>NW_019154159.1:5868127-5934721 GCF_002288905.1 Enhydra lutris kenyoni
TGTGTGTGTGTGTGTGTGTGTGTGTGTGTCGGGGGGACAGGCTGTGTGTTTGCGTGTTGTGTATGTGTGTGTTGGCGGCAGGCCGTGTGTTTGCGTGGTGTGTGCTGCATGTGCGCCGTGGAGCAGGATTTTCGGGGTCTGAGACCCTCCAGGAACTTCTGTTGGGATGCGGCCTCCGGCCCCCAGGAGGGCTCCCTTCCTGTGCTCGCCGCGTGTGCTGAGCCATCATCCCGGGCCGCTCCCGTGAGGTTCCCCTGACTCGCTGGCGTGCATCAGTGAGCGCGGCCGGCCGCGACCAGGAAGTCGTGGGCTGGGAGTGATGACGCAGCTCGGGGAAGGCGAGCGATCGAAGACTCAGCCCTCTGCATGGGAGTGATAACACACGGGCCCGAACCCAGCAGCCCCGACTCTTGACTGACCCAGAGTCACAGCCGATGTCAGCGCCACCGTTCTTGATCACTGCGCTTCTCGCACCGTGCCTCAAGCCTCCGCACCCTGTGTGGGGCCACCCCCAGGGCTGGCAGGGACTTTGCAGCCGAGCAGTGTCCTCAGGACCCCCTTCACAGCCCAGATAGGGGCGGCTTCTTTGGGTGACCTAGCCCAGTGTGACCCCCCAGTTGTCTGGGGCGGTGTCTGCCCCCGAAGTCCACAGAGAGTCCCTCTGAGTCCCTTGAGTGCGTCAGAGGCCCAGGGCCTCGAAAGGCCAACACCACCTGCGCCAGTCACAGCAGAGAAAACCCGACTTATTCAGCGACGGTTTGTGGGGGGCGGCAGGGCAGTGCCGAGATCGGATCCGGATTCGTGCAGAGGTGGGTATGTCTGAAGGGAGAGGAGGGTGGGGAGAGGAGGCACTGGAGAGGTGGGGAGAGGAAGCCCGCAGCCCAGGGAAGGGTACAGGCCGCTGACTGGTGTGGGGGACTTAGGCTCCTGCCCCCACAGAGCCCCATCTTCCAGTATTGGTCAGGCGGTTAAAGGCAAGGAGCAGAGGGTCCTGGAGCCCTGGAAGGGGAGTCTAGCGCCCCCCACATTCCCATATCCCCTCATCTCCCCTCATTCCACATCCCCTTATGCCCCCATGCGTTCCTCTGTCCTCTCCCCCCCCCCCCTCCCCCCCCCCCCCCCCCCCCCCCTCCCCCCACTCCCAGGCAGTGTGTTCATAAACTTCTGTTTCCTTTGCTCTGCCCTGGTGAGTCCGTTCTCGCCGAGCTGCTGGCTTTGGGTCGCCCCTCCTAGGAGACGGGATCGAGTTCTGGCCGAGAGAATGGCCTCCCCACATGGACATTTGTGACTAGGCTTAAAGCCCTGGACTTGACCGTTGCAGGAGTTTCGAGGCCAAACCCAAGTCCCCAGGGCTGGGAAGTCTGACGAGGCCTCGGACATGCAGGGGTCCCCTGAGAGGAGATCAAAGGCCCAAACACCCCCAGAAGCCGAGGGGCAGACAGCTGCGGGGGTGCTCATCTCTCCGTGAGCCCCGCACACTGGGGAGGATGCCTTGAGGCTGGGGGTGCTCCGTTTCTGTCAAAGCCCCCTGCCGCGGGTGACCTCAGTTCTCCTGCTGTCAAGGAGAGTTCGTGAACGTGGTCCTCCTTCCAGGCCTAGCGGGGCGAGCCCCAGAACGCCCTCCCGGCGGGCCCCCGCCGCTGCCGGGTCCTGCCGCCAGAGGGCGCGCGGCCCTCCTCGGAGCCGCGGCGGGCCCTGGCCTCGGCTCTGCAGCAAGGCTGCGGGCTGTCTGCCGGTCGGATGGATTTGCCCTCCCCTGCGTCCACGGAGGGTTGGGGACCCCACTTAGCCATCGTCTGCCAGTCCAGGGACTGCTTGTCCCCCCAGAGGCAGGCTGACGGGAAGGAGAGTGAGCTGTAGGGGGTGCGGGGCCAGGCAGAGAGATGTGGAGGCAGCTGCCCCACAGGGCCCTTCCTTTGCTTGGACACCCCCACCCCCCAGCTCCCTGGAAGCAGATGAAAGCGGAGTCCCCAGTAAACCAGCTGTGCCTGGCAGGAGATCCTAGAGGCCCTGGGAGGGTGGCTGGCTGAGATGGGTAGAGATGGCCAGAAGGACAGGGCCAGGGCCTGTGGGCAGGAGTGCATCACGTGCAAGGAGGCAAGTGGCCTGACCACCCAGCGTGAGTACACAAACCAGGTGGGACGGGCCCATCAGGGCTCAGCCCAGGACAGTGTGGCCTCTGGGGGCTGATCTGAGCTCAGCGTGCCCCCCCCAAGTGTGAGGAGGGAGGAGATGAGGCCAGCTTTTCAGCCTGCTGTTGGAGGCCGCAGGAGATCCCAAAGACAAATGCACTAGTTGGGGAGGTGGTTAGCAGTGACACTGGCACTGGAGCCAAGAGACGGATCTGGGCAGGGGTCCTGCATCTCGAGACCCGACCTGGGGGATGCGCAATGTCCTGCAGAAGGGACAGGAAAGACGACCACTCCTCTAAGTGGTCCAGCTGCGGGTGAGATGACGTGGCCACCTTGTCATTAGGGCTCCCTGCCCGAGCTCACTGACCAGGACCACCTCTCCTCTGACGATGTTGATGAGGACCTGGTGAGGGGTGTCAGCACATCCCTGGGAGGGGTGTCAGCACATCCCTGGGACCCCACGGACAGAAGGTCACAGGACCGCAGCCAACTTTGGGGCCTGGCCACTGCACTCAAGGCCCCGAAACCTGGCAAGTGATAGCCCCTTGGCCAACGTGGTTAAGGCGACAGAGATGGGACAACGAGTGTCATCCCGGTCCCTCGAGAGGCTGCAGCCTAGAGGCCCAGGTGGGAAGAGACCCACTCAGGCAGAAGATGTGGGGAGAGATAAGGGCAGGCAGAGGGCCCTGTGGTCAAGGTGGTCTCTCTTTGAACATGCTGAGCACAGCCCGGGCCCTCCTGCCATGTACCGTGTCCAGGAGAGAATGTGCAGTTGCCCTGATGCCCTCTGCCCCTCCCCCAGGAGCCCCCTTTGCAGAGACCGCCTGACTCACCCCATGCCTGCCCCAGACCAGAGCGTCACTCCTGTGACCCGCATCCCACAGGCCCTGTGTCACTCGGATTGTAGCAGTGTGCCTGCTTTCAACAGCTTTGCCTCACCAGGTGCAATCACAGCTGTGGGGTGTCACTCCCAAAGGGGTCTTCCTTCCGGGGCCTTCTACTGGTTGGGGGTCAAGGAGGCCTTGAGCGGGTGGGGCATCCGCTGGACCTTGCTCTCCTGGCCCACACTGGCAGTTGCCCAGCAGCTGTGGGGTGGTGGATTCTTTAGGAGGACCAGAAAGTTCCATCCCACCGTGATGGGGTGGGGGTCTTATAGGTGGGGAGTCCTGCAGGGAGTGGGAGCTGTCTCAAGCATCAGGGGCAGCTGGTGGAGGCCCCAGGCCATGGGTAGATGGATTTGAGGGTGATGAGAACACTGTCCCAGAGTTGAGGGTTTTCATAAGAAAGAGCACCCCAGGAGAGACAGGATGTGGTCTCCTGCCCACCTTTGAGAGACAGGAAGCCCTGCCTCCAGTGGCGTCGATGTATTGGGCTTGTAGGGTGGACTTGGCCTTGAGTAGCCAAGGGTCTGGGCTGGCTCCCTGCGGCCAGTGCCCCGGGTAGCCCTGCAGGGTCACAGAGCAGGCAGGCCTTCTCCCTTCACCTCTGGGAGCTGTCCCCAGACCCTGTGGCAGGCCTCCCAGGCCTGTGGGTGATGGCCAGTAGGCCTGGGGTGTAGGGTGTGGGGAAGGGCTACCTCCTGGCTTTGGCTGGGCTGTGGCCCAGAAGGATCCTCAAAGACCCATGGGCCCCAGGTGGCCCCATCTTACCCAGACAGCCTGGGGACCCCAGTGTCCAGCCGGTTGGTCTCTTGTCCGTAGCAGACATTCCCTCTCCCCCGGGGCACCAGGTTCGGGCACAAGACGGCTCCTAGGAGCCCGCAAAGGGGTCTCTTTTCCCCACCCCCAGGTTTTCTGGTATCTTCCTCTGTGATCTCCAGGGAAGCCTTATCTTTGACTCGGGAGGCCCTGAGACTGAGCTGTGTGCACAGAGAGGACAGGCGGCTGTCCCCAAGGCCTGCACACGAGCAGCCGCCTGTCCCCCGAGGCCCAGTGTGCCGACTGCCCTGGCCATTCACTGGTGTCACTGGCTTTCCCCTTTCCCTTTCTCTTTTGTCAAATGGGGAGATGCCACCCCTTCCATAGGTCTTTCAGGGAAGCAGAGCCCTGTCCCCTCCCCAGCTCCGGGGCTGCTCTGATCTGAACGGTGGGGGCTGTGGTTTGTTCCAGATGCTTGTCCAGCTGGGGCCGTAGGACCGTCCCTGGGTGTTTGCGGTCCCTCCTTCTGGGCCATGCATCCAGTTGCCTCGCTGGCCTCTCCATGGCAGGGTTGGCTTTGTTAAAGGGGGTAGCAGGGCTCTGCGGCTGACAGAGAGGCTGTAGGGCCTGGGGTGGGGGCGGGGGTCTCAGTAGTTGTGGGAGCCCCAGGCTGAGGGGTGTCCCCCGAGCAGACAGACTGCTGGCTGATGGCCAGTCCGTCCGCTGGGAGACCAGGAAGGCTTGGGGAGGTCCCGGATGAGGCCCACATGGCAGCAGGGAGATCAGAGAGTCTGGAAAGCGATGGCCGTCCCTCAGCTATCTGGAAGGGAAAAGGGGAAGAAGCGGGAGGAGGGAAAGAAAGTGGTTAAAAAAAAAAAAGGTAAGTGGCCGATGGGGAGGGCTGGCTAAGGGCTCCAGAGGCCTGAGGGGGGAGCAGCAGGCAGGGTGGGGGCCTGGGCCTGCCAGGAGCCCGCTGCCCCGGTGGCCAGGCGCGCAGGGACCCGGCCTACGTTGGGGCTGAGCCCTCGCTGCAGCAGGGCTGGGGCCGGGCTTCCAGGTGGCTGTGGGCACTTGTGTGCCAGTGGCGATGCCGGTGGTGGGAAGACACTGTATTTACCCGCCTTCTCCCGACCTGAGTGTGAAAGACACAGACACCCGGATGCGGGTGCTACTTTTGCTGTTGCCTCTGTGGGTGTTGGGGGGCTGCAGAGGACTCAGCGGAGCGGGCTGCAGGCCTCACCAGCACTGGGGGCAGGGGCGAGGCTGGTGAAGGCACTGCAGGCCCACAGCTCCTTCCTGCCTCCCCCAGTAGCCCCCCATCCCCCACCAGAGCCTCAGCCTGGGTGGGGGTGGTGCTCGGCTCTGTTTCTGCAGGGCGGACCGCTCTGCTGCTCGGAGCCCTTGAGCTCTTGGCCGGTGCTGAGGGCAACCCCAGTGTCCTGTCAAGGTCCTTCTCCTCTGCAGGATGTCTGCTCAGGCTCTCACACTCCGAGAGCCATAACCCTCACCCCCTTCTCTTCTCAGCTCGGGCCAGCCCAGCCTTGGCTTAACGTTGGCTGGTCCACCGCAGTGTCCAGACCAGACCGTTGTCATGGTCTTCAGCCTCCATTTGCTCCAGGCCCTGCTGCCCTGTCCCCAGCCAGAGGGACCCTGTTATCCTCTCGGTCAGGTCACACACTCCCTTCCCTGCCAGACTGAACATGTGGCCTGACTCCCCTTGTCCACGACACCTGTCCCACCTTCCGTGGTTTCTGCACCCCTGCCTCTCATCTCAACCAGGTTCCCAGACACACCAGGAGCTCCCGTCCAGCCCCTCTGCCATCTCCCTTGCCTGGACATTGACCCCGCGTGTCCCCACAGCACCCCTTTCAGCACTGCGGGTCCCTCTTCTCCCCGCACCATGAGGCTCCTCCCGCACCCTGGCTTTCTGGCCCCTGGGTTAGTTCCTTCCACATCTCCCTCCTGCCTCCCCGGGAACGCTGGCTCCTCGGCAACATGAGCTGGAGTTTGTTTGCCCCTGTACCCTGTGTACAGTGGCCGCTCAGTCAGGACTGTTGGATGGACATGAAAGTCCCTCACACATGTAGAGGGACAGAAAACTGCTCCTGGTTCCACGTGTCGCCCCCACGCTGGTCTCAGCCATGCGGACATCTGTCAGGCACAGCCCCACCTGTTCCTCCTGCTGGGCGTCCACTGCCCCTTCCCCCGGGGTTCCTGACCCAGCGGGGCCCAGGCGAACCCCTCGCAAGTCTGCTGCACGGCGGGGCTGCCAATCCCCATGGCATGGGGCAACCGTAACCCCACAGTACACCTCAGGGAAGCTTCAGGACATCTGCGACCCGGGAGCAGGGCGGCCCCTCAGCCCACTGGACCCCACCTCGCCTCCTGTAACAGAAATGACCACCCCACTTTCCGATGCCTCGGGGGTGGGGGGGCAGCGTCTCTGGAGGCCGGCCGGCTGCTGGGCCCCAAGCAGGGGTGCGTCCACCTCCCGCCGCTCAGGCCTCAGCCCCGGCCCGGGCCGACGTGCCCAATGTGCGTCCTCACCACAGCGGCACCGAGCCCTGTTTTCTTCCCTGTGCGGCCGTCAGGCGTCCGTGGCTTGGCCTGGAGCCCCTCGGAGTCTGGGCATACATGATCTGGGGTCCACTTAGGGGCGTGTGGTCTCTCCCAGAGCAAAGAAGTTCCTGCTGTCTGTGTGGGAGGGGGATGGTATACGGGGCTGAATGTTGCCCCATCCCCGCCGAAAGTCATGCCCACACGGAACCCGAGAAGGGGACCTTATGTGGAGATGAGGGTCTCTGCGGACATCGTCAAGTTAGGATGAGGCCATCTTAGACGGTGCTAAAGCCAGTAGGACGGCATCCTTGCAAGAAGGAAGAAATGTGGACACAGGTGGCACCACAGAGAAGTCCCCGTGATGACAGAGGCCACAGGCTGAGGAGTGCGGATTGCAGGCAGCCGCCAGCCGCGGAGAAGCCTGGAGCCGAGCCTCCCTCAGATCCCCCAGGAGGATCCAGCTGGGTCTTGCTTTTGAATTTCTGGCCTCCAGAACTGTGAGAAAATAAATTTCCATTATTTGAAGCCACCAAGTCTGAAGTAACGTGTTGCAGCGGCTGCAGGGAAGAACGCGGATTTCCTCCAGGCGCACCCGGCTGGTCTCGGGAGGCTGTGGGTGAGGCCGCGGATGAGAGGGGCCCGTGTCTCCAGAGCGCCGCCCTGCTGGCCGGGAGCGAGGTGTGCGGCCTGTGGAGCGGGACGCGGGTGGCCGAAGCTGGGTGCTCATCGGAGCCGGTGAGCACACATTTCATCTCCAGGACGACGCAGCGTGACGACCCGGCCCAGTGATAATGGTGCCATCCCCCTTTTATTCTTTTTGGATGAGAGTCTTGAAAAGTAGAATTTCCCAGAATCCTCGTGTTTGCAGGGAGACAAGGCACACGTCCTGTGTTCACTCAGCTGGCCAAGCACGTCCTCACCCGTGCTGTGCCGTAGAAGGAATGATATTCAAACTCTGTGCTCTCTCTGGAAAACGGCATCACAAAGTCCTGGTCGTCTGGAGAGGAGGCCAAAGAGCAGGCAGCGAAATTATGTAGCAAGAAGCAGAATGGTTGGTGGCATCCGTTATTTAAAAAAATATCATTTTCTGGACGGTTTGGATGCTTTTAGAAATTTGTGATTTCTTTTCCCGTCCTGAATATGCACTTTTGTTCCTGATTTCTACTGTGATCTTGAGTTCGTTTCTGGAGGGGCCCCTCTCAGTCTGCATGGCTCAGACTTGACGAGGCTGGGCTTGCTGCCTTTCCCGGGGAGCACCCACACTGCCCCGCATTTTCCACATCCACACAGGACCATCTGGGAGGCTGCCCGCCCAGCCGCACCCAGGGTGCGGGGGGACAGGGTGAGGACTCGGGTGTGGTGCAGCCTTGGGGCCACGTGGCCCTCAGCCTGGCCCCTGCGGACCGTCCAGGGGACTCACGACCCTCTCTGCCCCTCCTCAACATGCAGGGGCCCGCTCTCCCGTCACGCACCCATCCCTTCCCTGCTGTCCCACCACTCGCCTCTCGAGTATCATGTATGCCATCCCATGCCTCCAGTGAAGGTAAAATGTGCACTCCTACTTTGGGGGTGCGTGTTTGTAATTCACGGAGACTGCGTTGGGCCTGTAGACCTCCCTCTGTTTCTGTTTTTGCTCAGAAATGATCATTAAAAAAAAAAGGTTCACCTGTGGTTTCCGCTTGATGAGTGTGGGATTCCGTATGGATGAATGGCACGATTCAGATTCGAAGGGTTGTGCTAAAACCTCAGGTTGAAATGGTTGATTTGTTCACTTCTCCCAGTGCCTCTGTCATTCCTCGGTTTACATATTTTACCCATTTATTTTTAGGTTCAAATGTACCTACATTCGTTCTATATTTCTGTTCTATTGTTTTTACCAGTATTTCTATTTTGTTAGGAAATGAGATTGATAATTCCAGCTTTCTTTTGGTTCATACTTGCTTTTTATGTTTCCTACCCTTTTATTTCCAACCTATTAGTGTCCTTTTGTTTAAAGTGTTATCTCTTGGGGCACCCGGTGGCTCAGTGGGTTAAGCCTCTGCCTTCGGCTCGGGTCATGAATAAATAAATAAAATCTTTGAATAAATAAATAAATATAATAATATATTATTATTATTTTATATATTATATAATATATAAAAATATTATAAAAATTATTATAAAATTATTATAAAAATTTATTATAAAATATAAAAATATAATTATTTTATATACTCATATAATATATAATAAATAAATAAATAATAAAAATCTTTGAAAACAAATAAAGTGTTATCTCTCACCAATCACATATTGTTGGATTTTTTTTTTAAGATTTTATTTATTTATTTGACAGAGATCACAAGTAGGCAGAGAGGCAGGCAGAGAGAGAGAGAGGAAGGGAAGCAGGCTCCCCACTGAGCAGAGAGCCCAATGTGGGGTTCGATCCCAGGACCCTGGGACCATGACCTGAGCCGAAGGCAGAGGCTTTAACCCACTGAGCTACCCAGGCGCCCCTGGATCTTTTCTTTTAAACCCAGTTTGGCCCTGTCTTTTTTTTTTTTTTTTTTTTTAAAGATTTTATTTATTTATCTGACAGAGAGAGATCACAAGCAGGCAGAGAGGCAGGCAGAGAGAGAGGAGGAAGCAGGCTCCCGGCCCTGTCTTTTAATTGGCGAGTTTGACCCATTCTCATTTATTGTGAAGGTGTTTATTGTATAATTACTTTGTTTACTTATTTATTTTTATTTATTTATAATTTTTTAAAAGATTTTATTTATTTATTTAACAGAGAGACACAGAGAGAAAGAGTGCGCAAACAAGGGGAGCAGCAGGCAGGGAAAGAGGGATCCCCATTGAGCAGGGAGGCCTTTGTGGGGCTCGATCCCAGGACCCTGAGATCATGACCTGAGCCGAAGGCAGGTACCCAACTGACTGAGCCACCCAGGCGCCCTGTATAATCACGTCAGTTGTAAGTTCTGTCATCGGGGCTAACTGTGCTTGCTGTTATTAAGTTAGTTTATTTTGTCACCTCATTTAATATTTCCTGTTCACTGCACATTCTTCGCATCTATTTTTTTTTCTCTTTTCCTGTTTCTGCTATGCAGCTCTTTCTGCTGGTTTATGCTCTGTTTGGGTTCTCACTGCGGCTGCCCTGGAGCCCTTCCTGTTCACTTTCATGGGATGATTTCTTAAGCTTATTTTTGTCTCTTCCTTCTGACGACATAGATGTCTCAGCGCGTTCTCGCCGCCTTTCATCTCCGCCCTCCCCATCTCTTGGTGCTGGTTTTAATCTACAGCTTCAGTTCTAGATTATCAGTAGATTTCCCATAGATTGTAGATTGTAGGTTTATTTTCTTTAGTCATTGTTTTTTGGAGGAAAGTAACTTGTTTGTAATTTCCGTCTCTTTTCTCCTGTATTTGGGTCTCCTTTATTTGAACACGGCCTCCAAGAGTGATTCCAGATTCGATTTTTGATGGAGTGTCTGAAGACTTTATGTGCCTGAGAAGATCTTTATCACATCCTTACACTGAAGTGATAACATTTCAAGTACGGTTATTTTCTTTCAGTAGTTAAGGGTATTATGCCCTTGTCTTCCCGAATTCAGACTTGTCTCTGAGAAATCTGATGTCACTTGAGATTTGGGATTTCTCTCTTGCCCCTGGAATGTGTGGGTGCAGGCTTGCCTTCTCCCTCTCCCTTTGCTGGGGGGCTGTCTGGGGCCCCTTTACTGAGAGTCTCACCGTGCTCTGCCCCTAGGGCTCTCACCATGCTGTCTCCCTTTCTTGGGCTTCCTTGGGTAAGTTTCTCCTCTACCGCCTGTGTCTTTGAGAGCTTCTTTCCTTCTCTTTCTCCGGGAGAGTTTCTCCATCACATCTGCCTCCCTCTCTTGCTGTTCATTCCTTCTATTTCTTGGGTCAACAATTATGGTTTGATTCCCGACCTTTCCAAGTCGATGACTGTCCTCTATGAGTGTCTGTTACTCTGTCCTTGACTCTGGTGTTGGTTAGCCCTGTCCCCAGAGGTGGACATGGCCAGTTGGCCGGCTGTCTCCTAATGATACGAGTATCAGGCCATGAGTCTTGAGGTGGTCAGGTCTGGTCCAGGGTTGTGGGGCAGGCCAACCTGGAGTGGGGAGGGGTGAGCCCGGGGGTAGGCTGAGACCCCACCCCTCCATGCCAACCCCATGCCAAACCCCTCCCTGTTGGTTGTCCTCCCTGGCTCGCTCCTGTGTTGGGAACTTAGCTTTCATGGGAGGGTCAGTGGCCGTCCTCTGGCTTGGGAGGCCAGTGTGGGAAGGAGTCAATGCCCTGTGGTGCATGTTTCCACTGTTCCCCACTGCACTCAACCACCCTGTTTCTCCAAGTCTCAAAGCTCCCTGCCCCCATCTGTGGCCTGGGGATGGAGGCTGTTCCTTCAAGTTTTGCTTCTCACAGTCAGGGTCTTGCTTCCACCTTCTCTGTGTGCGGTTGACAGAGCATTTGCTCAGTGGAGGCCTATTCTGAGGGTTTACCTGTGGGGTTCAGTCCTCATGGTGCCCTACCAGGTAGGGAAGCCATTGTCCCCATTTTACAGATGAGGAAATTGAAGCCTGAGAACCTCAAGTACGGAGGAAGACAGTGGGGAACCAGGACTTGGACCATGATCAGGCTCTTTGTCATGAGAGGAACGAACCAGGCATATGGTCAGCACAGAGTGGTGACAAAATTACATTGCTATCCATTGCTTGCTTTTGATACAAAAATTCACAACTCAGGAATGATCTAAATGTCCACAGGAGAGAATTGCCATATCCAGTACGGTGCACCCCTATGGCAAGCGTTACAATGGCCTTGGGTGTGGAAAGCATATGTGACCCACGTTTCTAAAGCACAGACAGGCACACGTGGTTGTTTAAATCTGTGACTCCAGAATAGAAGGACGGACGGGGGTTTGACCCTGGTTCTCCCTGGGTAGGGGGATGTGCGTTCACCAGGGCAGGGAGTCACCTCAGGCTCGGGGGAGATGACTAGGAGCATGACCTCAGTGGTTCTTGTGGAGGGCACCAGGGACCTGCCACTAGGACCCAAATGGCAGTTAGGAAGACCAACAGAGACACCAAGTCCTGGTGTCCCCGCCTCCAGGGACCCCCCCCCCAGAGGGAACGCAGGTAGCCCTGCAGACCCAGATGTACCATCAGGGGACTGCTCGCTTCTGGTCCCCACTCTTGACCACTCATCAGCACGGCCTTGGACAAGTCCTGCCTCTCTGCGCCTCAGCTTCCCCTCTGTAAATAAGGGGTCTGGGGTCTACTCTTTCTTCAGGAGGGGGGCTCTGTGGTTTCCAGGCCTGGCCGGACTTGCTTCCCACCGCCCGCCCTGGCCATCAGCTCCCAGGAGCCTCCACCCTTTCCCCACTCCCCACCCTTCTGAAGCAACTTCCTGTAGATGAAAGACATCACCTCTAGCCTCCCTCCAGAGGCCCTTGTCACCTGAGGCAGGCTTGACTTGACCCCACCCCAGTGACCAGAGGCTGTGCCCCCATGGACCTACCCCCTCCTCATGGTCCCCCTCCGTCCTCCATGCTCACAATTGTCCCATGACTGTCTGCCCTTCTCTCCACACTCCAGACTATGACTACGGTGGGGGGGGGCGCGGGGGGCCAGGGCTGGGTTCCCCTTCCACGTCCCCCACCTCTCCTGACCCTTATCTCGATGCGGGGCTCAATCCCGGGACCCTGGGATCATGACCTGAGCCGAAGGCAGAGGCTTTAACCCACTGAGCCACCCAGGCGCCCCGGATTATGTCAGTTTTGTTTTTGCGGTTTTGGTGGGAGATTCCAGGGCGCAGGACAGGGGTGGGGGGTGGGCAGCATGGTCTGCTGTCTCTCAGCCCAGAGTCTAGGAGGACACCCCACAGCTCTCACTCACAATGGGGGTGCCTTTTCCTCTCCCCGGACAGCAAGCAGGTTCCCCAAGTTCTCATTGCCCCCCTTCCAGCTGGAGCACGCCCAGGGTGGGGCTCTCATTCTAGACCCCAGGCCGACCGCTGCCAGCGCCCCCCTCCCACCCCCACCTCATTCTGTGGGGGAGGCAGGTGAGGAAGGTGAAGGGGCTGAGGGCTGGCTGAGGGGGAGGCAGGTGAGGACGGTGAAGGGGCTGAGGGCTGGCTGAGGGGGAGGCAGGTGAGGACGGTGAAGGGGCTGAGGGCTGGCTGTGGGGGAGTGCTCTGGCTGATTTGCCCCTTCTGCAGCCCCCCTGCAGCCTGGAGCATGGAAAGTGCCCCCTTGCTCCTCCCCTTCCTCGGTGGTCCCGCACTTGATCACATTAGCAGCAAGAGTCCTAGAAGTTGTCTGGGGAGGGGATCAGTCAAGCCGTCCCCCTCCTTGGCTCTGAGCTGGGTGAGGAACAGATAGATGCTGGAGTCAGAAGGGGAGAAGAGAAGCTTTATTTCCGGCAAGCCTGAGTTGGGGTTGGGACTGGACTTCCCCTCCCTCTTGGCCCTCTGCACCCAAAGAGAAGCTCTTCCCGCCGTGTGGGGGAAGGGCAGCCAGCAGCAGGACACAGGCTTCCTCCCTGGTGGGCCCAGGGTTCCAGAACCAGCCGGGCAGGGCAGCGTGGCAGGCAGGAGGTAGGCAAGGAAGGCTTCCTAGAGGAGGCCCCGGACGCCAGGACGCTGGTGTGACCTTGGTGGGTCAGGTGGTTTTCTGTGAGCTGTGCCTGGGCAGAGGGAGGCTTGGAGAGGGGCCTGCTGGGCTCACTGGTACTCATTGGGGGTGCACATCCTGTTTTGGCCTCCATAGGACATGTCCTCGTACACCACACATGCTGAGTTCTTGTCCTCTGTGCAGCACAGTTTCTTGACCTGGAAGGGAAAGCCTGTCCTCTTTGTACAGGGCCCAGCTCTCTCCGGGACACCCTCTTTCTTCAGCGCACACCTGCTTAGGAAGCTTTTAGACCCTTGAAATGCTGCTGGGCTTTGGGGCCTGCGTGAAGTCAGTTCACAAGGGGCGTTGGGCAGCCCCGAGGTCTCCTGAGCTGCCCCAGGCTGGGGGCGGGGGTGGGGTGGGATGGGGGGGCAGTGGCAGGGAGGTGGAGGATGAAAGGGACCTTGCCCCAGGGACCTGGGGGGCTTGTCTCAGGGGGACGTGGAGCTGGGCAATGGCAAGTGAGTGACCAGGGCAGAGCTGACCACTTCTGGCACCTATCTCTGTCACCCCCCAGCGCATGTTCTCACCTGCCCCCAACCTCACACCTCCAGACTCATGCACACGTGCTCACACTCACACAGCCACATACATGCTGTCCCCCATGCTCTCTGAATGTCTGCCTGGACCCTCCTCCCTCCCCTCAGTGGCTGTCACCCTCTGGGGGCCCGTGCCCATCCCTGCTAACTGCACCAGTTCCTGGGTTTCCCTCCCACCTCGGACCCTGCCACCTGAACCCTCAAACTTTCAGGGACCCCAATGAGGGGGTGGACAGGTCCTGGGGTTTCTCTGGGGCTTAACCTTCTCCTTCCCGCCCTGATTTCTTAGAAGGGCTGGCTGACAGGGACACAGGTGATATCTGGGGGTTCACATTGACCTGTGTCTTCCTCAGCACACACGCTGCCCCTATCGCCAGCCCGAAGAAGAAGCAGCTCACAGCCAGGACCACAGGGAAGGCCGAGGTCAGCTGAGACTTCTGGCACGTGTCTGCTTCCTGGGACACTTTGTCTGTGAAGAGGAGTGGAGAGGTATGTGGCAGGTGGTGGATTCCACTCCACGAGAGACTTTGGGGTTCATGGAGGGGCTCTGGAGTGGGGGGATGGGCAATCCAGGGTGCTTCCTGGAGGCAGTGGGCTCCAGCCGGAATGAATATCTCAAGCAAGCGTAGAGGACACTTCGGGGCAGACAAGGGCAGGTGGAGCCCGGCCTACCATGCAGGGAGGCGGAGTGGGTCCCAGGGTGGGCACGTTCCTTACCTGTCACCAGCACCAGGGTGCCAGGGCCCCAGGCCTCGTCATCCATGACCGCCTGGCAGACGTAGGCCCCAGCGTCAGCTAGCTGCAGACGGCTCAGGGTGATGGTCAGGTTGTGCTGCAGCCCGGAGAAGGCGACACGACCTCGGAAGCTCTCGTCTACCGTGGGCTGCTTCTTGTCTTCATAGTAAATCACGCTGGTGGACTTTGGCCACCTTTGCTTCAGGTAGACCCCGGCCAGGGGCCCGCTTGTGGAGCAGGTGATGTTGATGGAGCCCCCCTCTGAGGCAATTGTGTAGGGGGGGGAGCTGCCGCACCTCTGCAGGAAGGACCCCCTGCTGTCACCACAGCCTGGCCTGGGGACAGGGGGCAGGGACCCTCCTCTCTGCAGGGCACGCCGGAGGGACAGAGGGGCCCTGGGACAGCCCACTGTGGCCGTGTCACCACAGTGAGCCCTCTCACTGGATGCTGCTCCGGGGCACACACACCTCAGTGGCCGGACACGAACACTGATGGGGCCACACGGGGAGCCAGCTGCCTGTTACCTCTCTGCACACTGGGGCCACAGGGAAGCTCGGGCTGCAGCTCCTTCCTTCCAGAGCAGCTGGTCCTTCACCGAGCAGCGACCACTTCTCCCCGTCCCTACACCTTCTCCTTCTCTTAACAGACTGTGCCCAAGATAGCCGGACAGGCTGTGCTGTCTCCTTCTCTCTTTCCTTTGCTGGCTGCCTCAGTGTCCCCATCATTTCCAGACACCTAGAGCTGGTGGCTCTGTGGGGTGGGCACATTGGCTTGTCTGAGGGACGCCCAGAAATGTCTTTGTCTGCCCAGCTGGAGCCCAGCCAGACCGCTTCCTGGTGCAAACATGAACCTTCTTTATTTTTATTTTACTTTACTTTATTTTATTTATCAGAGAGAGAGAGAGAGAGAGAGAGAGAGCACAAGTAGGGGAGCAGCAGATGGAGAGGGAGAAGCAGACTCCCCACTGAGCAGGGATCCCAACATGGAACTTGATCCCAGGACCCTGGAATCGTGACGTGAGCCAAAGGCAGACGCTTCACGGACTGAGCCACCTGGTGTCCCAGTGAACTTTCCTTAATGTAATCCAAGCATCAGCTTCTCAGCAAACTAAATTCTGGAACTTCCTTTTTCTTTTCTTTCTTTTTCTGCTGTCTCCCCACCCCTCCCCACTATTTCCATCTTACTGCAGAACTTTGTACATGTATCTGTTTTAAAAAGCAAACTAACAGGGGCACCTGGGTGGCTCAGTAGGTTGAGCCTCTGCCTTCGGCTCAGGTCATGATCTCAGGGTCCGGGATCCAGCCCCACGTCAGGCTCTCTGCTCAGCGGGAAGCCTGCTTCTCCCTCTCTCTCTGCCTGCCTCTCTGCCTACTTGTGATCTCTGTCTGTCAAATAAACAAATAAAATCTTTAAAAAAATAGAAAAAAAAACAAACTAGGGGACAACATTCTCTCATAACCAAGGTAACCTTGCTAATTATGTAAAAGAGAATCGCCAGACATTTAAGTAAAGAAAAAGATTCTGCACTCAGACGTCACTGGGGGTGGGGAGGGCTTCGTGGGGAGGTCACGCTCAGGATCCCCAGACCACCCCTTTCCCAGGAAGGAGCATCCCCAGGTGGGGGCACAGTGGGGGACGCGGTGAGGCAGGGCAGGGCTTACCTTGGGTGGCCAGAGCCCCGAGCAGGGTACAGGCATAAGAGAGGCGCAGCGGGAGCAGAGGGAGCTCTGGGGCCATGCTTGCCGCCACCCTGCCCCCCCGCAGACCAGCGCCGAGGGAGAAGCAGGGCCCCCGCTCACAGCTGGCTGAGACTCTTCCTGTCTGCAGCACCCGCCTGCGAGCCACCAGCTCTGAGGCACCGCCCCGAACCCCCAGGTAACGGCAAGGTGGGAGGCGGTGGCTGGTGGTCCCGGCACTCCAGGAGGGCTTCCTGGAGAGGTGCCACCGGCAAGGGGAGGTGCGGAGGGCCAGGCTGGGAGGGGCGGTCCTCACCCCCTCTCACCCCTCCGCACTGTCCTGCTGAGAGGCCAACGGGTGACCAGTTGTCCTGGTCCCCCACCCCCCCGCTGTGTCTCCACAGGCCCGAGGTGGGGGGCAGGACCAGCAGAAAGCCGGGGGAGACCCTCGGGGGGTGGGTTCAGGGGCCGGATGCCCTGGATCCTCTGGGTCACCTTCTGTCCAACCTGATTTATGCCTAGAAATCTGGCCTACCATTCAGTGACCCCCGCGTTGTGGGGGCGGGGCCCGGAGGGCCCCAGGAGTAGGGCGCGGGGCCCGGAGGGAGGGGCGGAGCATGGAGGCAGGGGCGGGGCCTGGAGGAAGGCCCCAGAACTCAATCTTCTTACAGAAACCCGCGAAAACACAAGCAAGAAGGAGGAAATGAAAACAGTGGAGGACCCAGGCCCAGGACTTGCCTGTAGGTCTAGGCCCAAGTCAAGGGAGCAGGCAGGACCTCCAGCCTGGGCTCTCCGCGGTGAGGGAGGGGCGACCGCCCCCAGCAGCCTCTTTGGATGCCTTTCTGCCTTGTTAGTGCTTTAAGACAGGAAGCAGCTTCTTTTAGTTTTTGTGTTTTTCCCCACCTAAAATGACACTTCTCGGGTCATTTGATGATTTCTTGGTTGATTTACTTTATTCATCGTAAAGATTAGCACTATGGGTTTTCAGAGCACCGAACGTATATTTTATTTATTTATTTTTTAAGTAGGCTGCATGCCCAGCCTGGAGCCCATCGTGGGGCTTGAACTCATGACTCTGAGATCAGGACCTGAGCTGAGATTAACAGTCCGATGCCTAACCGACTGAGCCACCCAGGTATCCCCGAATGTGTACTTCAGAAAAACCTGTGTGTCCCTCTTCAGAATCACACGTTGTGATTATGACGACATCTGACAAAAGGGTCAGGGACGGGGAAGGGCCTGCAGGTGGGTAGGTGGGGGAAGGGACCCCTGCGGCTGGGAGGTCGGGGTGGGGAGGGCTGTGTGGACACCTGACTGCCAGGTGCCTCTGTCCGCCTCCCTAGCAGAGGGGCTCTGGCTACAGCGACCCCTCGTGGTGCTGGTGGCGCTGGAGCTCCGCCTCTGGCCTCCTTCCCCCACAGCTTGACCTCAGGACCCGGGGCAGGGACGCCAAACTTGTTCTTGCCCAGGGCCAAAGACAGGAGTGGGCCCAAATCAAGCTAAGACCCAAGCTGGGGCACCTCCAGGGTACAGCAGCCTGTCGCTTCTGCACCTGAGGCTGGAAGCCCAGGCCCCAGGCGCCAATGGGGCAGAGAAGGGAGAGGTTCTTTGAGGTCAAATGTTTTAGATTTCTTCCCCCGCCTTTTTTTTTTTTTTAAGACTTTTTTTTCTTTTTTTAAAAGATTTTACTTATTCACTTGATAGAGATCACAAGTAGGCAGAGAGGCAGACAGAGAGAGAGGAGGAAGCAGGCTCTCAGCCGAGCAGAGAGCCCAATGCGGGGCTTGATCCCAGGTCCTGGGATCATGACCTGAGCCGAAGGCAGAGGCTTTAACCCACTGAGCCACCCAGGCACCCCAAAGATTTTTTATTTTTTTGAGAGAGGGAGAGAGAGGAAGAGAGAGAGCATAAGCCAGGGGAGAGGCACAGGGAGGAGCAGCTCCCCGCTGGGCAGGAGTCCATCCCAGGAACCTGAGATCCTGACCTAAGCTGAGGGCAGACACTTAACCACTGAGCCACCCAGGTGTCCCTGAGATTTTCCCATTTTTGACCAGAGAATCTGGCGGGGCTTGGGGGGGTAGTCGGGGAGCTGAGACAGCTGCGGGAGGCTGAGGTGGGTGGGGGTCAGCCTGGGTCACACCCTCTCCTCCCGTCCCTCCCTCCTCTGCGCCGGCAGAAGCCGGCCTCTGGGGCAGAAGGGCTGAGCGGGTCTCCTGTGCCAGAGGCAGGGATGGAGGCCTGTTTCTGTCAGCCGCTGCCTGGTTCATTGGACGGGCGTGTCAGCTGGATGAGGGGGGACACGTGGGGCTCCACTCCTGAGGGGCGGGTTTCGGGGGCTGGTGGCCTCAGAGTGGGCAGGACTCCTGGGGTCGGCTCTGGATTTTAGGCCCGTTCATCACCCTCCTCACAGGCCCTCCACCTCCCAGTTCAGAACCAGCTCTCCTGGGGAGGGAAGCAGGGATGAGAGCTGAGGCAGAATGTGTGGGCGCACTCGGGTCACGTGTGCTCACACGCATGCAGACACACCCGCTGGGCCCCGTGTCTTAGGTCTCCCGTAAGGAGCCGGAAGTCCAGCCTCTGTGCTGCCCCCAGGGTGTCCTGGGACAAATGAGTGCTTTGGGGACCCAGTGGGCCTGACTGGGAGGGAGGCACCTGCCACTGCCAGCTGGGGTCCTCTGAGGGAGGGGCATGTGTCTCTCTGGGCCCGAGGTGACCCCCCAGCCCCACCAGCCCACAGACTAGGTGCAGGGCCTCAGACCTGGGGTCCTGAGTACTTCTGGGGGGAGTAGCATGGGGGGCCTGTGCCTTTGGTGCAGGCTAACACGCTGAGCACCAGGAAAAGGAGGCCGACGATGATGCTGCTGACCACGAGGGCCACCGTGAGCGGGTCTCCGGCCTCGGGCGGGCACGGCGTCTCTGGGCCTGTGGGAAGTGGGGGCAGGGGGGCACTTGTTCACCTATGAGGAGCCACTTCTTGCCTTGAGCGCACCCTTGAGGGAGACATCACCCCCATGGGCCGGGGGCAGGGGTGGGGTGTGCAGGCTGGACAGGGGTGCTGGCATGGAGGATGGGGACAGCCCAGGGGGACCTGGGTGTAGGGTAAGAACACCTACCACAGGGATTTGCAAAGAGCAGACGTCCTCTCTCCTTCAGGTCTTGGGACACTGCCCCTGATGCAGCCCCCCAGGCCCAGGAATCAGATGAGAGGAGGGCACCAGGAGTCCCCGAAGGGCTCGCTGGGTCCCTTCCCTGGGCTTGGCCAGGCCGGAGGCACCATTCTCAGCCACCACACAGCCCAGGGAGACTGTGATTGGAACCAGTGGGGTGGTCGCTGCCTGTGGGTCTAAGCAGTGTCCCGGAGGGGATTCGCGACAGGGAGCGCTCCTCCAAGTGGAGGGGAAGTGAGGAACCACTCACGTGAGGGCAGTGGAAGGGGGACGGCAGGTGGCAGAGGCATGGGTGTGGACTGGTTGGAGGGGAGGCCTTGGTCTGGAGGGGACCGCTGGACCCTTTAGGTGGACAGTGTCCAGGGCAAGGCTGGGGGAGCGGGACCGGCTCAGGGAGAAGTGGAGGCCTCACGGGGCATCTGGGTGAGAGCAGGGAGGCGGGCCCTTCGGGGGCAGACGAAACTCTGCAGGGGCTGCGGGTGGAACCTCTCCCCCCGAGCTGGTAGGGAGGAGGTCTGAGGCAGAGCGGGAGAGACGCACGGCCTCGCCTCCTCCCTGGACAGGGCAGCCCCCGCCTGACCCCCTCGTGGCGCAGGTCCTTGGAGGAGCGGAGGCTGGTCTTGTTTCATTCTGCTCTGTCGGAACCCAGGCCTGCGTTCTCTGGGCCCCATCCCGGGGCCCTGGGAACTTTTGGGGGGAAAAGAACGGCTCCCCCGCCCTTCCCAAATACGAAAGCCCCTGGGGTGGGCTGGGGGGACGAAGATGCTGTCCTCACCTGAAACGTTCAGTGTGGTGACTCCGATATTTCTCTGCAGACCCTGCAGGTGCCACTTGTAGCATCCGGTCTGGGAGTCGCTGGCGTTGTCGATCACCAGCTGGGCCACGCCTCCCTGCACCCGGAGCTGCCACCCTTCCCGGCAGAAGCACCCCGGGGACCGCACACGGAAGAGCGGCTGGACACTGGCCCCGGGGGTGCCCAGACCAACGGCCACGCTGAGGAAGGGGTTGGAGATGTTGCAGCCCATCACAGCGCGCTCCCCTCGGGGCACGGACACCACTCCTTCAGTGCAGGTGGGGTTGTCCCATTCTGTGTGCAGGGGACAGGTCACACATGGGTCATGGCGGGGCCTCAGGACGCTCACTGACCGCCCTCCCTGGGGTCGAGGGAGGGACGGTGATGAGACGAGGGTCCCAGGGACGCCCAGGCCCAGCTCAGGGTGCTGGAGGATGCAGGAGCTCCGCACCCACCCATCGGACAGATCAGCACGTGTGCCTCAAGCGGGAAAACAACACCGAAGTAAAAGCAGGGAGGCTGTGTGTGTGCATGCGTGTGTGTCCCCATGCGCAGCTAGTGTGGCGTGTCACCAGGCCCGGGCATGTCCCCCAGAACTCCCCTCTTTGCAGGCAGATTCTGGGGAAGGAGGGCGCGCGCACTCTGTGCACTCACGGGAGTGTTGTGCAGTCGTGGCCAGACCTGCAGCCGCCTCACCGTCCCCGGGCTCCTGGGCCAGGCGTGCACACCCAGCTCCACAAAGAAGGTTCTCCGCTCCTGCAGACACCGCCACCACCACTGTCAGAAGCCACGAGCACGGGCCCCAACCTCCACCTGGCCTGCTGGCCGTGGAACCCGCCCCGCCATCTTGGGAGGCCAAGTCCTGGAACAGTCACCCGTCGCCAGCCTCACCGCACAGTCTGAGCGAACTCTGACCGACAGGGACCCAGAGCCCCGGCACACGGCAATAGGGGCCTCGTGCAACATGAGCTAGCCGGCCCAGCCCTCCTGGTCCTGCTGTGGCACTTTCCACCAGGGACCAGGCAGAGGTGGACAGATGCCAGACAGCGGCACGAGCTCTGCGCACGCCGTGTGCTGCATGAGCCCACAGTTCACCAAGTCCACATAGCGTGGCAGGTGCCACATGTGGCCCTGTGCCTGGGGCCTTGGGAGCCCACAGCAGAGGGTGTGTGAGGTGGAAATTCTGCAAGACAGGCACAAGCCTGAGCAAACCCAGAGTGCGGGGACCGTGGTCCCATCCCAGGCCCCAGTCCCATGTCTGCACCTTGTGGAGCTGGCCAGGGTGGCTCAGCCAGCGGGCACAGGCCAGCAGGCACCAGAGTGGGTGGGGGGGGGCTCGATTCGGGGAGGCCGTGGAGCCGGCAGGAAACTGCCCGGGTTCCAGAAGGTGGCTACGGTGGCGGCCGGTCAAAGCTCCGTGGATGTAGACCTCCACGTGCGTGTCTGCAGCAGGAGCCCGACCTGGTCTCCCCGCTGTTCCCCTCAGCAGCTGGGGAGTTTGTCCTGAGGAAGGGTTTTAAAATGCCTTCTCTGCAGATGTGGTCTACAGAGGAAAGGGACACGACGTAGCCATCAGAAAGGATGAAATCTTGCCATTTACAAGTGCTCAGTGCATAAGTCAGTCAGAGAAAGACAGTTATCATATGATCTCCCTGATACGAGGAATTTGAGAAACAAGACAGAGCAGCAAAGGGGAAGGGAGGGAAAAACAAAACAAGATGAAATCAGAGGGAGACAAACCGTAAGAGACCCTTAGCCACAGGAAACAGACCGAGGGTGGCTGGAGGGGCGGGGCTGGGGGGCACTGGGTGACGGGCACTAAGGAGGACACGGGATGCGATGAGCACCGGGTGTTGTGAGCAACCGACGTGTCACTGACCCCTAAAACTAATAGTTCACTCTGTGTTAATTAATTGAATTTAAATAGAAAAATAAAATAAAATGCCTTCTCTGCATCTTTACAAAATTGTCAAAGTGTTGCATGAACACACACCTGGCACAGAAATTCAAACAACTCTGAGGCACCCCCTGCCCCACCTACAGAGAGGCTGCGGGCGGGGGGGCCCCAGGCCAGACAGAGCCCTCCGCGCTGGTTGCTGGCACCGTCACCACGCCCACGAAGGGGGCTGACTCTGGCTGTCAGATTCCGGCAGAGCTGGAACCGGGAGGGGCCGGGCAGGACTGCAGTCATCTGTCCAGTGCCTGGGAGCCCCGGGCCTCTGCAGCTCATAGGTTTCCCGCCGATCCCAGATGTGCTGATGATCCAGCCTAGGGGCACCCCACCATGACCGCACCCGGGGACAGCCGGGGTGGTCACAGATGCTCCCTCCTCCTGTGATTTCTTCCACCGGGTTGAGGTGCCCTGGGGTCCGGCATCTACTCTGCCCTCCCCCGGAGCCATGTGCAAGGGGCCGGCCTGATTCTGCAGGACGGAGCGCACCCCAAGAGTCCGCATGTCTAACGAGCTCCCAGGTAATGCTGGAGCCACTGGCCCAAGGAGGGATCGGGGACCAGAGCAGAGGCAGAGAACCCTCAGACTTGTCCTGCTGCCCTTCCTCTGGCCACAGCACTTGTCACTAATGGGCCCGACCCTCTTTCCCATGGAAATTGGACACACTCTTAGCCATCCCCATACGCGTTCTGATGGTCATCACTGGGCGCTGGAGCGGGTACCCCCCGTCTGCCATCCGTGGGAGGACTTGGCTTATCCCACTGTGGCCCAGGAGTGCTGGGCCAGCCCCTTTCAAGATCATGGTCTCTCCCTGGGGCCTGGGTCCCACTGGGCCTGATGTGGATCTGCTCCTCCCACCCCTGCCTCCCCCTCCCCAGCCCCTGCTGGGCCACCAGCACGCAGGGAGGCCTCCTGAGACTTACTTCCATCCTGAGCACTCAGGAAGGTGACTAGGAGGACAACCCACAGCATCTGGGGAACCGAGAGGGGGAGTGTCAAGGTCAGCATGGCCAGGAGGACAGGGAGGCAGGCCTCAGGGGTCTTGCGTCCTCTTCATTGGTTCTTGGGACACTCCCTGGAGGAAGGAAAGCCACAGGATCGGAAGTCTGTGGGCTGCAGCCTGGCCAGGAGCGGGTAGCAGTCCCGAGCTCCTCCCTGACCAGCTGTGCGCGGAGGCCAGAGACCCCACTAGGCCTCTTCTCCTGCACCTTCTCTGTACCTTTATAGTGTACGCGATGCTGGCCACTGACAGACAAACAAGAAACACGGACAAGCCAGGAGGGACGTCACTGGGAGAGAGCCCTGCTGACAGCACCATAATGACGATAAAATGTGCAAAACTGGCCGGAATTGTGTTCCTGTGGACACGGGTCATGCCCACTCGGGATCTGACACCATTCCTAGACTGCCTTGGATGCCCCTGCCCTCCCCGCCCTCGCCCTTTCCTGGGCTGGGGGCACCTGCTTCCTTCGAGACGTCCTTAGGGGATGGGCTCTTATCAAGCAAAGGAGCCCTCCTGTGGGACTCACAAGGCGGCCTTCCGTCTCCTTTCACACAAGCGCCCCCGCGGGCTTCTGTGACCCTCTTGACCTTTGTTAATGTGACATTTTTCTGATTAAATTATTTAAAAGTATTTTATTTCATATATTTATTTTTAAGATTTTATTTTTAAATCAACTCTGCACCCAGTGTGGGGCTCGAACTCACAGCCCTGAGACCAAGAGTCTCGCCTCCTGGCCACTGAGCTGGCCGGTCGCCCTTATTTAAAAGTATTTTAAAATTGCTTGCCAGGCCATTTCTTGACCTTTTGATTAAAAAAATAATAATAATAGACTTTTTGTTTTGTCTTTGGGCAGTTTTAGATTTACGGGAAAATTGGGCAGAAAGTGCAGAGTTGACACGTGAGAGCGCTGTGGTGGCACACGCGTCGCTCGTCGCACCTGCCGCGGCACGCACCTCGCTGTCCGTGAGCTGGCACACGCGTGGGCGTTGCCCGAAGTCTGTGCTTTGCATACCGCACGGCTCACTCGTGTGTCGAATGGAAGGGCTGTCTGGATAAATGCATAACGGCTTGCATCCGTCATCGTGTCCCTGACAGAGCTGTCCCCGAACCCTGTGCTCCAGCCGCTCATCCCCTTCTCCGGGCCCCTGGCAACCCCTGGTCTTCCTCGTGTCTCTGCAGCTTTGCCTGAATTCAGCTGTTTGGGGGGAATGCGGCACCAGGGCCAGCAGCACTGGGAACTTTGAACTTAATGGCCTCCAGACACTTGGGGCCACTGGTGACCAGGCCCAGTCCTGACCCCAGTCAGGGGAGTGGGGCTGGGAGGAATGATCCCAGCCCCACCAGGGCCACAGAGCACCCCCTTCCGTGCTGCTGCGCACAGCTCCCCAGACCCCTGGGGGCCTGAGCAGGCAGGCGTGTCCTCCCACCTTGACCCCACCAGCCAACCCCGGGGTTCATGGCGGGTCTCCTGGTGTGGTCTTCTGTGAAAACACGCTGATCTGGGGGCCTTGGAGCAGCGAGAGAAGGCCTGCCCTGCCCTGCACAACCACTGAGAAAGGAAAACAGCCGGATCCAGCTTTTGAAAGAAACATCTAATTTGAGGTGGGAAGAGTTTCAACAATGTTCAGTGCAAACCACTTGCTGGGCTCCTGGCCTCCAGCCCAAGGGGCTCTGGCTAGGCGGCCACACTCCTGGGGAGGGTGGGGAGGGGACCCTCGCACAGGCTGTGCCCACTGGCTCAGGGCTGGCCCGAGCTGGCTGGTCCTCCACAGAGACAGGTAAGGAGGGACAGACAGAAGGACGGGCATTCGGCCTGGCTGATGGATGGAGGCTTTCCTTCTCTCAGTCCACACAGGGCTCTGGGCTCCCGGGGGCGAGAACCTGTGCTGAGCCAAGAGGCCCGTGTGTGGGTGTGTACCCCTTCTCCCAGGGTCCCACACCCTGAGTCCCCGTGGCTGAGGGTTTTGGTTGATGCGCTGTATGTGCCTGGCATCTTAGGAAGCTCCTCGTTGGGTCCCCACCCACTACAGGGGGGTGCCGTGCTGCCGCCGCCTTCGCAAAGTCTGCCTGCATTTCTGGGGTAGAGCATCTCCTCCGTACGGGGCTGTAGGACTCGTGTTTTAGAGAAACAAAGTGCCACCCGCAAGGCAAACGTGCTCCTGCTCCAACATTTCTCCCTGGACTGTTCCTGGAGCAACAAGACTCTACATGTTTACGTCTTCCATGTTTTCTTTGAAAGTCACGGTTTTGTTAAGTGAAGTGTTACTTGTTTGCTGTTTTCAGGTGTCCTTTTCCAGAGACCTCCCAGACCGTGGGGGATCCACGGGCACCGAACTGGACCTCCACGTGCGAATCATGAATCCCCTCAAGGCCATTGTGCAAGCATCGCGTGACAGGGTCCACGCTTTCTTCCAAGAAAGTGGGCTGCGCCCAAGACATCCCACGCGTGGCACCCCCGTCCCGTCCATCCCGCCTCTAACCGTGGGCGACTCGCCCGGGACGCCGCTGCTCCCAACGTAGCCTCGTCAGCTGTGTTCACCCCGGGAAGGCAGGCTCTCCCCTCTGCTCTATCTTTCCCTGCAGGTTTGTTTCCCCACGAGAATATTATTAGCATAACCAAAATCAATTTTCTTCTTCAAACCAGAACTTGCTGATGAGTGGGGAGGGGCGTCGGCCCGGGTCCCACTGGAATGAATCCGCTCTGAATAACACAGAAGACGCAGACGTTTCACAGCTGGAGGCGATCCCGCCGCAGCCTTGCTGGTTTTGATGCCTATCAGCCATCGCCAAGATCAGGCACGCACAGCTCATTCCCATTAAATGCTGCTTATGTGGATGGAGGGTTCTAGGAAGAGGAATCGAAACTTTCTGTGGGTCTTTTCCTGGCACCTCAGATAGGATCTGCTCTGCTGTTCCCAAACATTATTACAAAATAACTTTGCTTAAATTAGAAGACACACATTTTTTTTCTTTCTTTCACCCCCGACAAAAATCTTCTGAAATGGGAAAACACACAATCGTGCCCCTTGGCCCCAGGCACTCTTGCTGATCCCGGTGGTCTCTTCTGGGCCCGCGGCCAGAGCCCTCTGTACCAGCTTGAGGGAGAGCTCTGCGCGGGCACCAGCCTCCCTGATTCAGGCCGCGGGTCACTATGCGAGCTGAGCACCAGCCCCATCTGTGGCGTCTGGCCTCGGCCTGGCCGTGGAGGAAACCCTAGGCAGGCCCCGAGGTATTTCTGTCCTCCTGCCTCGAGAACAGTCCGAAGGGGCCTCTGGAGCTCCCTCGAGTCCTTGCTGAGCTTCCCAGGGTCGCCACCTGTGATGGGGGCCAGAGCTTCCCCCAATGTGGTCTCCTGTCGGGCATCGGTGCACCTTTCTCTTCCCTGCTGCCCCTGGCCAAGCTCAGCGCCACCTCGGGTGCCCATGCTTCCCCGGCGCTGCGATGTGGGCCAGGGTGCCCCAGTCTCGGGGAGGGGGGAGGCAGGCCAAGCTCTCCTCTGGCTGGAGGTGAGAGCACCCTCCAGGGAGGCCAGGCACTGACCCAGGCTCCGGCCCCGCATGAGAGGTGAAGGCGCACGGAACTAGGGGGCAGGTGTCCCCAGCGCGGTGGGCTGGATTCCCACGGGAACCAGAATGCCACCGGGCGGCCAGCCGCTGGACCCGGGCGCTGAGGGAGCAGCAGAGCCTCCCGTCGGTGGCCCGGTGCGCACGGCATGCCCAGCAGACGGGGTGCTGCGCCCTCCGTCCAGAGGTGTGGGTACTTCCACCGTACTGGTCGGGCGCGACCTCGGGACTTAGAGGGAATGGCAGGAGGTCCCACAGTCTGCACTGTACAGAGCCCTCCCCCCGAAACCTCCCTCTCAGGCCTGTCCTGTCCGCTGCCGGGGTCCCTCCTTCTCCATAAACTCGCAGCCACGTTTCGAGTTCCAATGAAACTGTCCGGGATGTTGACTGAGAATAAATACACGAATGGGCTATTTCGCAATCCTGCACCAGGGCCTCAGTCCACGCAGAGCTAGGGCCGTCTCTGCGGGGTCCTCTGGGATTCTTGCCGGCTCCCGGACCCCGTGCCACCCACGCGCACAGCGGGTGCTCAGCCCCGGGGACCTGAGCAGCCTCCCCGCCAGGGCCCCCTCTGGTCCTCCCTTGGACCGGGCAACACAGAGAGCTGGTCACCGCCGTGAAGGTGTGTGCACGTCGCATGTGCTGACCTGACCGGTGAGACCTGAAGAGGGTGTGGTGTGCCAACAAGCAAAAGGAAAGTGAAAGGCAGGCAGCCTCGCCTCTGTCACATGAGGCAGCTGGTGTGGGAGATACTGGCCGTCCTCATCCAGGGCACGGCCCCCTGGAGGAGATGGGGCGTCGCGTGCCCCGAGCCCCAGGTGGTCCTGGCCTGGTCACCTCTGCTCTCAGGTTTTCATCTGCCTGCTGAGGGAAGCATACCAGCTGGGGCCAGCCCCGCCAGCCTCCCCAGCCCCCTCATCCTCACGGGCCCCCCCAGCCTGTGCAGTTTCTAACACACCATGCATCCCCCAACCCTAACAATTACTTTACATGGACTAATTTTTTAAATCTTACTATCTACTCTGACCTCACCTTAAGAAATACACATCTATGGGGCGCCTTGGTAGCTCAGTGGGTTAAAGCCTCTGCCTTCCGCTCAGGTCATGATCCCAGGTCCTGGGATCGAGCCCCGCATCGGGCTCTCTCCTCAGCGGGGAGCCTGCTTCCTCCTCTCTCTCTGCCTGCCTCTCTACCTACTTGTGATCTCTGTCAAATAGATTAATTAATTAAAAAAAAAGAAATATGCATCTACAGCGATGGTTAGATGTGCTGTTTCTATGTATGTTTTTGTTTTGTTTTCTTTTTTTTCAATATTTTATCTATTTATTTGTCAGAGAGAGAGAGGGAGAGAGAGCGATTGAGCACAGGCAGATAGAGAGGCAGGCAGAGGCAGAGGGAGAAGCAGGCTCCCCGCCAAGCAAGGAGCCCGATGTGGGACTCGATCCCAGGCCCCTGGGATCATGACCTGAGCTGAAGGCAGCCGCCCAACCCACTGAGCCACGCAGGTGTCCCTCTATGTATGTTTTTCTAATGTGCACTGAACTGTCTACACAACAAGCCAGGAAGTGTCCCGGACGTTCTACCGCCACCGGCGTCCTCCCGTAGCCCCCGGCCAGCTTCTGCTGTGTCCTCCAAGGCAGGCCGGATGTTGTGCCCACTGAGGACATGGGCCCCGGGATGGGCACTGGCTTGGGCTCCAGGCTTCTCTTCCCGCTGCCCAAAGCCCTCCACCTCCTCTGAACCTTCTCCAGGCTCTGACGGCCCTCCCCTCACTCACAGCCTCTCTCAGCCCCTCTCCACACTTTCCTTATGTTGGGAGAGGTCCCGCCTCTTGGTGGGATCCCCTGGTTCCACACTTAGGATAAGGGGCTACCTGGGTTGCACCCTTTTCACTTCCAAACTTGCCCACCTTGGGCTGGCGTCACTCCCTCCATCACAGTCCCTGTGGCACTGGGTGGCAGTCAGTAGAGCGTGCAACTCAGGGCCCTGAGTTCAAGCCCCACATCGGGTGTGGCGCCGACTTTAAAAAAAAAAAAAAGTTAAAAAGAAAAAGAACCAGACCAGAGATGGGGGGTCCGGACCAGAGACGGGGGATCCGGACTAGAGATGGGGAATCCAGACTAGAGACTGGGAAGCTTCCAACGTCCTCTTGCACATCCTGCCGCCCTGAGCCTTTGGGGACTCCCACAGCTGTCCTGGGCACCACCTGGCTTTGACCACTGACTAGTGGTCCTCCTTTTGGATCAGGGCATGGACCTCCACCGGCAGGTGGCATGGGTGCCAATGCTGAACCCCGGGCTTATCTATGAGGGCATTCCCTGGCTCGGCTTGTCCCCCTCGGAACAGTCCAGAGACCAGAGGGCAGGGCAGGGAGCCAGGCGGGGTTCCTCCTCGCTGTTCATGGCGCCGTTCTGGCTCTCCTGATACTCCTGCTCCCAGGTCTGGGGAATCCCATCTTTACTGGGAGGCCCGGAGGTCGTGTGAGTCCCGTTTGGAGTGGTTCCAGGGACTTTGCACTTTTGACCATGAGTCACAGGCGGCCACTCTCGGGGCACAGAGCCAAAGGCAGCAGAGGTCCCACAGAATGCAATTTCTAAGTCCTGCCTCCTGGTGTGCTGGCTCTGCCCGTTCATTTGTCTTGTGAGGAACGGAACCCAGTCCGGGCCATCTCTGGGTGGCAGCCCTGACCCAGTACGAGAGCTGGACCCCCGGCCAGCAAAGCTCATTGCTGCGGAGGCCAGCTGGGCCTCCAAACCTCAGTGCCTGGGTCCTTGAGGCCCCTGAGGGTGGCTGCCGGTACTGAGCCACGCTCCTCCCTCCCAGCGGTGACTGTGTCCACCTGCCCCCAGCCCTGGCTGACCTGACCCCACCTCCATGGCTGTTTGGTGTCGGATTCAAGCACAGCCAAGGCCAGGTGTTGGGCTGTTCTGGGGAATTTGCTAGGAGAAAATTCACTCTGGTGACACAGGCTCCTCTCGGGGCTTGCCAGGCAGAGTAAAGACACCCAGGTACGTGCGAGGAGCAGATCTGTCGCCCATGTTCCCTGCGGGATTAGGGACATACGTGTGTGTGAAGAATGACTCATTTATCGAAATCAAGTGTGTCTTTTAATTGTGGCGGCTTCACTCCCCCTGCCTGAACCGTCTCACTTCCCAACACAGCAAAGGAGAGGAAAACCAGAGGGAGGGAGACCGGGACGTGATGGGGAAAGGGACGGGTGAGAAGACAGCAGCTTGGGGTGGAGCAGGAGGGCGGACAGCAGGCAAATAAACGCGGTGCAGGCTTCGCCCCGGTGGGCGCCCCGGGATGCATCTGCCGGGTAGGGAGCGACACAGCCGGCATTTGTGGGTCCCCGACCAAGGGCGGCTCACGGGTTCTGGAGCTCTCCACACATGGGAGTCAGTGACAGTGATGAGGGTGGCTGAGGACAAAGCAGAAGCTGAGCCCTGCAGCCCTCCCCCACCCCCACTCCTGGGTGGGACATACGTGACATTCTTTAGGAATCTCCCAGCCATCTTAATGTTCACAACTTACTAAGAAGGGAATAACGACCTGGGCAAGGGCAAGGCCTCCAGTCCCGCATCCCATAGGTCTTTAGCATATGAAAGTTCTACCGAATCCTCCTTTTTTCCTCACCTCCCCTAACCCCATGACCTGCCACCCCTCACACCCCTGGGGCAACAGCTCTTCCTGCCCACGGGTCCTGCCCCGGGCTTTAATAAACCACCATTCTACACCAAAGATGTCTCAAGAATTCGTTCTTGGTCATCCGCTCTGGACCTCACCCGACTGAACCTCACCCACATTCTAAAACTCAACATGATCTGGAAAGTGCGTGTCCGGGTTTGGGAAAAGGGAAAGCTGAGGGAGGGGGCCGGGTGCTCCCGCAGCCCCGAAGAGAGGCCAATGTCTCCCCTGCCGTGGGGATCACGAGCCTGTGCACGAGGTCGAGCGGGCCGAGCCTCTCACCAGCGCTGTGACCGAGCACCTCCAGGAGACAGGTGCGGCCTGCAAGGGCTCTGGACCCCCAGCCTGAGCAGGAATAGGGGAAGCGCCCCAGCCAGGGTGCGGCTGCCCCGTCATGGGCCCTGCGGCTGTGGCTGGGAGGGGTCCCCCGCTGGGCAGTAAAGTCCTCCAGGCCTGGGGACTGGGCCGGCACATCCTGTCTCCCAAGCTGCCTGCTCCAAGAACCCTCTTCCCCACATCAGCCCCGGGAGCCCCCTCCCCTGGGCCCTGGGGCCAAAAGCACATCTTCCCCCCACCCTCACTGTCACAGTCCCGGGGGACAGGGAGGCCTCCCAGGGGCTTGGGCTCCTCTACCCACAGGCCCACCCCGGAAAGTGGTTTCCATGCCGCAGCTCATTAACCAGCCACGGGTGATGCACGGAAGTCGGAATTCGCTGCCAACCCAAATGCCAAGGGAAGCATGAGAAGGGGCAGCTCCTCTCCCGGCTCGCAGGCACGGGGTCCCTTTCCGGTTGGGGAAGTCTCCGGCGGCTCATTTCTCTTTTATGGGGGTGTGAGAGCGAGTGTGCGCATATCCTGGGTGTAAGTCCACGAAAGTGAGTGTGAGTCTGCGGGACCCCGAGATGCGACCTCCCTGCCCTCTCAAGAGTGGGCCCCGCGGGGAGGCAGGTCCCCAGTGCGACCTGCGGCCTCTGTCCCTTCTCCTCACCAGCCGCGCCCACCCTCTGCCCGCGGTCCCCTGGCGCACGCGCTCTGGCGGGGCCCTCGGGCCGCACGTTTGCGGGTGCGGGTCAGCGCAGCGCCCCAGGGGCTCCATCCCCGCTCCCAGAGCCCTCGGACCGCGCAAGCCCCAGCCACGCCGCCGGCGGCCGTGCGTCCCTCGCCTCCCCACCCCTGCGCGCGCTCACCTGCGCCCGGGCTCCGCGCGCCGCTGCTCCAGGCCCCGTGGCCGCCGCCGTTTGCGCGCCGAGGCGGGGAGGACAGTCGGGCGCTCGCGCGGGGCGGGGCCGGGGCGGAGGCGGCGGGAGCGAGGCCCGGTACCCCGCGCCGCCCGGAAGGAAACCCCGAGTTCGGGGAAGTCTGGAGTCCCGGGAACCGCCCTGGTTCACAGAAGAGGTTCACGACTTTCTTGGTAGTTCTTCACCGTGTCGTTGTTTAAAAACACTGCACTAGCGTGGGGCACGGGGTGGGGTGCGTGAACAATGAGTCTTGAACACTGAAAAAATAAAATTAAAAAAAAGATAAAAATAAAAACACGTCATTAGACGTTCCTCCTAAAGAAAACAGGAAAACAGCAGGGGCGTTCTTCCAGGAAAGCTGACCAGATGCTCCTTTGGGGTGTGTGGGTTGGCCTCCCCGCAGGGACCAGGGGACCCTGCGGTCCTCGTCGGTGTGTGCACGCTCGCGTGGGGCCAGCCGTGTCCGCTGAGACCCCACAGGAGCGTGGGAAGGCCCAGAGTTGTCTCACGCGCGGGCGCCCCACTACATCTGGAGGTGGGCCTGGGCTGCCGGCCGGACTGAGCAGGGGCGGCCCGCGCGAGGAGAAGGTCAGACTCTCTTCATGAACCCTGGCCAGAAGGCGGCCCTCCTCCCAGCTTGTCCCCACGGAGGGTCCTGCGTGGGCGGGGAGACCCGTCCCTGAGGGGCACCTGTAGGAGATCAGAGGTACAGAGCAGCTTTGGGTGTGAGGGTTTGCTCATCGCTCACGTGCACATGTGGTTCTTGTAAAATTCACTAAGAAGAAACTTTCTCCTTAAGTCTTCGGAGAGGGAGCAAGGAGGCGAGTGTGGAGGTTTGGCTGGTGTCCAGGTGTTTGTTCTTGGTGCCGTTCTGGGCCCCGGCCCAGCTTCGAAGGCCAACCAGGCTGGGAGCAGCTTCGATTAGTTCAGACCCAGAGTGGGAGCCGGCCTTGTGCCCTCACTGCCTCTCCCCACGGACCAGCCCACTTGTCCTCACAGAGGGGCCGCACGGGGATCTGGCCTGCAGGCGGGGAGATGTTCCAAAGGAGAACATTTGTCTGGTGGGCAGAGAAGGCCCAGAGCTTGTCACGCTCCCAGGACGACAGCACTTCCCTGTGGGTACAGAGGCCGGAAGCCCCTGCCCCCACCCAGAGCCCAACGAAGCTCTTGAGGGAGGCCCCACGAATGATCACCCAGCCTGCCCCAGGCCCCTGTGCCTCCCCCCAGCCGAGCCCCCCAGGCACTGCCCCTGGGCCGGAAGGAGGGGCTCATCTCTGAGGCCACTTCCCAAGTCAGCCCTTCCTCCCCATCACATCCAGCATTGCCCAGGGTCCCTTGGCTCAGCAGGGGCTCATGGGCAGCAGCTGGTGGCCACCAAGATCCTGAGGCACAGGGCTCTTCAGGTGGGAGTGTAGGAGGGTCCCAGAGTGTGAGGGACCTTGAGTGTCAGCTGAGGGCTGAGACTGTTTTATTGCTGTGTGCAGGTAAAACACCTTACATCCTGAAAGTGAAACAAGTTTGTTTATTTTGGATCATGCAGAAACCTTATGAAACCACTTAAGTGTTCCAGGAAGGAACAATGAGAGGTGCCTGTGTGTGTCATGGAGACTCCTTTCTGCAGAGGACACACTTGTGGACACCTCCTCGTAACTTTCTAGAAATGTTCTGTGTGTGTACAAACACATACGTATCCCATGTGTGTATCCTTCCCATTTCTTTTCTTTTTTTTTAATCTTTATATTTCTTTATTTTTCAAACAGTCTCCATGCCCAGCACAGAGCCCGATGCAGGGCTTGAATCATGACCCTGAGGTCACGATCTGAGCTGAGATCAAGAGTCCGACGCCCGATGGACTGAGCCCCCCAGGTGCTCCTGGACCCTTTCCATTTTCCTACAGTCCTGGGATCTGGTCTGCGGACAGGCGCTCGGCTCCTTCCAAAGTGGCCTTTGGAACTGTCCTGTTTCTCCCTCTCTGTAGGCTGCCCCGTCCCCTACATTTCCTTGGATCACAGCTTCTGCTGCATCACATGTGTGGGGTTTCGCTTTCTTTCTTTGGGTTTCTGGAATTTGTGGTTTCAGTTGTGATTTCCTATCAGACTGAAAATGCTGGTCAGCAGCATGTTCTCACACTCCCCACGGCTGTCTGGTCACCTTTTTGTTCCCAGCAGGCGACCCCATTCTAACTTCATTCCTCGTCTGGTTCCCCTTCTCCGAACCTCGCAACAGTTTTGGGCATAGCTCAGCCGGTCCACTCTTGGGAACACCTCGTGTGTCCTGAGATGTTTGCAGGTTCCCTGGCCGTGCCCCTCATGCCAAGGGGGTCAGTGGGGAAGTATGCTAGCTTCCGTACTTGCCGATTTTGGCCGGCTTGAACTGTCGGTAATTGAGGAGGGTGGGCCGGACTCCCTCAGTGTGACGGGGCTTGCTGGTTTCCCTGGAGCTCTAGCGGTCTTCAATGGTACATTTGGAAGCAATTTTATTAGACGCAGATTCTAAACTGGTGTGTGTTCTTGCTGAGTTGAGCCTTTATCATTAGATAAATGACCCTCTGCACCTTGACTGTCCAGCACGTTTCTGGCTGTTTAGTCTGCTGTTGGTCCAGCAACACCAGCTCCCTTTCCTTAGAATATTCCTGATCCTTTTCCAGATTTTCCCTTTCAGCCGCTGTGTGTCTACAAGCATCAGGTGCATCTCTGGTAAGTGGACGTTACCTCACCATTTTTTTTTTTTAAGATTTTATTTATTCATTTGGCTGAGGGATAGAGAGAGAGCAGAAGCAGGGGGAGCAGCGGAGGGAGAGGGAGAAGCAGGCTCCCTGCTGAGCAGGAGACCCAACGCGGGGCTCGATCCCAGGCCCCTGGATCATGACCTGAGCTGAAGGCAGAGGCTTCACTGACGGAGCCCCCCAGGCGCCCTCATTTGTTGGTGTTCAACTGCTCTGTCCCAGCAGACTCAGAGCCGCTGCTCACCTGCAGACATTTGTGGGGCCCGAGCAGTGCCAGCCCAGGGAGACTTGCCTTAACCCTAACCCCAACCCCAGGAGTCCCACGGGACCAGCATCTAGGATCAGATAGCTCGGGGATTTCCAAACACGGAGCAGAGGCAGCTTTCACTCTGAGGCCCGCCTCACCCTGCCCCTGAGTCTGTCCCAGCGCTCCAGACACACCCAGGCACTGGCACGAGGGGGCCCCACACCTGTACCCTGTCCTCTCCCTTCAGCAGCAGGCCTCCGATTCCTAGAATTACCCCAGAATTAGGACGCTTCCCTGGGGAGACTCTAACCCCAACCCAACCAGAGGGCAGGCCAGGGCCAGTGTCCCCAAGGTCCTCGGGCCAGGATGACGGACAGTGGTTCCTTTGGACTCAAAGGCCTTCTCGGGAGCGCCTCCCCGCCATGAGCCTTGTGGGAAGAGGGAGGTTGTGAGAGGCGTCTCCAGATGAGCAGTCCGCACAAAGGGAAACGCCTTAGCTGGGGACCACGGAGACGGACCTTCTCCAGGGGCTGCTTGGAGGGGGAGCCTCAGGGATGCCACAGGTTGGGTAGGGGGCTGGAGACTTCTCCAGAGACCCACTGGGCATGACCCAGAGAGGCACCTCTTGGACCACTCTAGGGTCCCAACAGCGGTTGCGAGAACGTCACACAGACTATCTGGTGTGGACCCTGAGGGGCTGCGCGGAAGCCAGGGCGTGTCCAGTGATGGCGTCTGGGGTCGGCAGCTCCTGGCGGCCACACCCAGGCGGGACAGACAGCACCAGCCTGATCCCGCTTCATTTCAATCTATTTATTTATTCATGCGTGTGTGTGAGAGAGAAAGAGAGCAGGAGTGGGAGGAGGGGCAGAGGCAGAGGGAGGAGGAGCAGGAGAATGTCCAGCAGACGCCTCACTGAGCGCAGAGCCCATCACGGGGCTCGATCCCACAACCCTGAGATCATGACCTGAGTCTAAATCAAGAGTCAGACACTCAATACACAGCGCCACCCGGGCGCCCTGGTCCAATTTCATTTTGAAAACACGCAAACATAAAAATAGATAACTAAACAAACACTCAAAGGTGTATTTCCTGAAAAACTAGACAGGCGTGAAATGTTACCAGAAATTCACTCTGAGTCAGGGAACTGCAGGTTTTCGCAGTTTCTTGTGCTTTTTCTTTGTCCTCCAGAATTTCTGCCGTGGACATGTACTTCAGTAATCTGGGAGGACCATGTTCTTTAAGAATAAACTGCAATTTTTATTACATCAGAGAGAGAGGTGCATTGACTGTGGAGGAGAGCAGGGGGAGCCCTCAGGCTGACCGGGTGGCATGTGGGTGGTGGGGACAGGCTGGGATGGCCCTGGGCCGAGTGCACATGCGGGATCCCTGAAGGCCATCCTGACTTCCAGCCTGTCTCAGGGGAGGGCCGGGGGGCCCTGGCCTGCAGCACGGCCTCTCCTGGCTGAGGCCGTCCAGACAGGGTGGGGGCTAAGGCCGCCCTGGACCCGGGTGACTCCTGGGTGGGCTTGACACCCTCCCCTCCGCCCCCCCCAGGCTTACTCAGCCATGGTTTGAATGCCATGGAGGTTGCTGGGGGTGCGGAGGACGCAAATTGGGGAAAGGATTTGGCTACCTAGGGCTGAGCAGAGGAACCCTCAGCTCCAGGACATTTTAGGAAGAAAGGGACACCTCTTGGCCCTCCCCTTTCTGTCCATCCCACAGATGGTTTATTTTGCATTTGACCTCTGACCTCCCCTCCTGGCCCACAGCTGGACCAAACAGGCCTGGGGCCATTGGGCTTGAGACTGACCGGTGGCGGTCCAGAACAGAGAGTGCTCACCAAGGCCAGATGGTCGGAAGGGGCCCTGGGGGGAGGGCTCCGAGCAGAAGGCCCGAGGCAAGTGGTCAGAGGGCTCTGGGAAGGTGCAGGCGGTCCTTGGCCCCTTGGCAGATTCGGACATCGCCGCCTCCCTGGGTGGTCCCGGAGTCCTGTAGCCTGAGCCTGGATGTGCTGGCAGGAGGGAGGGAGGGAGGGAGGCCCGTAGCCAGGGTCAGAGCTGAGAGAGCCGCCGGGCTGGGCTGCTGCTCGGAGAAACCTGACGGAGAACATCGCACTGGGATTGGCACCACCCGGGATGGGTCGCAGAGCAGAGGGTGGAGAGGCCCGAGCTGTACAGGGGTTGTTGGGGGTGCGGGGTTAGCTGCAGCCTGCACGCTTCCTTCAGCAAGGGGCCAGCAACCACAGGTGTTCTGCTTTGGCCACGTTCCTGGTCTTCCAGACCGACGCACGCCTGCTCTGTACACAGTAGGTGCTCAGTGAGTGCGGCTGACAGGCGGTCAAATCCTTTCCCACGTCAGGGAGGCATCTGTGCAGGACGACCTCCCCCAGTGCTCGTCCCTCCAGAGGCAGCGGCTGGTGCAAAGAGAGGTGAGGGACCACAGGAAATTTCTCGACATCACAGACACCATTTTCCTTTTTTTAAAATTTTATTTATTTATTTGACAGAGAGAGATCACAAGTAGGCAGAGAGGCAGACAGAGAGAGAGGGGGAAGCAGGCTCCCCGCTGAGCAGAGAGCCCGATGCGGGGCTCGATCCCAGGACCCCGAGACCATGACCTGAGCTGAAGGCAGAGGCTTAACCCACTGAGCCGCCCAGGAGCCCCTCATTTTCCTTTCTGACTAATGAGCTCCCCAAAAGGGCCAGAGTAAAGTAAATTAGAGTAAATCAGGACAGTAAATTAATATGTACCAGGGATAGTTTTCTTTGCAATCACCCATAAGACAATGTGAGAGTAACCAGAGGCAGCTCTGCCCGTCAGCCCCAGCCCCGAAGCGGCAGTTCTTTTCTCTTCTGTTTTTCGGCTAAATCACGTAATGACTCGTCCCCTCGTGGTCCTAAGAACCTCTTGCTTTCCTCACGTGAGCGGGACGCTCTGGTCACCCTGAGTCTGCGCTCCTCGAGTTGCGGTCCCGAGACCCCCCAGAGAGGCCTGTGTTCTTTTTCGTTGTCGCGTCCGTGTCGCTGCCGACAGAGGAAGTGGGTTTTCTGGAGAACCCGGGCTCAGGTCTGCTTCACAAAGCACACAGACGCTTCGCAGAGCTCGCTGTGTCACGTCCAGGCGGGCATCTTGGCGCCTGACGTTGGGGCACGAACCGTGGCCATGCCCCAGGCTTCCCTCGGCGCAGGGCTCCGGGACCCCCTCCGCCGGCCTCTGGCTCTCAGCCCCCGGAACCTCGTGACACCGACACCCACACTGCTGCGTGCACGCTCACTGCTGCATTTTAAAAGATGTTTTCAACTGTCATGTGTGTCTCCGTTTAAAAGATTTTTATTTATTCATGGACAGAGAGAGATCACAAGTAGGCAGAGCAGCAGGCAGAGAGAGGTGGAGGAGGAAGCAGGCTCCCCACTGAGCAGAGAGCCCGACGTGGGACTTGATCCCAGGACCCTGAGATCATGAGCTGAGTCGAAGGCAGAGGCCCAGCCCTCTGAGCCACCCAGGCGTCCGGTGTGTCTCTGTTTAAATGGGCTTCTCCGGGACGGTGTATAGCAGAGTTTTACTTGCATGACTTGTTTTCTTAGCAGAAGAGACATCCTCTGTGTAGTTACAAGGAAATTCATTTCATTCCTTGGTCGTCTGGACAAACAGTGCTATTTCCAGACTTCTAGCAGACTCTCTCTTAGCAAAGTACAATCAGTGATATTTAGAAAATCTTTGAATGGTCACAGCACGAGGACGGCTCTCTGCCTGCCAGCTCGGCCCCGCCCGAGGCCACCAGGGGCCCTGCCCGCAGATGCCCGGCAGTGCCCGAGACGGTGACCCCCAGTGCCAGAACACAGGCCCTCGCGGTGGCGAGCAGGCGGCCTCAGACTTTGAGTCTCTCCTTACATCGAGACAGAACCTTCCTGTGCGTCGCCCTCCCCCCTCCCCGCTGCGGCTGGTCTGCCCCTCAGCTCTCATCCTGCCCCCCCACCCCGGGACTTTCGAAGCCCTTTGCAAGGTGTGTGGGCGCCACAGCTCACCGGCTCAGCTAAGGACGGTCTGATGAGATTCGGAAGCTAGAGGGAGGTGTGGACCTTTGCTCCTGAGAGAGAGGCCTGGCCAGGGGCGAGGAGTCACGTCGGATGAGGGAATTTCCGCTCTCGCCGGCTCGTAGCTGGCATGGGCGGGTGGGGGCGCAGCGGGCGTGGGTCCTGGGTGGGGCGGTCTTCCCTTCCCCGGAGCCAAGCTGGTGAGGGGCGGAGGGCCCTGGACGGAGCGACCGGCCCACAGGGAGGCCCGCCTCCCGCCCCACGCACCCTGACCTGCCTCTGGGAGGGTGCAAGACCGTCAGAGGGTGACCGGGTAGTGGTGGGAGGGAGGCCTGCGCTCCTGTCCTCTCCCAGGTCAGGCCTTCCCTCGCAGGTTCCAAGGGAGTGGAGCCTCCGTGGGTGCGCCCGGAGGGCAGAGTCAGCCTGGCCATCAGCTTCCTGCTGTCCCCGCTGTCCTGCAAGCTCATCACGGGCCCCCAATGGCACCCAGCTTCCTGGGAGCTCAGGGCTGGTCCAGTGGATGGCTGTCTGTCCATCAGGATGTCTGGGACCCTCAGTCCTTAAATCAGAAGGAGTTGGAAACACCCTTGCTCGTAGGAGGAAGGAGGACATTCTCACCCAGGAATTTCCTCTCCCACTTTTAGGGGGAAGGAGGAGCATCTCCTGCCCCCAGCAGCGCTGCGCTGACCACGCCTGCAGCCAGCCCCTCTCCGGGGAGTGAATGACCCTTCCCAGTTTCCTCCTAAACCCTGATCCAGCAGACCTTCCCTTTCTCTCCAGACTTGCCTGTGGTTCCCCGTCGTGTGCACGTCCTGAACCGTACTTCCTCTACTGCTCCTGAATAAACTCGTTTTGCTGGTAAATAACTGGCTACTTTATTTTTAAGGTTAACAAAACCCCCTCAGGAAAGGACCTCTTTGCCTTCCCCCAGGACCCCCGACTTCTCCCAGCCACCCGCTTCGCACAAGGCCCAGACTCGCTGGTCCCTCCTGACTGTCCCCCAGGACGGGGGACACAGTCTGCCTTACAGGGACGCTAGGGGCCTCAGGGGCCCTTCTTAGGTTCCTTTAGGGACCATAGGGGAGAGTTTTATTCTTCTCAGAATGGGTTTTGAACCAGCAATTAAGTCGTCTGCACAGGCATGGAGTGACGAGGAATGAGGTCATGTTCCTCTGTAGTGTCCTTCTGGATCCTTCCAGAACTTCCGTATGCAAAGAAAATAAAAAAAAATATGCTCTTGTCCACTCCCACCGCACTGTTGACAAAGGCAGCCGGTGAATCCTGCATGGGGAGCCGAGCTTCTATGGCCGGCTCTCTGGAGAGGCCCGGCGAAGGTGGGGACCGAGGGCAGCTGGGCTGTGACAGGGCCTTGGGCCTGTTTCCCGCCTTTGTCAAATGAGTCAGCCATGACAGACACCCTCGTTCCTCATTTTCCAGGTCATGAGTGTGGCTTCAGGACAGAAGCCCGACAGGAGCAGCCGATCGCCTCCTCCAAGGGGCTGTGATGGTGACGAGCTTGGCCTCCCCTCCTGACACGACTCCTGGCGGCCGGGGAACGCCCTCCATGCCCCGAGAACGTGCTGCTGGCCTCCCCCTTTCGGCTCTGGTTCTGTTCCTCACCTCCTCGTTCCCGTGAGCTGCTAACTGCCCCCCGCCCCGGCTCTGTCGTGGGCTCTGTCACCATGCAGGGTCATGTGCACAAGTCAGAGGCAAAATTCTGAGCAGTGGTTGGCCTTTGCCTGCAGCTCTTTGTACCCATGAGGACTCACTGGCATGAAGCCACACAGCCACGTGGCCACTGCTCAGAGCCACTGCCGTGTCCATCAGTCTCTGGACGCAGCTTTCCTTGGTAGAGCCAACCAGCTGGGCCCCAGCGTCTGTGGACACGGCTGGGCAACTGCGTTTCCCAGACCCCTGCATGAAGGGGGACCCAAAGATACCCATTGACCTGAAATTAATAAAATTCGAGGTCATGGGCGCCTGGGTGGCTCAGTGAGTTAAGCCTCTGCTTTCGGCTCAGGTTTTAAATTGTTAGACAAGTGGGGCACCTGGGTGGCTCAGTGGGTTAAGCCTCTGCCTTCCGCTCAGGTCATGGTCTCAGGGTCCTGGGATCGAGCCCCACATCGGGCTCTCTGCTCAGCAAGGAGCCTGCTTCCCCTTCTCTCTGCCTGTCTGTATGTCTACTTGTGATCTCTCTGTCTGTCAAATAAATAAATAAAATCTTAAAAAAAAATTCGAGGTCATTCCTAAGAGAGCTTGTTATGAGATTAGAAAAATTGGTTCTAAAATTCATATGAAGGAGCAAAGGTCTGGAGCAGCCACCATGTTTGAAGGATGGAAAGGGGGGCTTGATCCTCTGCGGCACGGAGCTTCCCGCTGCCCCGCCCCCAGGCCGACTGAATGGGTGGGGCCGGGTCTGGAGAGAGGGGCCCTCAGACCGGAGGGGGGACGAGGGCATCTTCTGCTGGGTGAGGCTCTCTGACCTTCATCACCTCGGTTGTGTGGGTGTGCACAGGTGTGCGTCTGGGAGTGTGGGGAGGCGTGTGTGAGCAGCAGTCCCTAGGGTGGACGCGGGTCTGCCAGCGGGAAGGCGCTCTGAATGGGACGTGGCTGTGACAAAGGCACAGGCCTGCTGACCAAGGACAGCTCCGACCCTCAGAAGACGCTGGGAAGGGGGGGCGGGGGGCGCAGCACAGACCCCTTGGGGTGGGTGGGGAGCAGACCCCCGTCCGGAGCTGATGCCCTGGGGCAGGGGGGATCCCGGGCCGAGGGCCGGCAGGGCCCTAGGAGTCAGGAGGCTCGCACATCCTGCATGCCATGGAGGCCCCCCAGTGCCACACGCTCTGCCCGCCCCGCAGCCTGTGCACTCCAGCACGCAGGCCGCACGTGTGTGTGCACACATGTGTACATTCACAAGCGTGACACGCACACACTCACACGCGGGTGTCACGGGCCATCACTGCTTTCCTGGAGCCAAACTAGAATTGGCTCTGGGACAGGTTCGGTTCACAAACTGCCAGATTAGCTTTTACCTTTAAAGCCACCCACGGCTGAGGGGACCGGAGGGGCCTGCATGCGCGGCAGGGAGAGGCGGGAGCAAGCCAGCCCGGTGCCAGCAGCCCCGCCCGCAGCCGCCCGCGCCGCACAGAAACCGGGGGCTCTGCGTCAGGCCGACCCGACCAGCTCCGGGGGCAGCCGCGGCCGCCCGGAGCCCAAGCAGGCGTTGGGGCCCCAGAGCTCCTGGGTCACCTGCCGGACACACGCCGCGTCCCAGCAGAGGCGTGCAGTTCCCGAACGATGTCCTGTCGTTCTCTTTCATTAGAGCCGACTTCCCGGTCCCGCGTGTCCTCACACGGCCCTGTCCCTATTGTGGGAAGTGGCGTCCGGTTTCCGATGTACTTCTGGGGCTAGGGACGGGAAGGATGGAAGGCCCGAGAGCTGCGAGGCCGCACGGCAGCAGGGTGGCGGGTCCTGCAGAGGCCGCACACTCAGCGCCCGGAGGGGCCGGCCGCACCCCCCCATTCGTCCCGACGGAAACGCGTCCCCGTTCGTCACTCCTGCAGGCGCTACACTGGCTGCCCATTGCCCAGTGGGCAAACTCCGTGGTGGGCCGGACATGGACGCGGTGACGTGCCAACACCGGGAGGAGATGCGGGACCACATGCTGAGGTACCAAAGGCCACGAAGGCCCCCCCATGGGCTCCGTCTACACGGAGGGCCCAGCACAGGCAGATCCACTGAGGAAGAAAGGAGATCGTGTCTGAGGGGGTGGGGGTGGGGAAGGGAGTGATGCGGCGCCCCAGGCTTTCCTTTGGGGGATGAAAGGCCCCGGATGACAGACGCGATGCTGGCACAGGGCTGTGGACGCATGAGCTGCCATGGGACTGTGCATGCGAGCAAAGCCCATGGGGCTGAGTGTGCACCTTGACTTTGACCCTCAGCACGGTCCACTCTCCCATCCTCTGTGCCAGCTCCGAGTGGTACTAAGGGTGACCGCTGTGCCCTCGTGCCCCTCTCTGGCTGGGGTCACAGCCACGTGCCCTCCAGTGTCCGTGGGACCCCGTCCTAGGTCCTCCAGGCTCACCGGGGACGTGACAGGTGACACCAAGTGGTTCTCCGTGCCCCAGCGGAGACAAGACCGACCATCCTCGCCCTGGGGCCGCTGAGGCAGAGGTCTCAGAGAGGCTGATGTCCAAAACAGCTTTTGTTCTGGAAAAGTCCCAGCATCAACCCAAATACTGAGTGACGCGGCCACCCTGAATCTCACCTTCTTTCAAGCTCTGGCCTTGTCCATGTCCTCCCTGCGTCCCCGTGGAAGCAAGGTCTGAGGCCCAGGCTGGCATGTGTGATGGGACATGGCTGGTTTCAATTAGCCAGTGACTTGGTGACTTCCTTCCCCCACAAGCCGGGCCCTGCCTGTCTTCCTGCGCGTGGGAAACCGAGTTTGCTATACTGGCTTGTGTGCAGCTTGGGTTTGACGTGAATAGCATTTCTCTTACAAGTTTTCCCGATTACGAAACCATTGGAACCAGGCTAACGTCCCCTGGACCCCTCTGACTTGTTCCCCACGCCCCGGCACAAACACCTTACAGACCTCTCGGTCTGTTACTGCGAGGACGGGGCTCTCCCAAATGTCCTGAGGGTCACACTTCTAGAGTCGGGCTTTCCAAGTGGGAACGCAGGGCGTGGCTTCAAGCAAGGGCCTGAATGGGGTGTCTGCCCCGTGCCGCGTCCCCTCCTCCATGGGCAGCACCTCACTTTCCCGTGCTACCTGGCATTTTCGAAAGCCTTGGGTGTTAAGCAGTTGGTGTTTTCAGCTGTGCCAGGATGACCCTGGGGTCAAACCCTTTCATCGAGACGTGAGCACTGCCCAGTTCTCGGGGCCTCTCTCCCGTGGGCTGGGACAGAGAACACGGTGCTCGGGACAAGACGCCCAGAGCTTGAGATAGTCAATGTCAGACCTGAACCGCCAGCACGTGACGTTCTGCAGACAAGGGTGACCTTGGCAGGGGGCGCAGGACCCTGGACTCTGACATGACACCCTACGTTTGTCCCGTCCTCAGGGCATTTCACTGGAGTTGGGGCCCAGCTGGTGGCGGGCACACCCAGCTGTCGGGCCCTTGACAGCCTGGCTGTTTGAGGCCTGAGACCCTCGACGGGGGACACCGGCCTCGCCCCGTCTTGGGGACGAACACGCCTTCCTATGTACACGGCTGTCGTCCTGGGTGCATGCCGGACGAGCGTGACCATCCCTGGAGCTTTGCGACAAACACCGGCTGCGGGCGACTGGAGTCCTGGGCCGTGTTGCCGGCGCACAGGGCCACAAGGGGGTGCTGCAGGACCCACGCTGTCAACCCCCTGCTGTTTCTGGACAAAGTCCCTGTCCTCACCGGTGAAACGGAGCAAGCAAAGGCGCACTTTGTCAACGTCCACGACGACAGCGTAGGAGTTGGGCCCATGTCGGCCCTGGTGCATGGCCGCCCGGCCTGGGCTCTCTGTCTGCGAGGGAAGGTTGCTCCAGTCTCCTCCTTGGCTGTTTTCCACACTTCTCGGTGGCTCGGCCCCACCGGGACTGCTGCGGACAGCGCGAGCAGCCTGTTCGGCCGCCTCGGCGGTTCAAGTTCATTTCAGAAGCCGCGGAAAACAGATGAGCAGAAAGGGTCGATGTTCCGTGTCCTCCACCTCAAAGGGGACTTTCGCCAGCATCTGGGTCAGCCCTCGAACTCTGTGGCCCTATCTGTGGGGTCAGCCCTCCCCGGCAAGGTCCTGGGGTTAGAGGCTGGCTAGTCCTGTGTACTTCGGCTGTCCAGACAGGCCTGGCCGGGGTGGGACCCAGAAACCAAGGCACCTGCTCCGAGGCGCCGGAGGGCGAGCACACACTCAGACACTGCACGCCCACGCTCACACCTGCCAACATGCGCCACTCACACCCAGACCACGCGCTTGCCCACACGCGCAGGTGCGCACGAGCTCACAAGTGCGCACTGCCAGCGGGTCTCCGCGGCGGGAGCGGGAAGCAGAGCGGGTTTGGTGGGGCATGTTTCCCGTCCCACTACAGCCCAGCACCCAGGCTCTCTGCTAGAGAGGACCCCGGACCCTGGGAGCCGTCAGGACCCCCGTAAAGTGTCCTGACCTCACAGGTCAGAAAACGGCTCCCCAGCAGATTGCAGAGCTGGGCGCTCCCGGGGAGTTTCGGACGACAGGCGCCGGGGCTGGTTCTTCCTGGCGCTGGTGGGAGACGGGGACTGAGCGCGTGGCTGGGGCTCCTTTGCCCAAGGCCGACGGTGTGCGGAGTCCACCCTGCCCGAAATGACCACCAGGAGGCGACATTGGCACACAGTCAATCAGGCCAGCCTGGGCCGGGACCTGTGTGGGGTCTGGGACCCCCCAGGCCACATGGGGGCGGGCCAGGTGCAAGTTGTCCCGGTCTCATTTTCACAACCCAAACATTTATGGGTTTGAGTCAACCCTGTGTTTATGTGCCTAGTTTTCTCCGGTGGTAGATCTTTAAACCAAGCGCGCCAAGCCCAGCAGGGTCAGGGACAAGTGCGAAGGAGCCCAGCGCCCAGGGGCGATCACACCCTCCTCCCTGCCTCCTCCGCATGGGCACGTCGCTGTGCACCTCCGCCGCTGGCCTAGCAGAGCCCAGCCTGCGACAGAACCCCATGAGCCCACCCAGGAGCTGGGTTCTGACCAGGGGGGCAAAGAAGAAGGGGAGGCTGTGCTGCCTCTGTGTGCGCAGCAGTGTCCCCGACAGTGCCCCCGGGAGGTCCAGCCGCAGGGTCCATGACGGCTGTGAGGGCGGTGGGATTGACCTGAGGGTCACCACATGGGTTTGGTGGCCTTCTCTCCAGTGGCAGGGAGGCATGTCTTGCTCCTGGGGTCCTTCCGGAGGGGAGCTAAGTGGGTGTAGCCCTGGCCGGAGCCTCCCAGCGGTGCTCTCTGCAGTCCGGTCTTGCTCTTACTTCAACATAAGCAGGTAAACTGAAGTCAGGCTGTCTTAACCAAAAAGAATGTGATTCGCTGAGCATAGGAGACAAGATGACGAGCCAGTGTCCTGGGGCCCACTGGCCAGTCCCTGGGGGAGGCCAGTCTAACACTGCTCCAGATTTTTTTAAAGTTTTTATTTATTCATTTATTTAAGTAATCCCTACACCCAACGTGGGGCTTGAACCCCGAGATCAAGAGTCACGTGCTCTGACTGAGCCAGCTGGGTGGGCGCCCCGATTCACCCAAAATCATCATCCTTGCTATTTCCTTTCCTTAGCTTCGCACAACATGTTTTTAAGGAGATGCCGCTTTCACTGGGCGATGGGAGAAAAGATGGACCAAGGGGTCTTTTATGTTGGATGCATTGAAGCAAAGGGGTCTGTGGCTAAAGTCCCCACACCCACGGGTGGGTGGGGGGCCGAGGAGGCAGCTTGTCCAGATCAGCACTGCTCGGAACTTTAGAAGGGGGACCCTCCCCCGAGCCCATGCAGCCAGGAAGCATGAGCCCTGAGTCTCCAGCGGTGGTGGCTGGATGGGGAGGGCCAGGTGGTCTGTGACCTCAGGGGGCCGAGGGGCACCCCACTGTGAGTCACTGCATCTGCAGGCTGTGGTGGGGGACACAGAGGCCTGGAGGTGCGAATCTACCCACAGAACCTACCCAAGAGGGGAGAGCAGAGGGAATGTGAGCCGGCTGAGTGGTGTTGCCCCATCCTCCGGAACCTTCTGGTGCGGGAGCCTACAGCTCCAGTGCCAAAGGCCCAGACTTCTGTCCCCAGCAGGAGCGGGAAGCCGAGGCTGGAGAGCCATGTCCAGGACAGTGGAGATGGGAGCCCAGCCCCTTCTGTGCCCACACTTGCCCCACGCACCAGTCTTCCTCCTTCTCTCCCAAACCTGCTCGGGCCCTCCATCCCCTGCCCGCCTCCACCGCATGGCATACTCCAGGCACCCCGAGAAAGGGGGTGCACCCCCAGCTGTCCCTACCCCACATGCCAAGACAGGCAGGACCCAGCAAGAACGCGGGAGGAAGGTGCTCTGAAACCAGCACCCAGGCAGGCAGGAGCCCAGAACGGACATTTCAGCCGCGCGGCCCCGGTCACTTACCACCGGTGTGGCGGCACTTGAGGGAAACAGGCCCAGTCCGCTGCACAGAGGACGTTAGAAAACACGATTGCGAGCCCAGGTGGGCCGTGTGGCTGTGGGGCCAGGACTGATCTCCCCCGGACTGACATGCGTGAGGGGCGCCCTGCTGCCCTCAGACCCTGCCCTGGTCCCTGACTGGGGAGCAGCGGTTCCCAAGGTCGGACCTCCCGGCTCCGGCCCATCCGCAGCAGACACCACCCCAGCCGCCCCCGCCACGGCTGTGCACAGCTGTGTCAAGACCCTCCCCGAGGAGGGGTTTCTGCTGCTTCCACGGCTCAGCTGTGTCCTCACCGTGGCCCCCAGCTGCCTGGAAACCCCTCTTTCCACGGTGTCAGATCGTCTGCAGACGTGTTCCGCTACAAAGCGATGGCATGCACGTGCCATCCAGACCCCCGGCCCTTTCAGGGGAAGGATTTGGGGCCCCAGCGCGCATTCGCCCCTTTCCTGCTCAGGGACCCTCTCCGGCACACACACACCCCTGAGGCTGCTGGGAAAGTCATGGACTCTGGATTCAGGGGCACGACCCGGCCATGAGGGAAAAGAGGGGACGCTGGGCCTCCGCCAGGCTCTGGGCCTGCCCAGGGGAGATGGTAGGGCCCACCTCACCTAGACCCCACCCTGGAAGGGCTAGGGACAGTGCTAGGCACATCAGTGCCTTGGCTGTCCCCTTCCTGCCTGACCTGCAGCTGCTCCTCCCGCTCAACACTGACACACAGACGCTACACTGTGAAAGAAATCTTTTAACGAAATTTCTAACTACCCACGGAAAAAAGGCTCTTAACGATACGAGCCAAACAGTGACAGCACCGTCTCTGAGAGTTCGGTTACTGATGTTAATTTCCCTCTAATCCGCGTATCTATTTTCTAAATTGTGAGCAACGAATATGCATTATTTTGAAATAAACTCTACCGGAAGCCGTTTCCAGAAGGGCGGCCTGTAAGTGTGTTATGACCCCGGTGCTGAGAACAGTGTCTGGGGGCTCTAGTCTCACACAGCACTCTGACACTTCCACACTCCAGCGTCCCGGCTCTCTGGAAGGACAGGGGCCACCAACAGGTCACGGGGCTCAGTACGTGGGCAAAGCGTGTAAGACAAGGACGTGAGGGGAAGTTGCCTCCGCTCTCCTGGACACTGTTTCCAAGAGGCTCCACCTCCTCTGTACACCCCACTCTCCTCAACCACTACCTTCTCCACCCGCAGCCGCCTGTTTGCTCATCTGTCTCCCTCCCTGGATAGAAGCCGCACCCCCGGAAGCTCCCCCCATCTGTTTTGAATGATGACATATCCTGATGCCTGGAACATGGCATGGTACACAGTAGGTGCTCAATACATGCTTAGTGACTGATGTTTTCCAACACCAGTCACAGAAGGGGGTATGCAAAGTCCATGGCACAATTTACTGACATTCTATACTGACATGTGCCTATGGCACATGGGACACGTAGCGTGAGTTAATGTGAATGTGAGTGCTGTGGGTGTTAGGTCCGAAGTCCCGTAAAGCATACCTGGGATTTCAACTAGATATTTATTGGGTTATTGGGGCTGCAGGAGGGAGGAACACCCTGCCCGGCATTGCTTCCCTCTCTTCCTGGGACACGTTCTCTACCCAGTCCTGATCCTTCCCAGGAGTCCTAGCAGGAGGTCTGACAGGTCACCCTCGGGCTTCCCGTCGTCACTAGCTCGGAAGCCATGGCCTTCACCCGTGACTGGAGTAGCTGGTGTTGCTGGGACACTTCTGGGCCAGAGCAGGAGAAGACAAGGCAAACCAACAGGGGCTTTCTGAGGGAGAGCTCAGACAAGAGCTTGAAGCAAAACTCTTCGGACTTTATTTAGTTAAAAAACAACACACAAAGAAACGGGTACTAAACGGTCCGACTGCATAGAAGGGCCAACATCTGAGGCCAGGCGTCTCCCGGGGCGGACCGGAGGCCCCACGGCGGCGGGCAGGGTCCCGTGGGGCCCCAGACACCATCCAGGCAAAGGCAAGGCCGCATCCCCGTCGCCCCCACGTCCGCGTGCTCCTGGGACACGGGCCCCACCGGAGACCTGCCCGCGTGTGGCCAGGGCAGGGCTGGCGCCCAGACACGTGTCCCGCAGCCACTCACCAGGCGTGTCCCGGGGCGCGTCACGCTCCTCGCTCCGCGGCCTCTGACGGAGAAGAACTTCTCTCCCGGTCCCGCGCCCCTGGGTCCCTTCCACGGAGGCGGCAATGGGTCCCCTTTCTCAGTCCCCGGGCAGCTCCCCGTTCTTCCTCCCCAGGCACGAGTCCCCCGTCTCCCTTGCCACCGCTCCCCGGGCTGTCATGGGGAGGGGACAGCCAGGACGGGAGCGGCCGCTTGGGCCTCCGTCCCTCAGTCCCGGGGCCTTGGGCCGAAGGGCTGGAGCGGGGGCAGCTGCCCCAGGGCCGAGGCTGCCCCGGCAGCCGGGCCCTCCCCGGGCCCCCCGGGGCTCCGGGCCTCAGCGGCCCCAGAACCGCGGCCCTGGGAGGACGAGGACTGCGGCCTGGACGCCGAGGCCCCCTCCTCCGCCTCCCTCGTGGCCCAGGGCGAGTAGGAGAGGATGGTGAAGCCCATCCTGAGCAGGGCCGAGGCCGCGGGCACCAGCTCTTCGGTCTGGCCCGGAAGCGAGGACTCCAGGACGCTCAGCTGCCACCTGTGCAGGTCCTGCTCCCGCGGCGCATCCTGCAGCCTCACCACCCACACCTCGTCGGGCTCCAGCAGCACTCGCCAGCCCTGGCCCGGCATCCTCCGCGTCCAGCCCGGCGTCATCTTCCGGAGGTAGATGGCGTCGTAGCAGCCCACCATGGAGATGACCTGCAGGTCCCTGAGCAAGGCCTCGGCCTCGGCGGGGTCCACGGCCCGGGTGGCGCCCAGCTCCAGCACCATGGGCTCCCCCGGGGGCAGGTCCACCTTGAGAAAGCCCTGCCACGGAGGAGGGAGGCTCGGCCAGTGCGAGCAGGTGGGGGGCCCCTCGAGCCTCCAGGGGAGGCTCTGCATCCAGTCCGCGTCCTCGGGCCCCAGGCCCAGGGGCGCCGCGTCCTGAGGCTCCAGCTCAGTGGGCACGAAGTGGTGGTCCAGGCCGGCCTCCTCGGACCCCGCAGGGGCTGGCGCCGGGGGCCCCGGCCCCCAGCCCGCCGCACCCCCCTGTGCGGGGTCACCTTGGCCCTGCCCCCAGCCGAGCCCCGAGCCCGGGGACCCCTCCTGCTCAGGCCCCGCCGCCTCGTGCTCCGCCAGCTCGGGGTCCCAGTCTTCGTCCTCCCAGTCTTCCAACTCCAGCAGGTCTCGGAGTTCCAGAAAGGCGGTCTTGAAGCACGCGAAGCAAAGCCCTGGCTGGGCCCCGTGTTGCAGCTGATACAGCCAGGATGCGTGGAGGTAGGACATGCCCTCGGCCCCGTGCCGCGCGCTGACCGGGGGGCACATGGCCGTGCGGGGGTGGGGGGGCGCGCCCGGGTGCAGGGAAAGGAAGGGGATCCTCCTGCGGGTGTCTGGGCCGGGCCGATGCAACAGGGACCCGCAGAGGTCGGGGATGTCGGACTTCTGGAAAATTCTGCAGCTTACGTGAAGGTGCTATTCTCTGGGAGGCTGCAAAGGACAAGCAACTGAGGTTGGGGGCCCCCCTAGCAGGCAGAGTGGGACGGTCACCGGTCGCCGATCGCCGGGAGGAGCACGGGCAGGGGGCGATGGGTTGAGACCCGGCCCTTTCGGCCCTGCCCTGCTTGTAGCTGCTCCCAGGCCCGTGTGGCACGCGGCCCTCCCCGCCCCCCACCCCCGACACCCCGGCACCCGGTCAGCAGAACCTCCGAGAACCAGATGAATCCTGACAGAACCTGAGGGAAGCTGACGGGACCTGACAGAAGCTGAAGGAACCTGAGAGAACCGGAGGGAAACTGAGGGAAGCTGACAGAAGCTGAGGGATCCTGACAGATCCTGACAGAACCTCACAGAAGCTGAAGGAAGCTGAGGGAACCTGACAGGATCTGACGGAAGCTGACAGAAGCTGAGGGGTCCTCACGGAAGCTGACGAAACCCGATGGAAGCTGATGGACGCCGAGGGAAGCGCATGGAACCAACCCCCCACCCCGCCACAGGCCAGGCTGGGCCACCTGGGTGCTTCAGCCTCTCAGCCCACCCCAGCCCGCCAGCCCGTGTCCCCCAGACCCTCTCCTCAGCCCAAGGGGTTCTCACCCTGCTTGGCACCGCCCTCCTGTGGGTGCCCCCCAGAAAGGAGGGGAAGCAGCCCACCTGGGAATATAAAGGGCCCTTTCCCATGGTGCTCTGGGCTCATCTGCATATCTCCCATGAGCCTCAGCCCACCAGGAAGTGAAACTGCTGAGTCATCGCCCCCCCCACCCCCGCCCCAGGAGAGTGTGGCGCCCCCCCCAACCCCCTCCCCGCCTTCCCATGTGTTGCTCCGCCCCTCCCCCCCAACCTGTTCTCAGGGTTCTTTCCATCTGCAGGTTTCTGAAGCCGTGCAGGCGGGTGCCACTTTGATGGTCCTTGTCCCTTCGTGGGTGACCTGCCTGCTCATGGGTCCTGTCCTGTGGCTGAAAGTGGATTCTTTCTTGTATTTTTTTTTTTTTTTTAAGAATTTAGATTTTATTTGGGAGAGAGACACAGGGAGAGAAGGAATACAAGTAGGGTGGTTGGAGAGGGAGAAGTAGGCTTCCCGCTGAGCAGGGAGCCCGAAGTGGGGCTCGATCCCAGCACCCTGGGATTTTGACCCAAACGGAAGGCAGAAGCTTAGCGACTGAACCACCCAGGCGCCCCTCTTGTTGTCTTTTGATTAAAGGTTCCTTATGAATTCCTGAACTGATCAAGTCTCAATTATGTACATTTTAAACACATTTTCCCCTTTTGTGGCTTATCTCACTTTGTTTATACTCTGCAGCTATGGTCTAATGTGTCAGTCTCTCCTTTGAGAAAAGATCTTTTTGGTCTTTATACAGAACATCTTTAGTTCCCCAAGACCATAATGTCAGCTTCTTATATTTTTCACCTTATTTTTTTACTCTTTTGCTTATTTCCTTTGCTTCATAATTTTTTATTTAAATATAAGTTGCTTTTGTAAAAATACAAGAATAGAGATAGATGGCTTCTTGAACAATTTACTAAATTGATCAGGCCATTCGGCCCCTCTTTGGAAGTTTGGAAACAAACTTCCAACCCGTGCATCCAACTGGCTCATCTCCCCCAGGACACCTGACGAGTGTCCCCAGATGAACAAGTCCGCAGCCGGGCCCAGACTGGGCAGCGTCTGCAGGAAAAGACACAACCTGCTTCTGTCATTAGCTGATGGCAAAGTTCCTTAGATCAGTTTCTCAAATGTTGCTGCAATTCAAATTGTCTCAGGCGTTTGAAAAGTCCCAGTGTCCATGTCCCTCTATGAGGCAGACACCCTGAGGTGACCCCCTGCCAGTCACCTCCTCGCTGTGATTGAAGGTGGAAACTGTGACTTGTTTTGGACCAATAGACGTAGTGAAGTTGATGGATGTCACTCCCTTAATTACACTATATATACACGTGGTACTGCTTTTAGAGTACATATTTTGCACGATTATATCATGTTCTACACACACAGTATTACATACTGGTATACGTTTCTACGTTCACACATCACGTATATGTGCGCAGACCTAAGCGCACACATGTACACGTACAAACTCCAACTTACTCTTGCTCTCCCTTCTGGCCCTGAAGAAGGAAAGAACCGGGCTGTGGACACTGGGCAAAGATTGGAGCCTTTGGTCAGTGACTGGGAGGCGCGGGTGGCTGCCTCGGTAGACTGGGGTAGGGAGACGTTCCATGGCCTGCGGGGATGCAATGTCACCCTTTCTGGCTCTTCCCAGGGCTGGGACTATAATGAACAATAGTGGCCCTTCTGGTGAACTTTTGCTTGTCTGCTGAACTAGCAAGCCGTCAGCTTCCTGGCATGACTTTGATTGTCGATACACGCCTTTACCATTGCCTCTGTCACAATGTGTGATTCCTTTGTTTTGTCAGCTCTCCTGACCTATGACCAGAGCGTAAGACTGATTCCGACTCAGGTCTCTATTTGACACAGAGAAGAGACTCAGGGCACAAGACAAAATAATCTGGGGAGACATTTTTTCATTTCCCTTCTCAGTACCCGGATCATCAACCTTCTGTTGCACCAGGAACATCTTGCGGCAGGGCCCATGCCTCCACCCCTTACCCACACCCCTGTTTCCCCCTCCGGCAGACGAGGAGTGTTGAGGACAAGGGGGGCTGTGCCTGCAAACGTTGCCCTGTGCCCCCACTGTGAGGTCTGGCAGGGGTGATATCTGAACTCTGGCAGGTCCGAACTGCCAACCGTGTGTCCAGGTCCCCATAGCTACCTCCCGCTGGGGCGTATGTGTCCAGGGGCTCCCAGGGGCTCTCAGTCATGAACCCTTGAGAACCCGGCCGTTCAAAATGACACCCTGGGTGTGGCTGTGGAGGGACTGCCCATCCCGGCTGGCCTGGCTGTGTGGAGAGTGTATGACACGGAGAAGAGGGAAGACACTCAGACCCCAGGAGGGGCAGCCCCCCTCTCCTGCATCCGATCCACACGAGTCCACAGTCCTATGACCCAGAGGTCAGAGCCAGCGCCATTTGCTCCTCTGTTTTCCACTGAACCATCCGCTCCTCTGTTGGACAGGTACTAAGTGGGCACTCCTGGGGCAGTGAAGGCCCAGCAAGGAGCAGGGGCAGCATGCTGGCCGCCCCTGGGGGGTGCACAGATGTCAGAAGTGGGAAGTGGAGCAAGTGGAACAAACGGCCAGCTCCGTGAGGGAGCGGCTGCCCCCACCCTGGTGGGGCTTCCAGCGCGGCTGTCCATGGTAGGGTGAACAGGGATTTGTCCTCTGGGTGCCACGCAGACATGGACACAGGCTTCCCAACCTCCGTGCACCCTTCAGAATGCCTGGGTGAGTCGCGGGAAGAATCATCTAAGAGTTATAACAACTTGGGGTGCCCTCAGACCTCAGGTCCCTTCACAAACAAAAGGTGGCGGCCAGGGCAGAGAGAGCAGTGAATGTGGTGTGCGAGTCAGACAGAAGACAGCGCAGCGTTCAGTACAGGAAGGTCGAAACCCGATCCTAGGAGGGGTGACCGAGAGATGTGGGGATTTACAGGAATGAGCTTAAAATTGCAAAACAAGATGTCCATTTTGGAACGATACGAAGGAGTGGAAACTGGGAAGGCGCGTCGGTACCTGATGGGGAATTCATCAGGATGTGGCCAACCCACGTAGTACGGCGTCCCCGCAGAAAACAAGTTTTCAAAGAAGCCCCAGTGTAAGGTCATTAGCCTCTGGTAAGTGAAAAGAAAAAAAGCAGGTTATAGGTTTGTATACACAGTACTCTTACGACTTTGTGAAAGAGGAAAGTCTGTAGCCACGTTTGCAAATGTTGGGTGTGATGCGCGCAGCTGGGCCCCTGTCCTGTGTACGCATGTCAACGTCCGCGCCCTTTGTATGCGTATCGGGCGCCACGTGTGTGAGCCTATAGAGAACGACCGAAGAGGAACGCACCAACATCAGCTGTGATCGCCTCTGGGTGGTAGGATTACGAGTCACTGAATTTTCTTTATAGATTTCCACATCTGCTTAATTCTCTAGAATAAATATGTTCTCTGACCACACCTTCAGAAGCCATTGAAAGCCTCTGGAAGAGCTTCACGGGCAGTGGGAGTATCTAAATCAGCCTTTCTCAGTTGGGGTCCTATGGGGTCCCCACAGACCACCTCCCCCAGCTGCTCTCCGGCACCTGCTCGTCAGACTCCCTTGGAATGTGGACCCTCCAGGGCAGGCCTGGGTCCCACCCTCCACCCTTGCAGGCCCCAGCTAGGGGCTGGTGCGGGGTAAATGGACAGAACCGTAGGGGGAAAGTGTCCCCACCACAGCAGGGTGGGGACATCCTTCCCCTGGCCTTCTACAGCCCAAAACCCTTTTGGGGATGACTCTGGAGCCCTTGGAATCTCCCTTAAGTTCCTTTATGTCAAACCTCGTGAGTGTCTGAAGCTCCGCCACAGTCAAGGCTGCCGCGTCCACTCATACCCCACGTGGCTAGACACACGCCCATCAGCCACGCCACTGCCATAGTCACTTCCAAGCAGGGGAGGCTCTGTGCCCGGCTGCAGCAGCCATTAGAAGAGCCAGACTCAGGGTGAACTTCCCTCCAAGGAGGGAGCACCAGGTCTTCCCTGAGTCCGCACAAGACTGCCTCCTCGTGCGGAGTCTGCCAGCCCAGCCCGGGCACACTCTGCCTAGGAGCAGCCGTGCCCTGGATGCTGCTGTCCTTAGACACGCTGCCCCCACCCAGGGGTGCGCTGTGAATGGGGCATCTTCAGAACCCCAGACCTCCCCGGAGAAACACCATCATCCTGTACGAGCTTCCCGTGGCCTCCAGACAAATAACCACCGACTCAGTGGCTCGACTCGACTCAGATTTCTTCTCCTGTGGTTCCGGACTTGCAAAGCCGGTGGGTCTGCAGGGCTGGCTCCTTCTGGAAGCTCCAGGGGCTGATCCCTTCTCGGGCCTTTCCCAGCTTCTGGAGCCGTTTGCGGCCCTTCCCCCACCTCCCGGCCAGCAGCACGGAATACTCTCTCCTCAGTCCTCCCAGAGTCTCTCTCTGACTCTGACCCCCAGCTCCCTCCTGTAAGGACCCTTGGAGATGCTGTGAAGCCCACTTGAATGCAAGCTAACCCCCACCTCAAGACCCTAACTTAATCACACGTGCAAAGTCTCTCCACCGTGGCAGTGACATGGACACAGGACGTGGGCATCTTTGGGGACACTGTCTAGAGGACGACCTACCCATCCTGGGCTCTTGATGGTTCCTGACCAGCTCTGGAATTTCCAGAAAAAGCCTTTTTTCTCTCACTACACGTGAGAAGCACCTTGGCTTTCAGACTCCCACTTCTTGTGTGGGTTTCTGGTCCTCAGCTCCGGCAGCTGTGCCTACTGCCCCAACACCCCGGCCGAGCAGGACCCGCGCGCCCATCTGCCGGAGGTGGGAGATGGACAAAGAATTTGGGGCAGGGGAAGCACCTTCTCAAAATTGCAAAACTCGATTCTGTAACAAATGGTGAGAAGCCAACAGTCAGAACAGATAAACGCCACCACCCAGCCCGCTTGGCCCTGTGCCGGGGGAGGCCTCGCAAAACTCCCCAACCAGGGCCAGGTCTGGCCTAACCAGACTTTTTGAATTTCTGGGCAGACAGATAAATAAAACTGGGGGGACCATAAGGGTTACCAATAGCTTACTTTTCCAACCAAGGCAGCTTTCCAGAAAGACATTTTTCACACTGGAGGTAAAAAGTCCATACTTTCTGACAAAAGGATTTTTTAAAAAGATTTTATTCATTTATTTGAGAGAGACAGAGAGAGCACAAGTGCGGGGTGGGAGGGGCAGAGGGAGAGGGAGAATCAGAACCCCCGCCTGGGGGCAGGGAGGCTGCCAACCCCAGGACCCCGGGATCCTGCCCTGAGCCGAAGGCAGATGCTTCACGGACTCAACCACCAGGCACCCATGGCAAAAGGATTTTAAATGGAATAAATTTCACTTCATGAAAAGCTCTCTCCTACTTTTCCCTTTAGGCTTCAGAGCAAGGGGACTTTGGTGGCCTGGAGTCGCCATGAGCCCTTCCAAATAACCACGACTAAAACAGTAAAGAATCGGAAGAGAAGAACTTGCCTGTGAAATGACCTGTAGGAAACTGAAACAGACATTCTAGGGCAGCCGAGCCACGACCCAAGATTCAGAGCACATGGTACGAGTGTGACACGGGGCAACACAGCAGAATACAGGACGGGTGAAAGGGAAGATTGTAACAAATCCAAGCACAAAGAGAAAAGAAGGAAACAACAGGACGGAGTTTGAGGACATGGGGACACACTCAGGAAGGACGGGGTGCTGTCCCAGGGCAGAGTGCTGGGGGGTGGGAGCTCGAGGATGGGGGACTGGCTGCCCGCTGTCCACCCTGGCCTGCTCTGGACGCAGGAAGGCAAGTCCAGAACGCTAGTCCCTCCCCAAAGGCCCTGGAGGCCAGAGCACATTCGTAGAAGGAAACCATCACCCGGACGGCAGGTCCCCTGCTCAGGCAAGGCCGTTTCCCCTCCCGGCTGGAGTCCGGGGCTGCCAAGCATCGCCCACACTGCTAACAACCCACCACCTCACGGGGCTGCGGCCTCTGAAAGGCACCTGCTGGAGCCAGCTCCTTTTTATCGACCCCTCGGAGCCACTGAATTCAGCAATCCAGTGGGAAGTGATGTGTGGCTTTGAGAAATGTGTGGCTCCTGCATAATCAGGCTCATTATGTGGGAGCCAACCTGTAAAGTCAGTTAATGAGAAATGTGAGATTTTCTGATTAGTAATTCTCAAAGTGAATCACGGGCATGCGGAGTTACTGCTGAGGTTCTCTGGTCACCATGTGGAAGAGGAAGGTGCTCAGCGTCCCCCACCTACAAGGGGCTGCCCCTGGCCACCAGCATCTTCAGGCCTCTCCCTACCTCCCTGTCCCCATCCTTGGCCCCTGTCACCCACACTCAGGACCGCCAAGCCCCTTCCCCACTGTCTGCCGAGTGTGTCCAGCACGCACACTGGATGGCACCTGCCCTTCCCTCGTGGTGCGAATGGAGAGAGGGCCGTGGACTGTGTGGCCAGCAGCTCTGTAGGACGTCCTGACCGGGAGATGGGGGACCGTGGCTGCTCCTGGAACGGCAGGGAGCCAACTGACTTAGGGGTTGATTCCCTCATTCCTGAGTCTTCCACGGGGCCATCAATCCCATCCCTCTTCAGGAACACCCTCCGGAAGCCACAGCACGTGGGAGACACAGTCCAGGAGTGTGGTCACCGGCTGTGACACACCCGTCCCCCATCTGAGGCTTCATGTCCTTCCTGGGCCAGCTGTCTCATCTCTCCCCATGTGGCAAGGAACAGCACCCCACAGACCCAGTCTCGGGGCTGACGTGACATCTCTGTGTTGAGTCACACATGGATGGTGACGATGGGGATCTCAGGAGAGGGACATGGACATGGTTTCCCTCCTTGGAACGGCAGCCCTGTGACCACAGCACGTTCCCTCCCCTGAAAACTGGACAGTTAGAGTCCCACATCACGGGCTGTGGGGAGGCCTGTGGTCACAGGCGGCAGGAGCTGAGGCTGGGCAAGGCTTCCGAGTGCCCACCACAGCTTTGTGCGGACCTTCACCAACGAGAAGCCCCGGTGAAGGCCGGCCCTTTGGGGAGCGACAAGCTGGGCTGAGTCAGAAGTGGGGTTCGGGGCCCTGCTCTGCTCAGTGCTGCTCCGCGGGTGACTTTCCCTAAAGCCATCTTCTCCGGGACTAAGGGAGCTCAGGCGGAGACAAACGCTTCCTTTCTGTCTGGTGCTTTTCCACGCCCCACACAGCTTCCTTCAACATCGGGGTTAGGGAAGCGCTGCCGCCGGCAAGGGTGCCCCGTGGCTTCTGGCCACTAACCAGCTGCACCTCTGAGGGGTCCCAGGACCCTCGGGAAGACACGGGCGAACTACGCACAGCCGGTCTCGGCGAGTGGACGGCCGGTGCGTGGTGGCTGTGGAGGTGGCGGCTGGGGACAGAGCGGAGAGCTGAGCTGGCTGGTTTCCGGGGGCTGCTGTTCCCCCTGGACGAGGGGCCGTTGGCTCCCGCAGGACTAGTGAATCATGGTCACTCTGTTCTGGTGACACGCGGGGCCGCGGGCCCTCGGTGGGACTCCGGCCGGCAGACCTGCTCTGGAAGGGCGGGCGTTTCTCCCCACGGCCACAGGGCCCCACCGCGGAGCCACGGTGTCGCCAGACACCTGAGCCTGAGGGGGCCGCTCACGCTGGGACTCACTGTTGCCCGTCCACGCGCTGCCCAGCCGCGGCTCACCTGGCGAGTCCCTGCTGAGTGCTCGTCTTAGGTTAAACGAGAAAACCAGAAGGCCCTGCAGACTGCTCCCCGGCGGGGAGAGAAGGACAGTAGTCCCCAGAGTAGACAAGGACCACGACTTCAGACGGGAGCAGGTGCGAGGAAGAGCCTCACACAGGGGCACGGCAGGGGACCGGGGCCTCGCCGTGGGACTGCAGCTTGTGGGGCCCGGGCCCTCCGGCCTGACACACACCGGGGAAGCCTGCGGTGTCGCGCCGTGCAGGTGTCGTGCTGTGCAGGTGCTGGAAAGGGCAAAAGGCCGGTTTCAGAGAAGAGTGTCCTTTGCGGTCAGGGCTCTAAGCAGTGGCGGTTGGAGGCCAAAGGCGGCTGGGTGGGACACGGGTGGCAAGGGGCGTCGTCAGAACAGACTGGGAAACAGAGGCAGCGGAACCATTCGGTTCTAAAACTCCGAGCGGTAAGATGAAGCCGGAGGAAGACAAGTGCGTGTACCCGGCGCGCGGGATGGAGACGGGCCCGAGGCACGTGCAGTGGCTTCCGAGTTACTGCGGCTCTGAGACCGCACGTCCCTGCAGAAGAACGTGGTGCTGGAGACCCCACTCTCGTGCGACCCCGGGCCGGCCCGGGTGACTGGGGAGACAGGAGCCGGCGGCTCTGAAAATGATTTCAATGTTGAACTCAGGGCCCTTACTTGTCGTATGGCTGATTCGGAATCATCAGCCTCTTTTGGTCAGAATTATTGTTTGTCCTTTTCTTCATGGCTTCCTGTTCCTTTTGGAAACACAACTCTAGCTTTATGGGGTAAGTCAGTAAGAAAAAAAAAGTCAAGGATAGGCCACTTTGAGGACGCCCCCGTCGTCCACGGCCACGGGAAGCCACCCCCTCCCTGCCTCCTCGTGTGCTCATCCCTCCTTCCTGTGAACAGGAGGGGTCTCTCCGCCTCTGCCGCGGAGACCTACAGAGCCGTTCCTCTCCTTTTTTACTGCCTGCGAGGAGGAATGAAGAAGGGCGATAAAAACTCCGGCATCTGCGAGGAGCTGAGGGCTGACCTCTTGCAGGAGAAAAGCAAACATGTAAATGTTTATTTAAACTCCCAGTACTTGGTCTCCTTCCGAATGTGCAGCCATCCTTTCTGTCATGATGACTACAACAGTTTTCCAGAAGGTTTTCTTCAGTGAATCGTCTGATTATTTAAACATGCTTTTCTTTCTTATTAGGGCTTGACTCCAACTGGGTCACCTGCCCACAGATCCAAGTGGGCGTGGGCTTGTAGGCTTTCTGGGTCAGGTGGTTTCTCTGAGCACGACTGGCCATGCTCAAGTCAGATTCCAGGACACGCTGGCGGAGCCTGTGCCCAGGGAAGGCACCAGCCCCGGGGTGCCTCGGAACCCAGCCAGGAGATGCAGAGGCTGTGCCTGGGAAGGCTACAGATGGCCTTCAATGGCCATCCCAAGGACGGAGGTCATCAGGCCAGCCAAGAGGCGGGAACACATCCACCCCACAAACATCTCTGGAATGTTCTCTGAGACTCGGGAGCTGCGCGGGCCTCATAGACATGATGAAGATAAGCACTAGCAAGCTCAGAGGCACACCAGGGCCTTTGGCCTTTTTCCTCTCAGGGGGCTCAGCCCCTAGGGCAGTGGGGACCCTTCAACTTGACCAGCACAGCTATCCTGGTCCTCTTCTAATCCAACAAGACTTGCTCGCACTCACTGACTTTGGTTTCTCACCCTCCATCCTTTCCTGTCGCAAGAGCTCACATGTCCTGGGCCAGTGGTGATGGGGCTCTGAAATGTGGACAGGTCTGGGGGTCAGGTTCTGGTCCCTGCTGCCCCTGGAAGGGCCATGAGGCGGGTCCAGTCATGTACTTTCCAGTGTGTGGCAGGTGACGCTAAGGTGTTTAGTCACAGGTTCGTTGGTGACCATAGCTGTTTGGGCTCCATGCAGAGCCTGGGTTGAGTATGAGTTAGGCTAAGACCAGGGGAGGGTGGAGGATTAATGGCTCAGAATCTGTGGAAACGTCTAAGCTCATCCAGGTGTCTAGGCACTGGTTCTGGAATTGTACAGCATATTGAAAACATCTGGAGAGTCTGAGACACTGACCGATGCCTGGATCCCATGTGAGAATTCTGGTATAACTAGTGTGGGCAAAGGTTAGTTTTCTGCTGATTTGTAACAAGTGACCGAACTTACGCTTAAAATAACACACATTTATTTCCTAGTTTCCATGGATTAGGAGTTGGAATAGGCCTTGGCTAGACCCTTGTTCAGGGTCTCACAGCTGTAACCAAAGTGCTAGAGGGACTGCGCTCGAGGCTGAGAGAGTTTCTATCCTCGTGGGCTGGAGACTAAGGGCCTCAGCTTCACTGGCTGTCAGCTGGAGCCACTTTCGGGTCCCAGAGGGTGACCAGTGTCCTGCAGAGTTCACGGCATGGCTGTTTTCCTCTTCAAGGCCAGGAAGGGACAGCAAGAGCTGGCTTGGGGTCTTATGTACACTCGCAGTAATGTCATTGCAAGAGGGACACACAATGTGATTTCAGGCAGTAGCATCGACCCCCTGTACCACTTCTTAGGTGGAAGTGAGTCACAGGCTCCACATCCAGTCACAGGGAGGGTATGACCACTGGCGGTCATTCAGGCGTGTCTGTCACATGCTGTGACATGAGCAGTGAGACTCTTCAAATTCCCAAGAAAATTTTAATGTGCAACAAAATTTGAGACCCCCTGGTCCAAGGACCTTTGCCTTCATCTTTTCTAGACTAGCTGTGTCTTGTCCTGCAGGCCCTGCTCCGTCCAGCTCACAGTTAGGACAAATGTACCTCTGGTGCAGCTGTTGGTAGTGGGGAGGCTAGAGATGTGAGGGGCAGGTGAATACAGGAACTCTGGACCTTCTACTTAATTTTGCTCATTACCCAGAATGATCTAAAAATAAAGTTTGTGTTCAAAAGAGTTCAAGTAGTCTAATTTTGAAAATAAAAAGAAGAGCCACAAAAGGGGGAAATGTGTTTAAAATGTAAATAATTGAGACTTAATCAGCTTCAGGAATTCATAAGGAAGCTTTAATCAAAAGACAACAAGAAAGAATCCACTTTCAGCCACAGGACAGGACCCATGAGCAGGCAGGTCACCCACGAAGGGACAAGGACCATCAAAGTGGCACCCGCCTGCACGGCTTCAGAAACCTGCAGATGGAAAGAACCCTGAGAACAGGTTGGGGGGGAGGGGCGGAGCAACACATGGGAAGGCGTGATGGTGTTGGGGGGGGCGCCACACTCTCCTGGGGCGGGGGTGGGGGGGGCGATGACTCAGCAGTTTCACTTCCTGGTGGGCTGAGGCTCATGGGAGATATGCAGATGAGCCCAGAGCACCATGGGAAAGGGCCCTTTATATTCCCAGGTGGGCTGCTTCCCCTCCTTTCTGGGGGGCACCCACAGGAGGGCGGTGCCAAGCAGGGTGAGAACCCCTTGGGCTGAGGAGAGGGTCTGGGGGACACGGGCTGGCGGGCTGGGGTGGGCTGAGAGGCTGAAGCACCCAGGTGGCCCAGCCTGGCCTGTGGCGGGGTGGGGGGTTGGTTCCATGCGCTTCCCTCGGCGTCCATCAGCTTCCATCGGGTTTCGTCAGCTTCCGTGAGGACCCCTCAGCTTCTGTCAGCTTCCGTCAGATCCTGTCAGGTTCCCTCAGCTTCCTTCAGCTTCTGTGAGGTTCTGTCAGGATCTGTCAGGATCCCTCAGCTTCTGTCAGCTTCCCTCAGTTTCCCTCCGGTTCTCTCAGGTTCCTTCAGCTTCTGTCAGGTCCCGTCAGCTTCCCTCAGGTTCTGTCAGGATTCATCTGGTTCTCGGAGGTTCTGCTGACCGGGTGCCGGGGTGTCGGGGGTGGGGGGCGGGGAGGGCCGCGTGCCACACGGGCCTGGGAGCAGCTACAAGCAGGGCAGGGCCGAAAGGGCCGGGTCTCAACCCATCGCCCCCTGCCCGTGCTCCTCCCGGCGATCGGCGACCGGTGACCGTCCCACTCTGCCTGCTAGGGGGGCCCCCAACCTCAGTTGCTTGTCCTTTGCAGCCTCCCAGAGAATAGCACCTTCACGTAAGCTGCAGAATTTTCCAGAAGTCCGACATCCCCGACCTCTGCGGGTCCCTGTTGCATCGGCCCGGCCCAGACACCCGCAGGAGGATCCCCTTCCTTTCCCTGCACCCGGGCGCGCCCCCCCACCCCCGCACGGCCATGTGCCCCCCGGTCAGCGCGCGGCACGGGGCCGAGGGCATGTCCTACCTCCACGCATCCTGGCTGTATCAGCTGCAACACGGGGCCCAGCCAGGGCTTTGCTTCGCGTGCTTCAAGACCGCCTTTCTGGAACTCCGAGACCTGCTGGAGTTGGAAGACTGGGAGGACGAAGACTGGGACCCCGAGCTGGCGGAGCACGAGGCGGCGGGGCCTGAGCAGGAGGGGTCCCCGGGCTCGGGGCTCGGCTGGGGGCAGGGCCAAGGTGACCCCGCACAGGGGGGTGCGGCGGGCTGGGGGCCGGGGCCCCCGGCGCCAGCCCCTGCGGGGTCCGAGGAGGCCGGCCTGGACCACCACTTCGTGCCCACTGAGCTGGAGCCTCAGGACGCGGCGCCCCTGGGCCTGGGGCCCGAGGACGCGGACTGGATGCAGAGCCTCCCCTGGAGGCTCGAGGGGCCCCCCACCTGCTCGCACTGGCCGAGCCTCCCTCCTCCGTGGCAGGGCTTTCTCAAGGTGGACCTGCCCCCGGGGGAGCCCATGGTGCTGGAGCTGGGCGCCACCCGGGCCGTGGACCCCGCCGAGGCCGAGGCCTTGCTCAGGGACCTGCAGGTCATCTCCATGGTGGGCTGCTACGACGCCATCTACCTCCGGAAGATGACGCCGGGCTGGACGCGGAGGATGCCGGGCCAGGGCTGGCGAGTGCTGCTGGAGCCCGACGAGGTGTGGGTGGTGAGGCTGCAGGATGCGCCGCGGGAGCAGGACCTGCACAGGTGGCAGCTGAGCGTCCTGGAGTCCTCGCTTCCGGGCCAGACCGAAGAGCTGGTGCCCGCGGCCTCGGCCCTGCTCAGGATGGGCTTCACCATCCTCTCCTACTCGCCCTGGGCCACGAGGGAGGCGGAGGAGGGGGCCTCGGCGTCCAGGCCGCAGTCCTCGTCCTCCCAGGGCCGCGGTTCTGGGGCCGCTGAGGCCCGGAGCCCCGGGGGGCCCGGGGAGGGCCCGGCTGCCGGGGCAGCCTCGGCCCTGGGGCAGCTGCCCCCGCTCCAGCCCTTCGGCCCAAGGCCCCGGGACTGAGGGACGGAGGCCCAAGCGGCCGCTCCCGTCCTGGCTGTCCCCTCCCCATGACAGCCCGGGGAGCGGTGGCAAGGGAGACGGGGGACTCGTGCCTGGGGAGGAAGAACGGGGAGCTGCCCGGGGACTGAGAAAGGGGACCCATTGCCGCCTCCGTGGAAGGGACCCAGGGGCGCGGGACCGGGAGAGAAGTTCTTCTCCGTCAGAGGCCGCGGAGCGAGGAGCGTGACGCGCCCCGGGACACGCCTGGTGAGTGGCTGCGGGACACGTGTCTGGGCGCCAGCCCTGCCCTGGCCACACGCGGGCAGGTCTCCGGTGGGGCCCGTGTCCCAGGAGCACGCGGACGTGGGGGCGACGGGGATGCGGCCTTGCCTTTGCCTGGATGGTGTCTGGGGCCCCACGGGACCCTGCCCGCCGCCGTGGGGCCTCCGGTCCGCCCCGGGAGACGCCTGGCCTCAGATGTTGGCCCTTCTATGCAGTCGGACCGTTTAGTACCCGTTTCTTTGTGTGTTGTTTTTTAACTAAATAAAGTCCGAAGAGTTTTGCTTCAGGCCCCTGGGCTGAGTCATCATTCTGTTGGTCCCTGTTGATTGACATCGTCATCTCTGTGTCTTGCATGAGCCACCGTGACAGGTTTAAGTCTCCCAGGAGCAGGAGGCAGAGGTGGGGACAGCAGAGTCCGCTTGAGTCGTGTTTTGGCTCACAGTAAGAGTTTGTTTCACGAGTGTTTGTCACGTTATTTATAAACAAACGCGTGCGCGCTTAAAGGGCATATTGTGAACAATAATGACTGTGTCATCAAACACAGATTTTAATCAATCTAAATCTGTGTCCTGATTTAAAAAAATTTTTCAGGCAGAACATGTGTGAGGAATGCTAATATAATCAGGAGCCGGAGGCGGGGGCGGGTGCCAGCACTCTAGGGTGACGCTCACCCTGCAGTTCCGGACACCAGGGCACCAGAGGCAAGAGAGAGACTCTTCCTCAGGGGAGATGCTCTCAGCAGCTTTTCCTCTCGCAAATGATCGATCTGAGGTTCCTGTTGCCCTCAGTCGGTGGTTTCTGGCTGACACAGCCTTCCAGTGATTCAAGGGTGGGCTCTTTCCGTTTCGGTGACAAATACAGTTCTAAAGGTTCGTTCTGGAGGGTTTTACAGTGCGTGGGCTAACCCTGCCAAATCTGGGGGCAGTCTTCCTCCCATGGGTCTTTCCCAAGCAGTCCTGGTCTTAAATCAGGGGGGCTTCTGGTGCTGATTAAGTGGGCAAAGCTTTAATGCAGCAGCCTTCCAACAGCCCCGGTCGTTCTCGGAGCATTTCGTGAGTGGGAGTCTATATTAGAACACGAACCTGCCTTCTCTCCCAAACAAACCCAGCCCGGTCTTACCGTCGTCCCTTCCCCTCTCCATCCCTCCAGGTGAAACAGTCCATTTATTCCTATTCTAGCGAACTCTTGTTTTGGGCGGCCTTTTTTTTTCCCTTAATGACCAGGCTTCTTGCGGATCTCCCAGGGTGGCAGGTCAGGAGCAGGAATCGTGCCGCAGGCCCAGGTGAGAAAGCCCCAGCTCCGTACGAGCGGCTGACAGAGCGCTCCTCAGCACTCTCTTCTGAAATCAGAAGATACCAGCTCACGAGGTCACGGTGAAAACGAAAAAAGATAAAATATATCCTCAAAAAATGAAATCTCTAAAATCCATATGAATTATGTACCCAAGTAAATTAAAAACATGTAGGTACGTGCTCATAACAGCGCTGTGCACGATCCACGCGTCCAGATGAAGGGATAAACGCGCTGCGGCACGGCCGCGTGGCGCCATGTGCTTCACCATAAACAGGGGTGAAGAACCGAACTACGCTCTGACGTGGATGACCTTGGAAGCCATCATGCTCGGGGAAAGAAGCCTGTCCCAAAGGCCACATGCTGTAGGGTTCCAGTGACAGGAAATGTCTACAACAGGCAACTGCATACAGACAGCGCTGATAAGTGGTTACCACGGGCTGAGGGAAAGGGGGAATGACAAGTAACTGCTTTAATGGGTCTCCTTTGGAGATAACGGCGATGTTCTGGAACTGGGTAGAGGCGACCGTTGCACAATAGTTAACTTTATGTTATGTGAACTTCACCTCAAGTTTAAAAAACAAGTGTAAAAGTTGTAGCATATTGGTCCGGAGCAGGGATAAGTGTGTGTCTTCTTCCCTGGGAAGTGGACACACACTTTCTGGGAACTCCAAACGTTCCCAGGACGTGCGGAGAACACCGCCACACACGCCGGACACGGCTGCAGTGTGAAGTATCCCACTCCGCTTAAGACAGCTGCAGTCAGCTCTGGCTGTTAGTGGAATTAGCTGGGGTGTGTGCAGTCGAATACCACAGACTTTCAGAGGGGTGAATGAGCTCTTATTTTTCAGACTGAGAGGAAACAGAAAATCGCGAAAAGATAGGTATAGTCCAGTCCCATGTATGAAAATTGTAAAGCATGTTATTAAGGGCACATGGAAAATACATGGTCAAAAAACAGTTTGGGAATTTCCCCAAAATCAGGGCAGTGGTGCCTGTAGGGAGGGAAGAGAATGGGAATGACCACTAGGGACGTAGTACTTCCTAAAACAACACTGAAACAAATACTAAAAATACTGGCACTTGATCTGGATGGTGGTGCCCAGGTGTGTATTATATACTGAGCAAATGTAAAAATGATGATGGCTTTGGTGATGCTGCTGCTGCTGCTGATGGTGGTGGAGGTGGTGGTGATGGAGGTGCTGGTGGAGGTGCTGGTGGTGGTGGTGGTGGTGGTGATGGTGGTGTTGGAGGTGGTGGTGATGGTGATGGAGGTGGTGGTGATGGTAGTGAAGGAGCTGGTGGTGATGGAGGTGGTGATGGAGGTGGTGTTGGAGGTGGTGGTGATGGTAGTGAAGGAGATGGTGGTGGAGGTGCTGGTGGAGGTGGT
>NW_019154159.1:5935121-5938007 GCF_002288905.1 Enhydra lutris kenyoni
GTGAAGGAGCTGGTGGTGATGGAGGTGGTGGTGGAGGTGGTGGTGGTCTTGCTGATGATGGTGGTGATGGGGATGGTGATGCTGGTGATGGTCTTAGTGATCATGGTGATGGTGAAGGAAGCCCCCAGGAGAGACCTGCAAGGACAAGACTCCCACCTCCTTGAATTTTGGCTGCTACAGAGGCCCTGTCATCAGTTTTGAGGCTGGGGCACCCCACTGCTGTTTTCATGAAAGGGGCTGATGGGCTTCAGGAAGGAGGTGGGGCTCTTGACCTCTTTGTTTCCTAGGGAGGTTGGGAGGAGTGGGGTCGCTGTGCTGAGGGAAAGGACACTGCAGTCTGCTACCCGGACGCTGTCAGGAGTTACACTTCGTGGATGCAAAGAGAACACGTGGCCTTGGCTAAACTGCTCGCAGAGAAATCTGGAGCACCTGCAGTTTCTCCCCCACTTAGGCTTCAACCCCACCTTTGCAGATCCCGGAATGGCTCTCAAGGGCTCTGTAACCAGCCTCTTTACTCAGAACAGAGGTTTCGTTGACCCTGAATCAGGCCCTTTCCCACAGGTCCCCCAGCCTGAGGGGCTCCATTGGTTCAGACCCCAGCACTTCTCCAGGGGGTGGGGGCCCACATGCCTTCCCAAAGGGCCCCCAAGTGTCAGCTCTGAGAGAAGACAGTGTTTTGTGTACTTGAAATATCTCCCTCCTCTCCCTGCACTCAGCCTTTCGAGGCTTGGCCATTTGAAGTCAGGGGCGCACTCTGCCCCTTACACGGCTTTGTGTGGGCCAAAGCACTTGCTCTCCGCTGATTAACAGGGGTTCCCCAAACTGGAGACCTGGGTATGTTTCAGTTTGGAACCAGGACTGGGAAAATTGCAGCTCCTGAAATGGAAAGCAAGGAATAACATTAGCAGAAGCACCAAGGGAAGGGTCTCCTGGAAAAATACAGTGAGCCACTGACTACAGAGGGGTCCTGGGGAGGTGGTAGGACAGACAGGAGGGTGTATCCCTGCTGGAACATTCCTCCTGGGCAGGTGCCCTTAGCTGTGGGCAGTGCCGGGAGCCTAGGGCCCCGACTGAGTTCTGGGTGGGACTAAAGCTTGGCCATTTCTGCCCAAGGTGGGCCTCCTCAGACAGCCTTTGCCAGGACCCTGTCAGGGGTTCACTTCCCCCATCCCTTAGTCGTGCTCCCTCCCCTTTATCTATTTCCGGCAGGATTTGGGCAGGGGGTGGTGATGGGATGTGCCTCTTGGAACAGTCTGTGGTCCAGCTGGATGGGCAACTGTAAAGAGACTCATGATGCCAGATTTCTGTCTACGGAACCTCATTTCCCATGCAATTTAGTAATGCAATTGGAAATGAGTTCTTACAGAAAAATTATTATTTCAAAACATAATGAACCCAAAAGCAAAACTTTAAAGTCACAGTAGTGGAAAGTGGGGGTTTATGATTATAATTTATGACTTGGTCCACAAAGTGAATCACAGGCGTGCAGAGTTACTTCGGCACAGAGCACACTAGGTTTTAGGGTTGGGGCCCCCACAACCCCTGAGGGCAGCAGCAGCCCCTGCGTTCCTGTTTCCTGAAGGATCCCTGGCCCCAGGCCCCTTTCCCTGGCTCTGGACTGAGCAGTGAGCTCCTCTCTGTGGACAACCAGCTCCTCTTGGGTCCAGGCCAAGGTCACCGTGCAGAAGAGGAAGGTTCTCTGGTCACCATGTGGAAGAGGAAGGTGCTCAGCATCCCTCCACCTACAAGGGGCTGCCCCTGGCCACCAGCATTTTCAGGCCTCTCCCTACCTCCCTGTCCCCATCCTTGGTCCCTGTCGCCCACACTCAGGACCGCCAAGCCCCTTCCCCACTGTTTGCCGAGTGTGTCCAGCACGCACACTGGATGGCACCTGCCCTTCCCTCGTGGTGCGAATGGAGAGAGGGCCGTGGACTGTGTGGCCAGCGGCTCTGCAGGACGTCCTGACCGGGAGATGAGGGACCACGGCTGCTCTTGGGAGGGCAGGGTCCTGACCCACAATTTTGGTGATAACTATCCTTGGTCATTTGTACATCCCAGTCTGTGGTCCTGGCTGCTCTCCCACTTTGGGGGCTGGCTAAGGGCTGTGTTCCTGGAGTTTTCTCTCTGTGACCCATATAGGCCTGGGGTGTTTGGACCAAAGGCAGCAGATAAGCTGAAACGTGATGAGGCCCATCTGGCTGAATCACCTGCCCATGGAGGTGAGAATAAGACTTGTTTATGAATCCCCGGGGCCAAGAGCTGTGGTGGGGGTGACGCAGAGACGTCCCTGTACTGAGATCCGCAGGCTCGTGGTCTCCATCTATCAGTGAGAAATGGGGAGCAGCGCTCAGAGAGTCCTGGGCTCTTTGAAAATGATGGAGCCATCTGAAAAAAACCTGACAATAAGGATGGTTAGGATTTTTCAGAGATAAAGAAAAGAATAGCACCCATAGAAGGAGAAGAAAATTATTAAACAAAACAGTCACGGCTCCAAGAGGTGGGACGGCTGGAGGGTCACATATGGACAGAATGTCCTTCGTATGTCCTTTCCACACAATGGGATATTACTCAGCAGTGAAAGGGAGGGAATTCAGACATGAGCTACACAATGGAAGAACCTTGAGGACGTCGTACTAAGGGAAATAAAGGACACTAAAGGACAAATTCTGCATGGTTGCACGCGTGCGAGGTCCCTAGAGGACTGACATCCATAGAGACGGAGCGAAGATGCAGGGACGGACACAGGATTTGATGGGGCAGAGTTTCAGTTTGGGGAGATAAGACACGTTTGGAGATAGTGCACAATGTGAATGTTGTTATCGCCACTGGGTCGTCACCCTCTCAGTTTCTCCGATCCCCCCCCCCCCCCCCCCCCCCCCCCCCCCC
>NW_019154159.1:5938107-5939250 GCF_002288905.1 Enhydra lutris kenyoni
CCCCCCCCCCCCCCCCCCCCCCCCCGCAGCAGGCACATAGGTCCAGAGCTTGACTGACAACCAGAAGTCGGAGGAGTTCTGGCAACTGAGGGGAGCAGGTGGAGGGAAACAAAGACGCCTTGTCCCCTGCCCACCCCCGGGTGTGCACCGCTCAGACTCCCACTGGGGCTGCTGCCGCTGACCGCGACCTGTGACCCTAGCGTTCCAGCGCTTGCCTTCTCCCCCCAGGCTGTCACCACCCCGAACCCCAACCCTCTCTCCCAGCCCGGAGACCTCCCTGCGCGGGACCCTCCCGCTCCCAAGTTCGCCAAACCCCATGATACGCCCCGCCCCCGCCGCGCCCCTCCCCCCCACCGCGCCCCGCTCCCTCCAGCGCCCCGCTCGCCCTGGGTTATTACGAGCGGCGCATTCTCAGCTGGCGGCCGGGCAGGTAGCAGCGACGACCAGGGTCCCGACGCGGAGCTAGCTTTCCCGGCGGGACCTTCGAGCGTCCCTCCCGCCCAGCGCTCGGGGCGTGCAGGGGGACCCGAGGCTCAGGTTGGACCCCACGCTGGGTGAGTGAGGTGAGCGGGGTGCCAGCTCCAGTGCCGGGCGGGGCTGGAGGAGTGGGGGGTGGGGGCGGGTGTCAGGGAGTAGGACAGGGTGTTGGGGCTTCGGGGTGTCAGTGTGTTGGGGTGATGGGCTGTCGGGGCGCCCTCCCGCGAGCCCCCTGAGAGCACGGGCCCACTTGGAAGCCGCAGGTGCGCAGGGCGGGATCCGCGGGCCTTTGCCACCGGCCTGGTGGTCGCTCCCGCAAGGCTTGATGCCCTCAGGAGGGCGGTAGAGGGGCCCCAGCGGGGAGGATGACCCCTGGCCAGGCAGCAGACCAGCGGCTGGGCGGGGTCCTCTCTGGGCACTGGGCTCAGGTCACGCAGGGTGGGACGGTCCAGACTTTATCATGGTGATGGTAGATCCTGGGCGGCAGAGGGAGACGGCCCGATGCCATTATTATCCCTAGACCCTGGGAGGTAGGGTCACAGGGGCCTCTCTCCTTCCCCTTCCCTCCCCTCCCCTCCCCCACAGTTAGGTATCCGAGGTTTCTGTTCGTCTTCCTTTCTTTCTTTCTTTCTTTCTTTCTTTCTTTCTTTCTTTCTTTCTTTCTTT
>NW_019154159.1:5939260-6198588 GCF_002288905.1 Enhydra lutris kenyoni
TCCTTGTGAGGATGATCCTCATCCCGGAAGCACAGACCTCAGGTGCCCCTGTCTGTGCCCATGGAACCGTCAGCCAGACCATGCTTCAGCCCCCCAGTCCCAGGCTCCCCAGTGCTCTCTACCTGTTGACAGCCCTTCCCCCAGAACCACTACTCTGACCTCCACTGTCACAACCGTCTTGCCTTCTGTGAACTTCACATAAGGGCAGCGTTCTTCAGGCTGGTCCCCTTCACTCGTCGCGGTCATCCAAGTTACTGACTGAAGCGCCGTTCCGTCGTCGTTATCGCTACCGAGCATTCTTAGGGAGATGCCGCAGTCTGTGTATCCACATTAGCATTTCTGGACGTTGCTTCCAGCTCCTGACTATTAGGAATAGGCTGCTTGTCAACATTCTCGCTCTTGTCTTTGTGTGGACAATCTCACTCGTTTCTCTTGGGGGCAGATGGAGAGAGGGACTGTCTCACTGATAGCCCTGGGTTGCTTTCTGAAGGGGCTGCAAACTTCACACTCCCCCAGCTCCTCCATGTGAGCCCTGACACCCCCATCAGCCCCCAGCTCCTCCATGTGAGCCCTGACACCCAGGATCTGCCCCAGCTGCTCTGTGTGCGTCCAGACACCCGGGATCTGCCTTTCTGGCTCTGGCCATTGCCGTGGGCATGCGGTGGTTTCGACCTGGGTTTCCCTGATGACTAAAGACACTGAGTGTCTCTTCCAGTGCCTCTCAAACATTTGGCTATCCTCTTTTGAGAAGTTCCTTTTCAGATCTTCTCTTTTTCTTCACATCCAAACACGTCGTTAGATGGTATGGATTTATAGTTAGTTCGTATAGTTTGGTTATTAGTTCTTTGTCTTCTAATAATCTTTTCCCAGTCCATAATTTGCATTTTTACGCTCTCGGTGAGGTCGCTAATTTTTTTTTTAAAGATTTTATTTATTTATTTGACAGACAGAGATCACAAGTAGGCAGAGAGGCAGGCAGAGAGAGGAGGAAGCAGGCTCCCAGCTGAGCAGAGAGCCCGATGTGGGGCTCGATCCCAGGACTCTGGGATCATGACCTGAGCAGAAGGCAGAGGCTTTAACCCACTGAGCCACCCAGGCACCCCGAGGTCGCTAATTTTAACAAAGTCCATTAGATTGGTCTTTTCTTTTATTGCAAGTGTTTCCTGTTTTTTGTGAGAAATCTCTGCCTGTTCATGGTCATGCGGGTGCTCTGTATTTCTGCCAGAGCTTGATTGGTTGGTTGGTTGATTGATTTAAACGATTCTATGCGGGTCCACAATCCAATTCAATAGTCCTTGAGTTATTTTTGTGTATGGCATGAGGTGGGGGTCAAGGCTCATTTCCCTCATGTGGGTAGAGAGAGGTTACAAATGCTTTCCCTCAGCAGACATTACTTTTGCAATCAAAGCCATGTTTTCTAAAACATGCAGAAGAAATAAATTGGGAGAAAGGACTACTCTGGGGCAAGCACAGCTGTCCGCAGGTCCCCCAGCCCCGGGGGGGGGGTGCACTGTGCCCTCACATGGCCTCCGGGGAGTGGGAGGGGGCCCCGGAGCTGATCTTTAATGAGCATCTACTCCTGCAGACCAAGTCTGCTGCCCACAGATGCCTCCTCCCTACCCAGAGGAGCTGCACAGCCCGACACCAAGCCCCACGTGAGGCAGCAGAGATGGCGCTGAGCCCCGAGCCCGTGAGCAGGTTCCCCGTGCTGGCCACGATGGGCAGCCCTGAGCCCGAGCCATCTGGCGCCCCCAACGCCTCCCTCAACGGCTCCTGGGCCGGCCCAGCGGAGCCCAGCTCACTGGAGGACCCGGCGGCTACCGGGGCCATCGGGGCGGTGCTCTTGGCCATGGGCGTGGTGGGTGTGGCCGGCAACGCGTACACGCTGGTGGTCACGTGCTGCCACCTGCGCTCCGCCGCCTCCCTGTCTGTCTACGTCGTCAGCCTGGCGCTGGCCGACCTGCTCTACCTGCTCAGCATCCCCTTCATCGTGGCCACCTATGTCACCCAGCGGTGGCACTTCGGCGACCTGGGCTGCCGAGTCCTCTTCAGCCTGGACTTCCTGACCATGCACGCCAGCATCTTCACGCTGACCGTCATGAGCAGCGAGCGCTACGTGGCCGTGCTCAGGCCCCTGGACACAGCGCGGCGCTCCAAGGCCTACCGCAAGGTGCTCGCTCTGGGCGCGTGGCTGCTGGCGCTGCTGCTGGCGCTGCCCATGACGCTGGCCATCCGGCTGGTCCACAGGGGCCGCAAGAGCCTCTGCCTGCCCGTCTGGGGGCCGCGCGCCCACCGCGCCTACCTGACGCTGCTCTTCGGGACCAGCATCGCGGGGCCTGGCCTGGTCATCGGGCTGCTCTACGCGCGCCTGGCCCGGGCCTACTGGCGCTCGCAGCGGGCCTCCTTCCCGCAGACGCGGCGGCTGCCCAACCCCCGCGTGCTGCGCCTCATCGCGGCCATCGTGGGGCTCTTCTGGGCCTGCTTCCTGCCCTTCTGGCTGTGGCAGCTCCTCACCCAGTACCGCGGGGCTCCGCCACTCTCACCCCGCGCCACCCGCCTGGTCAACTACCTGACCACCTGCCTCACCTACGGCAACAGCTGCATGGACCCCTTCCTCTACACGCTGCTCTCCAGGAGCTACCGCGACTACCGCCGCCGCCCGCCGTGTGGCCCGCCAGCCCGGCCTCCTCCTGCAGGGCCCCGGCCGCTTGCCGTCCTCCGGGGGCTCGGGAGGGGCCCGCGGCCCCCTGTGAGCGCCAGGGTCCAGGGTGGGAGGTGGCCTGAGCCCTGCAGGGGACCCCCCTGCCCCGGAGGGCAGGCTGCCACCCCCAGCCCCTCCTAGGCCCCCACCGCCCCCACGACTTAGCTATCTTCCAGAAAGTTCTCTGCTCTCCCTTCCACATGGCTCAGTATCATCGGTCCACCCTCTTCCTCGTGCTGCCCAGAAGGCCCCACACCCAGACCGACTAGGAGGGTGTGTAGGAGGCTTAGGCCCAGAGCCAGCTTCTGAAGATCACAGCAGGACTCCCCGACCCACAGCAGTGGACGTGAGTGCCGCCGGGGCCTGTGGTGAGCCGCGGCAGCCCCCTGCTCTCCGGGCTGGCGTGCAGGCACTGGGGCACCTGCCCCGTCCCTATCCCTGTCTGTGTTCCCAACCACGGGCACCGTGTCAGCACTGGAACAATAAAGTCTGAACTCTGCACCCGGTCGCGCCTTGGCGTGGGGACGGCACATTGGAGGGGGGCGCGGGGAGGGGGGAGGCTCAGGGTGCTGCCCATAGCACCACGGGCCAGTCGCTCTGTCTGCAAGGGTGCACGTCTTCCTATGAGGCTTTGCTGCTGGCAGGTCCAGCTGTCCTGACATGGTGGCCTCGTGCCACCCAGCCCAAGCCAGGCCCAGGGTGTGGGGCCTGAGACCCTGTGGTGAGGCAGGAAAAGACCGGCCCAGCTCGTTCAGGGATAGCATTGTAGGGGGTGGGGTCCAGGTCACACCTCTTCTCCACCTGGGGATTTATCTCATGCCTCCTAGGGACACTGAGGCCACCAGGCTCTGCCCACAGAGAGCCCACGGGGAAGGGTTTTAGACCTCTACCCACCCCCAGAGGCCTGTACCCCCTGTCCTGTGGCCCAGCTTCCACCCTGCGGGCTGGTCTCTGTGCCATCTGGGCCCTGGTCCCCTTCAAGGCCTGCCGGGATTCCAATGTGTGGGCAGGCAGAGAATGGCTACCCCTGCTGCAGCCCCTAAAGGGGGCATCTGGGGCCACTGGCCCCACTCAAGACCCCAAACGTTTCTGGAAGAGAATAGCCCAAAGTTTGCACCTTGACCAAGACTCCAGGTCTCTGCTTCCCAAGCCCTGATTTTAGAATGCACCAAGAAGCCCTATCCTTGGGGAACAGACACCCCCAAAAGCGTCCCTGCAGCCCCCATTCATATGGACAGGAGAATGCATTTGGCACCATTTCTTGGAGTGATACTGAGGAAGTCACATTTAAAATAATTTTTTTTAAGTAGGCTGCATGCCCAGCGTGGAACCCAGTATGCGCCTTGGGCCCATGACCTTGAAACCGAGACCTGAGCTGAGATCTGAGCCAGATGCCACGCCTACTGAGCCACCCAGGCATCCCAGGAAGTTAAATTTTTACCCAAAACTTAAGACCTGGATTGAAGCATGATCTGTGTCAGAGTGGACCTGAGTGTCCTGGTTAGTCCTCGCGGGGACACCCGGTTGTGCCGAGCCGCACGCAGAGGGAATGGTGGAGGCCAGGGCAGGCACGGGGACAGAGATGAGACTTGGGGTTGGGCGGCATCCTGACCCGAGGCTTGCATGGGGGAGTCGAGATCGTAGTGGGGGTGTGGAAGGACTTAGGGTGAGGCCGTCGGGAGGCTGGGAGGTTAGGCAAGGAAGCCACTGCCTCTGGGGTCAGGGGAGGCTGGGCAAGGGCGGTAGCACAGGGCGGGCAGGAGCTGAGATGTTCTGGACACTCAGCAGAGGGCTTCTGGCCAGGGTGGAGAGACCCCCAACAGGACAGTCCTGACTCACTGCAGGGGCCAGGAGGGAGCCTGCAAGTCCTGGGAGAGGGTTGAGGTCAGAGATACACACACATACGGGGGCAGGAGTTTCTGGGAGCCACCTCCAGGGAGGGAGGAGGAAGAGCCCCAGAAAAGTGATTTTGCTAGAGGGTCCATCAGAGCAGGGGAGACACTTGGGCCAGGTCCCTGCAGGCTGAACTGGGGGCCAGGGGCCCTTTGGAAGTACAAGACGGAGGTCCCGGCCCCACGCAGACACGCTTTGCCTCTGCCCAGCTTGCCTTGGGAACCCTGTCCTGCGTGTCTGTCTCCATCACTCAGGGCCAAGCCTGTCCTGCCGGCCTCCCGGCACAGGTCCTTGAGTGCGGCGGCTGCCCCAGGACTGTCCGTTCTTCCAGGCCTCCAGAGCCTTGGGACGCTGGGACCTCAGATGTCCAACATCCACCGGGGCACAGCGGGCTCAGCAGTGCAGGCGAATCTGAGGCGTTGGGGGTCCGGGAAGGAGGGACCGCCTGGCAAAGGGCCAAGTATTCACGGGCAGAAAGGGAGAGCTCGAGGCTGCCGGCTTCACAGGCCTCACGGCCAAGGGCTTAGGTCTGGTTGGAAATGAAGTCAAGGTTCTGCCTGCGGCAGCCTCCTTGCTGCGTCCCCGAGAGACCCCACGCACTGTAGCCATCCACCATGTTTCCCCGATGACAACTCTCTCCAGTCCCTGGGCCCAGCTGACCCCCCCATCCCTGTCCCGTGTCCCCCCACCCCTGTCCCCCGCCCCGTCCCGAGTGCTTCAGAGTTTAGAACGTTAGGCAGGTGCTCACACGTGGACACACTCAGCTCCCACACTAGTGCACGCTCTGTGCCTGTGCGTTCACACCCACACTGCCACATGGAGACCCCGCAGGCTCACTGTGGCTTCGCTGGCCTCCCTGGGCCCTCGGCCCACAGCCCTGGCACCCAGGACCCACTCGGTCAAGGCCAGGTGACCGAAAGAGGCCTTATCTGGCTCAAGCCCCACAGCCCGTCAGGCACAGTGCTCGGCTCTCTGGCCTCACCAGGACGCTCTGCCTGCTCAGAGGTCAGGCTGGCTCCTGCAAAGGGACCCCCTGCCCGCAGGGCCCCCGGCCAGAGCCTTGAATCCCAGTCTGGGGCCCCAGGGTTCAGAGGGTGCAGAGGGTTGCAGGTGGCCTGAGCCGGGGCAGGAGCTGGAGCTCGGGAGGGTCCCAGGGTGAGGCCCGCCCCCGGGGCCAGAGCGTGCAGCGGCCAGAATGAGCTCGGACCCGTCAGGGCCATCCTTGTTCGGCTACAGATCTCCCGAGGCCCGGTCACCTGCCCTAGCATTGCCCCCCCGCAGGTGCACGCATTTCCGTCAGTCTACAGAGCTGTGCGGGCTTCGTCCCGCCCAAAGCCGGACTTCGATCAGAGAAACCGAACCATCAGCACAAAAGGCAGAAAGGGTTTCTCTGAGGAGCTGACTCACGCTGTGAGGGGCCGGCGCGTGCGATCGCAGGCTGGACACTCAGGCAGAAGCGGAAGCTGCAGCCTTGAGGCAGAAACCCTCCTTTTCTGGAAAAGCGGTTTTTTGCTCTTACGGCTTTCCGCTGCACGGATGAGGCCCCCGCCCACCCGCGTCATGAACAGTCTTCCCCGCGAGCTGTTAGCCGATCAGAGGTGTCCAGCCACGCTGTCCTGGGGGTCAGCACCCCGTTCCTTTGTAGAGCTGAGTGCTCCTTACGGGGTCGCGCGGCGTTGTCTGTCTGTCCATCCGTTACGGGCTGGATCTGCTGTCCCGTCTTCCCTAACAGGGACGGAGCTGCTCCAGACACGCGTGTGCACTGTCTTGGGGAGGTTCCCGCAGAATCTCCAGACTGTTTTCCGCGGCGGCTTCACACCCGGTGGCTCCTGCAGCTCCTGCGCCCGCAGCGTCCCGTCGCAGCCTCCCTCCGGGCGCGCGGTTTGTCTTGAAGAGCAGCTGCTCTAGGCGCACTTGGACCGGCCCCGGCCGTTCTGTGACCTTGTCTGTCTCTCGGAGGCAAGCGTCTGCGAGGACAGGGCCGCCGGCCTGGCTCAGACCCGCTAGCTCGTGTCAGGTTGGTGCTGCTCAGGGGCTCGCGGCGGGGTGAGGCCGGACAGCTCCCTTCCCGGGCCGCGGCACCTCAGCTCCAGAGCAAGGGGAGCCCGGGCTTCCCTTCCTGTAATGTGTGGGGGAGGGGGGCCAAAGGGCCCCTCAGGAGATAGGGACAGTGTCATGTCAGTCCTCACCATGGGTCATCTTGGCTCTGGAGCCTCTTGGGTTGGGGATCATTTGAGCCCTTTTTGGCCAGTTCCCCCTGTTTCTGAGAAGATGCTGACCAGATCCCCTCATCCCCCTGTCCTTGGGAGGACAGCGACCAGGTCCCCCATCATCTGGCCCAAGGAAGGCTCTGACCAGACATGTCCATGGCCCCAGCTGGTCTCAGATGCAACTGGGAGGCTGGAGGGCTGTTCCAACAGTTCCCAGTTCCCAGGGGGGAAGGGACACTCAGCAACGAAGGGCCTTCTCTGTGAACCCCCTCGCGTCATCTAGAGCTTAAGGTCATAGGGCTTTGCTCAACAGCTCTCTTGGCTCAGGCTGATGGGGGCTCAATGACCCAGGCCGACCTGCCCCCACAGGCTCTGATGTCCATCTGCTGGGGACCCAGGGGACTGTGCCTTTTTGGGGGAGGAGTGGCAACTGTCAGTTGAAATATGTTTTCTCCTTCTGCAGGGAAGTTTAATTTAGAGGGAAGGGTGCTGGTCATGGGAGACTCCTGGGCGAGCAGGGGATGGGCAGGAGAGGCAGAGCCAGGGACGGACACAGCGTGTCTTCCCACCATGGGCCCTCGAGCAAAAGAGACAGATAGACACAGGGAAGGAGGGCACAGGCCGTCTGCCCGAGGGAGCAGAACGCAGCCAACAGGGTCTGAGGGCTGGAGGCTGAGGGGTGGGCATGGGGTGCTGGGGGTGCCGGGTGCTGCCCCAGGAGCAGTCATTGGGCTGCACCCTTGGCCACAGTCAGTGCAGCTTTTTTGCGGATGTTTCTGTTCTTCCTGGGTGTGAAGGAGCCTCTGGTCACACTTTGAGCTGCATGTCTCAGGGTTCCAGTGTCCCCCAAAAGCTCCAGACCTATCCAGGGACCAAAGCCCTGGAGAAGGTAAGGGACGGACGTGGGGTACCCATACACCAAATCACATCACAACCAGGGAGACCTTCCATGGGTGCCAGGCCCAGTATCCTGTTTGGAAAGTAGGGTCTGGGTGGCCATTGGAGGGACTCGGCAGCCTTGGGTAATGGGACAGGAGGCCCACAGCGTCAGCCTAGGGTCGGAGACTCCTTGGGAGCTGAGTGAGACCTCAAGGAATCAGCCCTGAAGCATCCCTGGGGGCAGGAGCCCAGGATGGTCCAGGCCCAGATAGCACCCAGGGGTCAGACGGCCTCCCCTGGGCCGCGCACAGCCAGGCGATGGGGCCCGTGGGTCCGGCTTATTTAGGCCTTGACAAATGGCCCAAACTTAGGGGCCCGGGTGACCAGTTCTCCTGGTCTGCCCAGGACAGAAGAATGTCCCAGGATTTAGGACTTCTGGTGCTAAGACCTGGCCCCTCCCAGGATTGCCCCCCACCCCACCTGATGTCAAGAAAGAGGCAGGAACATGGTGGGTAGCTGCCACGTCCTCCGGCTGCTCTGGGCCAGTGCTGGAGCCAGGAGACGACTGCCAGCTCCCTGGAGAGAGCCTGAGGTCTTGTCCGGCTTCCGTGGATGAGCAAAAGGAGCTTTAAGGACGGAGGCAAGGCTGGCCTCCCACAGACCCTCCCGGCCCTGGGGCCCCTGAGGGAAGTCGAGCCTTGAGGGGGCCAGGCTTGTATCCTGATGGCTCCCGCGGTTCCGACCCCCAGCCCCTGGCTGCTGTATGGCCCGTGAACCTGGTCTGATCATTTGCTCCCCCCAGCCTCATCCTGCCTCCTGCTGGGGTCAAGGGCTCCCAGCTGTGCCCCCAGCACCTCACAGACAACAGGGCTGTGGAGGCCTTGGGAGCAGGACACCGGGAAGAGAGCCCAGGAAGCCCCCAGTGGGTGCTCAGCCCAGGGCGCTGGTGCCCTCTGACCCTAGCCCCCACGGGCCCAGTAATGACTGGAGCCCGACGCGCTCTCAGACCTGAGTGGCTGGGCCCTCCCTGCCTTTATCCGGCTGGTTTCCCGCAATGACCCGGAATCCTCGGGTTCTTCCCCTGCAGCCATGGCCCCCGGGACCCCGAGGCCTGCACCGGCTGCCCTGGACACCAGCGCTGCCTCGGCTCACCCCCGCAGCTAGAGGAAGCCAAGTCCTGGGACGGAGCAGGGGACCAGCAGAGCTGTGCGTGGGGCCCCTTCACACGTAACCAGGAGGGTCCCAGACCATAGCCCAGGTGTGTCAGTATCAGGGTCCACTCCGGAAGCTTCAGACCAAACCGAACTCCCAAGGCTTGCAGGCCTCACCTGGGTGACCTTCCTGGACAGTGGGGCCTGGGGGGGGGGGCGAGAAGGGAGAGGAGGGAGGGAGGAGAAAGGGGAGGCGATGGGGAGCCGCCGGGGCTCCAAGGCCGTGGCGCTGGCTGCTGTGATGCTGTGAGACGAGGGGACCCTCCGTCCGGGCCCGGCCCTGGCCTCCGGAGCGGCAGGCTCAGAGCAGAGATGGGAGGAGTGTGGTCACGGGTTGATGAGCACACGAAGGTGAGGGACACACGGGCTGACGACAAGCTCCCTGGGCACTCGACATTGTCTCCTGGACACCCTGACTTGCAGGCAAGGAAGCAGACCCACAAGCCTGGCCGGGCCGACGGCAGCGTCCAGCGTCCAGCTCACATCGGCCTCCTGTCGCCTCACCACTGCCCGTCCGGTCCCACCCAGCCGTCCGGCCTGTGGTGCTTGGGCTGCTCCTGGATCTCTAGAAGCTTCCGGGACAGTCTGCATGTTCGTTTCCTTGTGGATGTGCTGACCCATCCCTCATCCCCCGGCCCTCCTCCCCCGACTTGGAGGGCGCCTCTGCTTGTGCTGGGCTCAGGGTGCCCGGCGCTGGGGCCACAGGGCTCGGGGAGAGCGGGAACACTCCCTCTGCAGTTGACCTACAAAGCAGTGATGACAACAGCTAAGAAGGCTGAGGAAAAAGGCGCTGGTGTGATTCCCTCCGAGGCATTAAGATGGTCCTGAGGGGACAGGGTGGCCGGGGACTCAGGAATGAAACAGCCTAGAGTCCAGGGTCCCCCTGGATATAAGGCAGATGTGCTAACCACTACATCAGGGGACCTGGGGTCCCCCTGGAAACGAAGCCTCCAGCCCAGGAGGGAGGTGAATTCTAGCAGGGAATGTGGGCTGGGTCCCTGAGCAAAGCAAAACCCAGACGGATTTTATGTGCAGATGTGAGCCATAACCTCGTTAAAACAACGAAGAGAAAACACAGCGAATATATTTCTTTTCTTTCTTTAAGTAAGCTCCACACCCAGTGCAGAGCCCAACACAGGGCTGGAAACTCACAACCATTGAGTTCAAGACCTGAACTGAGCTCAAGAGTTGGATGCTGGGGCGCCGGGGGTGCTCAGTCAGTGAAGCGTCTGCCTTTGGCCCAGGTCATGATCCCAGGGTCCTGAGATCAAGCCCCGATCGGGCTCCCTGTTCAGTGGGAAGCCTGCTTCTCCCTCTGCCCACCCCCCACCCCCACTCATGCTCTGTCTCTCTCTCTCAAATAAATAAAATCTTAAAAAAAAAAAAAGTCGGGTATTAACTGATGGAGGTGCCCAGGCGTCCCTCACAGTGAACGTATTTGTAGTATAAGGAATAGGAAGGCTTTTGTAAGTTGGCCTAGAAGCCCGAACCCGCAAGGAAAAGAAATTCACTTAGAGACATCATTTAAAATTGCAATGCAGAAAAATATATATAAGGCCAAAACAGAAATGATATCCCTGACAGTGAAGTTAGCATGACCCACCAAGAGGTAGGTAAAGTCTGTAACTCGTGCTCTGGGAACCCCACTTCCAGGATTTTATCCTAAATCAGAGTCAGACGCAAATAAAGGTTTATATACAGAGATACTCACTCCAGCATCACTCTAAGAATCAGACCCCTCGGAATGCTCCGCAGCTTTAAATAAATTACGGTACGGTGTCGAGAGAGGAAGGTGGTGTTCCCCGATCCGCACTCTCTCTGAGTCGATCTAAGGCCTAAGGCGGGATGGTAGAGGGGAGACAGGAGGTAAAGCTGTACAACGTAACCCCAAATTTTATTGAAAACCAGTGCGTGTGAGTGCACACACATGCATCAAAGCCGCACAGAGATGCTCGGCAGTCCCGTGACACGAGGACCAGGACCCGGCAATGTCCTGCCCCCATGTCCTGCCGGGGCCCCACCACCCGAGAGCTGTGCAGACACCCCCCTCCCCCCGCAGAGCCCCCAAAGCCATGTCCTCTCCGCTTGCTTTGCTGCTGGGACTTCCTGCAACAGGACCCGTCGGGGGTCCATCTTCTGGCTGCGCTCAGCAGTGCAGCCTTCCTTTCCTCACAAAGTGCTTTGCGGACGGATGGGAGGCCTTGTGGTCTCGGCCATTACCAACAACACTGCGGGGATCACTGGAGTGGGAGCCTAGGCCTCCACTTCCTAGTAGCTCCAGGCGGGGAGCTGCTGGCCATGCGTCTTTTTTTTTTTTTTAAGATTTTATTTATTTGCCAGAGAGAGAGAGAGTACACACGAGCAGGCAGAGAGGCAGGCAGAGGGGCAGGCAGAGCGGCAAGAGAAGCAGGATCCCCGCCAAGCAAGGAGCCCGATGCAGGACTCGATTCCAGGACCCTGGGATCATGACCCGAGCCGAAGGCGGCCGCCCAGCCAGCTGAGCCACTCCCAACGCATGCGTGTCTGGAATACAAACTGCTTCACCAGCGGGTACGAGCGTATCGTGAACTCGGACTCCGTCTGCGGGGCTGGCTTGGGCTGGCGGCAGCAGAGGCCTCTGCAGGGGGGGCCGTGCCCCTCTGGAAGACCCTGGGCAGCAGAGCCAGTGGGACAAGGACTGGCCAGGATGGGGCGTCTCACTGCATCCGGAGACGGGCGAATGCCAGGCCTCGGGGTGCTTCCCCTGCACGACCGCCACCCCCCGTCCTCCAGCCCCCAGCCCCCACCCCAGCCAGGGTCCCAGGCAGGCTGTGGATGGGGACTGAGACAATGAACTCTGTTCTTGACATCCCCCCCCCCCCCCACTGACTTCCAGAGGTGGTGGTGGGGAGGCTAGGGGCGGGGAAGGAGCGGGAATCCAGGAGGTTTCACAGCCAAGCAGCCGTCTCGCTTCCCTGGGGCTCCAGAGCCAGTGCGGATGATGGGTTTTCCAGGCACAGGCACATTCCCACCCCGGGCTCCGGGTGGTGCAGGCTTGGCGGGGACCCTGTGGTGCAGACCCGCGAGTCCGCGTCACGGGCCGTTGGCCCCCAGGAGCTGCGGGACATTCTCTATCAACAAGAAACCCACACGTCCAAGTTCCCCAGGCCCCTCATGTTTCCGGGAATTTGTTCTTTGGGAAGTGATTGTACCCAAACCAGCAGCCACCACTGTTTACCTGCCTGGGGAGCCCTCTGCTTGTGGACACTGTGCTCCCCAGACAGACCTCTGTGGGGGGGCAGCGCTTGTCTGGGGGGCCGCACAGCGCTGGCGGGGTGTGGGGCCCTATGTGGGAGGGCACCCTGAGCGGTTTTGAGAGGCCTGAACTCGCCTGATTCCACACCTGTGCACACCCAGCTGACAGGTGCTCCTTGCCAGGGTCACCTGAAGGGCCAGCCTTGGGGGACAGGATGCTGGGGCTCCTTTGTCCCCTGGAGAAAGCACTCAGAGCCCATCCCCAGCTGCACCTTCCTTCTACCACTCACCAGGCATGAGAAAGGAGGGGAGCTTGGCCAGCGGAAGGTGGGAGCCCCCAGCCCCATGTAAGGGGAGGCAGGGGTGGCCCGAGTCCAGCCTGGACCCTAAGCACCCCCAAACCGCCCAACCAGGAGCCCCAGGGCCAGGGCAGGTTTTTCCACTGGCATTCCAGACGGATGACACTCGAGCGGGAAGCGGGGCTGCCAGTGCCAACAGCCAGGAGCACCAGGACTCACTTCTTCCAGGCCGGCCAGGAGCACCAGGACTCACTTCTTCCAGGCCGGCCGAGGGCTCACCCCCACGTGGGGGGCGAGGGGCCAGTTCTCCCCCAGGAGAGCCCCATCCCGAGCTGCCCAGGGCAGCCTCCCAGGCTGGACAGCTCTGACCTGCCCCTTTCTCTCCCCGGCACAGGACGCTGGGGTCTAGATGCCAAGTGGGGTCAGAGCAGGAAACAGCCTCAGGCGGTCCGTGGCCTGGGGAGCCCCTGTCCAGCTGCCTCGCTGCCCTGCTTCCATGTGTGTGTTCCCAGGTCCCCCTGGGGGCCCGTGGGGAGGGTACCTCCGTTTCTGCCCTCTGCCTACCAGCCCTACCCCCTCTTCCTCCTTCCTCCCCAAGCCCACAGCCACCAGGCAGAGCCAAGGGGATTGCGTGTGCCCCACTGCACCCCAGGCTGGGCCACAGGTGGCTGGCAGCCAGGAGCCTTCGAGACGGCCAGTACATGGCCCTGGGGTGGATAACTCTAGGGGTGGGAAGGCGGTGACGAACAGTGTGGGCAGGTGAGACACCTGTGTCGGGCAGGGAGGGGGTCCCTGAGCTGACAGTGAGGCTGGGGCACCAGCTGGGATCTCAGGTGGGTCCCGACCCAGGCTGAGGGGTCTGGGCTCAGCCCCTGAACACAGCGTGTCAGAGGCAAGATCCACGCACCCGGGACACGAGGCCTCTGCTGGGGCTCTGAGGAGGGTGCGGACCACCAACCCCACCCCCACGCTGCGTTGGCTTCCCGCAGACAGGAGGGGGTCCACCGTGCAGCCAGCCCCTGCCGTGTCCCCCCACCCCACAAAGCCCACCAGGTCCCAGCAGCCCCCACCAGTAAGGCGGGTCTCGGCTGTGCGGGGCAGTTGGGGAGGATCTCTTCTGGGGTCCGGGGGCCTGGAGAGGGGAGCAGCCCACATTTTCCTGAAGACAAAGCCTTGGTCCAGTGATCCACCCTGGGCGTGTGGAGACCCCGGGTGGTGCCCATCCTCCTGCCGTTTCCCTCTCTTCCCTCCTCCTCCCCACTCATGGGAATCCTCCAGGAATGGGGTCCTTGCTGGCTGCCCCCCACCCTCCCAGATCTGTTTTCTCTATTGAGGGAGACCCAGAGAGCTTGTCCGGGTACCACCAAGATCGCAAGCCCCCCTGTGGGTCCACAGGGATGGGGACGGTGGCTGGAACACCCGCACTGCAGGCTCCCCAGAGGGACTGTCCACAGCCCTGGCTCTGCTGGGATCCACAGGGCCCCAGAGGCGCTGAGACAGAAGGGACGTCACGGTGGGGCCTGCAAGTCTACAGGGGGGACAGGGCCCGGGTGTCCGCCACGGCCACTCCGTGGGGCTTGGCTGGTTCAGGCGGGAATGGAGGGGCAGGCCAGGGCTGGGATGGTCACAGAACCTGCAGAGCCCTTCCTGGGGGGTAGGGGGGGCCTACAAAGTGCATTCAGAGCCAGCGGTCTACGCGCACTTCTCCTGGGACTAAGAGCAAGTGAAAAACTGGTATTCACAGTGTCAGTCAGCCCAAAGGGGACTGGACATGCCCCGCACTCCACCCTCCCCCCTCGGCCTCCCGGAGCCTGGGGCCTGATGTTAATGGCCCTCAGTCCCCCAGCACGTCCCTGCTTGGTTTCAGTCTGCTATTGTTCTGTGTCTGTCCTACTGCCTGGCCCTCTGCCGCTGCTTCCCCAGGTCACACCCACGGTCTCCCCCGGGGCCCCCTGCACCCTGTCCTCCCACACAGCACTGCTGGGTTGTGTGCAGGGCGCCCGCGTGGGGTGTGACCGGCTTGCTTTTGGGAGGATGCTGTGTGAGGCGGGACCCCTGTCCCCGCTGTCTTGGGTCCTCAGCCCGCACCGGTCTCCCAGAGCCACCCCCTTGCTGGACCTTTGCTACGGGCCATGGCATCGTCCACATTCTGACATCGGTCTGCAGTGGGTGGGCTGGTCTCTGTTTGGATGCAGCCCGGGGGAATGACTATCTGTTCACAAATGGGAGTTTCCACCCGGGGCCCGAGGACCCCTTCTTGAGTGGGAGGGCGCGTCAGCTCGCTGCCAGTTCCCGGGCCTGACTTGGACAGCACGCTGAGTCACTCACGGGAGCCTGGGAGGCCGAGGGCCACTTCCCAGATTTACCTACAGACGAGGAAAGACCAGCACAGCAGTGGATTGACTCCGGGTGATTCCTAAGGCACCTTGTTCAATGGGAAAGGGCTGAAGTGGGGGGAGGGACACATGCTCAGCGTGGCTGCTCCCGGGGGGGTGGGGGGGGCATGGCCAGGGCTATGTGAACGCAGGGTCTGCAATGCCGTGGTCAGGGTTGCAGGTAAAGGCGATGGTGACGGCGTAACGGGTGCCCCAGTGGACCTTCTCCACACGGTGCAGGTTCTCGGACCCCGAGGTGAAGAAGGACACCCGACCTGGACGGAAGAGAGAAGTGACCAGAAGTGACCAGAAGTGACCAGAGGCCAGCACCGCGAACACCACATGAGGCAAAGAGCCAACGCAGACCTGTAACACCAACAGCGGTGGGCAGGTCTCCTAGGGGCAAGTCCCCAAGGGCCACGACCCCCAAGGCCATGTCCCCCAGGGCCATGTCCCTAGGGGTGTGTCAAGTTGTTTGAACAACACTGCCCAGCTAATTCTCAAAACATGAAACACTTCAGAATTCAGAAGAAGGTTCTTCAGTACAAGATTTAGCTCAGCAACTAAGTAACCAAAAATGAGAAATCATCTCGGTTTTTATAATTCTTCACTTTTTTTTCCTATCTGGCCACAGGGTACCTGTCAAAAGCAGTGACAGGGGACACCCAGCCATGGTGCTGGAAGCTTCTCTGGTCCTTAATCCGTTCAGTTGCTGGAGCTGCAGGGCGTCCGGAGGCCCCTCCTGCCCAATGACTGAGCCCGGGCTGCACCCCTTCCCGCGCCCACCCACAGAGCGGGGAGACCAAACCCTGAGCTCCTTAATCTCCTTCTCACGCCCCTGATGTCCGAGCTACCTTCTGTCCCCTTCACAGCTTCGCCAGGGAGCAGTGTGGACCCACCAGCTCGGACGGTCCCATGGCCGGCAGAACACTGAGCCAACCCAGGTGGGCAGCCTCACTGGTCTGACTGGGCTCCCCCAGGCGATGCCACAGAACAGGTGAGACGTGGCAGCAGGGGGGACGGCATGGGTGCGGTCCACGGGCCAAGTGGCCGGGCTCTCCTGGGAGTCTCTGGGAGTCCTTCCCCACACACGCCAGGAGGGAGGGCACACACTCACGGGGCAGCTCTGGGTGTCCCTGCCGGGATGGAGGCCCCAGGGGCTCTGGGGAGGCGGGTACCAGAGCCCAGTGCCATCAGCATGACGGGGTCAGCCTCTGCAGAGGGACAGGGCGGGACGCACCCCGGGGAGAGGGGCTCTGGGGACCACTGTGCTGTGGCAGCAGTGACCGAGGGCAGCGGAGCGTGCGGAGGCCTGCCGCCTGCCAGCCCGGGGCCGCTGCGGGAGGTCCTACCTGCCCGCGGCTCCACTGTCTTGTTGGCTCCCTCCTCCACGAACACGAATCTGCCACCGCCGAAGTCGTCCAGGTAGTCGGAGAGGTAGAGCAGCGAGGTGTAGTCGAAGGAGCCGTAGGTCACCTGCGGGCGGGGCGCGATGGAGCTGGTCAGCCACCGGGGCTCGTGGGGCACAGCCGCCCACACGGTCGCGCTGACTTCTGGGCCACGGAGACGCCTCGGTCGGGCCACGTGCGCGCTTCTGCCCCAGGCTCCCACACAGCTCACACGCCCGGGTCGAGGCTCCCGGCAAAGGCAGCGTGTGCGGACACCAGGCGGACAAGCCCGTGCCACGGCGGTTCCTGGGACGGCGGCCGGGTCACCGTGACCCAGTAGCTCCCACCTCCCGCGTCAGCACACGGAACAAACACGGCAGCGACAAGTGCTCTTGCTCCTTCTTCACACTGGGGGTGGGGGGGCAACTGTGACCTTTACCAGTGGAAATACCAGCCGTCGCTGTGCCATCTTAACCCCCTTCACGCCCAGCCCAGGAGCACCAAGCACACTGCGGTGGCAAAGCCTTCGCCACCGTCCATCCCCAGAAACCTGCTCAGCACCTTCCCCAACTGAAACCGTCCTGTGAAACACTCACTCCGCCCCCGCCCCCGCCCTCTGCCTGTCTCTGACTCTGACGACCCCAGGGGCCTCATCCTGGGCAACTGAGAGCATCTGCCCTTTTGTGTGCGAGCCCCTGTGGGCAGACGCGCCCCAGGAAGACGGCCCGGGCCATGCAAAGTCGATGGTGAAGGACGGGGTCTGGCAGGGGGCTCGTCTGAGCACAGACCCCCCGATAACCGACCTCCACCCCCGGCCCGGACGGACGATGTGAACAGGCGGCGGCTATCACTTGTTTCCTCCGATGCCCTGAAGTCAGGGAGGTGAGGCCCTGCTCGCGGCCAGCGCAGACAAGGGTGCCACACGGACACGTTGCTTTCCGTACGGCATCTGCAGGGCTTGGTGTAGAACTTTCAGCTGCTGGGAAGAGCTGACTGTTTGCACTGTGCAAGGAAGGCCTCGTCCCCAGAGGCCGACCAGACCAGTTGGGATCTGGTCAGTAAAGGGAATTACTGAGATACACGTTTTTTTTCGTGCCAAGATAATGATATATGGCAAACAAGGAATTTTCATCACATAAGAACATTTTGCGGGCTGGTGAATCGCTCCATGGGCAAGTCTGGGCTAAGAGATGAAAAGAAGGGTCTTAAGAACTCAGTGCGACTGTCAACCCAGCCCTGGCGCACAGCCTGACTCCCGCCTGCAACGGCGGGGCTGACAGCGGGTCCCACACTCTACAGACACCTGCAGGCATCCTGGGAACGACTCAGAAGCTCCAAGCTGATCTCACACAACATTCCTGATCAAGGCTCAAAAAGCCTTCCCCCGCCACCATCTCTACCTCGTCACCGTGACGACACTCACCTCCTGACGGGAGGTGGGCCAACCACGGTGCCACAGTACCGAGAGCAACGTCACCTTCTCATAAACTCGGCACCAGGCCACGGGAGGCTGGATTCCTACACACCGGGGCTCAGCTCCGCATCCCCCACTGAGACCCTGTCTCGGATTCCCCTCGTCCCAAATCCCTTCACCAAACAAACCTCGGGGAGGCAGAAGCCTGCGTCTCTCCCAGGGCCATGCTTCCTGAGCAGCTTCAGCCGTGAAGCTCACGTCCATCGAAACCACACATGAGCCGTGTAAAACGTGAGAGGCTCCGGTGCGGTGGGAGGGGAGTCCACCAAGCGGACCCTCTCCCACCCGTCCACCCCCAGATATGGCAAAGGAACCTTGAGAACACGTGTGAAAACCAGGGACCTGAGTAAGGAGGCCGTGGGACGGGTGGGTGCGGGTGTCTCCGTTCCGAGCTGGAAACCAGAGCCTGGCGATGACCAGCGGACGCCCCGTTCTGGAGTTCTCTTGTGTCCGAGGACAGCTTTTGGCCACACCCACATGCGAGCGGCCTGGGCCTGCTCATGCTACCCGGTTCCTGTGGACCCTCCGTGGCCTCCTGGGTCCGAGCGTCGCTGTGGAGAGCCTGAGGCTGCCGACCTGCTCCTGGCGGCGTCTCCTCCTGCCTGAAGTGTATTATCTTTGAAGTTCGAGAACGCGGTCGGGCTGTGTGCCGTTGTTTCTCCTGAACTGACCCTTCCTGGCGGTGGAGGGCTGACCTCCCTTTGAGCGGGAAGTCCTCCTGGGCTCCGGCCCCTGCTGGGGGCTCCCTTCTCCATGCACTGGATGTTCCTGTCTGTCCTCCACACACATTGTCTTTGCCATCAGCACCCTAACAACCGTTTTCAGCTCTGCAGGCAGTGGTTACCGCACAGCTGAGGCCTCAGCTGTCCCCTCGCACAGTGACCCTGGGGCGAGGGTCACCAACAGGCCAACAGCTGCTAAAGCCGCAAGGGGCGCGGGGTTGGACCACAGCTGGACTGGACTGGCATCTGCACACCCTGGAGGAAGACCACAGGGCCACCGGGCCTCCTGCCGTGGGGCCAGAAACCCCAGTCCTGGCCTGAACCGGCCGCAGGCCCCAGAGCAGCGCTGGCCTGCGGCAATCCCTGGCCACAGACCCGCGTCCACTGAAGCTGGCTGACCAGTGACATACCGAGGTCCTCAGGTTCAGTAACCACGCCCCTGTGCTCACGGCCACGTGTGGTGCTGCCTCCGTTGGCTCAGTTGAAGTCCAACGAAGGCTGAGCACCCGGCTGGGTGTCAGAACCAGAGCCCCACTGGCGAGCGTGGTTCCAACCTGCCCTCACCGCCCACCCCAAGCTCCCTGGGTGTTTCTCACTTGATTCTTCCATTCTAGCTTCAAGGAACACAAGGGACAGTCCTGGGTCACCTGAGCACACCCGCCGCCAGGCTGCCCCCTGCAGCCCTCAGGTGTCCCCAGCACCACGCTGAGAACATGGGGGGACGTGGGATGGGCTTCAGTTCAGCGGATCAAGATCACGGATTGGCTAGGACTGTGTCTAAGAGCAACAGGAGATCGAGGACAGGAGGGCCGGGGGTTCTGAGTGGTTGCAAGATGTTCCTGCAAAGAGGCGGGGCGTGGGCGGAGGGCAGGCCCGAGGGGAGGCCCCCTGCAGCCGTGGAGGCGGCAGAGACTGCCTGGGGGGCCTGTGGTGGAGTTTGCGGTTCCAGGTGGGGCAGCCACGGACGACCGGGTGCCACGGGGCCTGCCACTTCCTAGCGCACATTTCACTGTCCAGGGGTTTAGGGTCCAACCCGAAGGTCGGAGAGGAAGATGTCTAAAACTCCAATCACAGAAACACCACGGGGCAGATGCCCGGGAAGCCAGGCCGAGCGCCTGGCCGGAGAGTGGGTGCTCACCTTGTCCACATGCGCGTGCCAGTACTCGTCGTGAGCCGTCCGGGCCTGGGTGCTGTTGATGCGCGAGAAGAACGTGGGCTTTGTCAGGTGCAGCGAGGATGCGCTGATGCCGAAAGCCTGGGCAATCGTACGCTGGACCTTCCACCGCACATCCCTGTCGGGAGGACACATGTCACTGCACACGCACACACACGCACCTACCTGCACACACCCAGCACACTCAACGCCCCACGCACAGCAAGACACGTCTGCGAGACACGTGTACACAACCACACATGCCTACACATACGGTGCCCACCCACATACCTGCATGCAGCTGTGGAGGGACGGTGACCCCAGCCCAAGGCCACGCGTGCGCATGTACGGGAGGGACGGTGACCCGGGCCCAGGGCTGCGTGTCCGCACGTACGGGAGGGACAGTGACCCGGGCCCAGGGCCGCATGTGCGCACGTACGGGAGGGACGGTGAACCAGGGTTAGGACCACGCGTGACGCAGCCCCAGCACAACAGGATGGGTTCTCGTTTCAACATTTCCAAACCAATGGCCGATGTCTCCACATGGGCAGCACTAGCTCAAGGGTGCTTCCATCCGGCAGGACACCAACAGGGGGCGCAGTAGACTTTTCCTGGGACCCCCTTAAACTCATTTCAGCAAGTGGAGCAGTCACTCTAACACCAGCGACGCTCACGGAACTTCTGCTGGGTCAACAACTACATTCGGTGCTTCACCCTCCAGCGAGGCGGGAGGCCCGTGTGCTCAGCTCTTATCAGCCCGCTTGCGAGGAAGCATCGATTCAGTGCGCTTTGTTTTCTTCATCTTTGTTCACCGTCAGGGCGCGAAGCTGTTTAGCCAAATGTCCCAGTTCAACGACCTGAAAGACCTCGGAGGCTCGTGGCCTTCCTCCACAGTCATCCGGCCACACACTCCGCGGCTAGCCTGCTCACGGCATGACGGTGCTCCTTCTGGAACCCACGCTCTGCGTGGGCGTGCCGGCCTCCCATTCCTCGGTGCCCATGTGGTGACGGCACCCGCTGCGGTGACGGTGCCCGGGGGCCCGCCCCGGATGGTCCTCTGGTTCTCACGGTTCTCGGTTCTGCATGTCTGCTGCACACACTCTCTGAGGTCGGTGGACAGACAACAGCTCAGAAGTGACGGGAAGCAGTCCGACGGCTCTATCTTCAGCACATCAGAGAGAGCGAGTCAGGGACTGATGGAACCCAACGGACGTCCTGATGAAGCCTGTGTCCAGGGCCTCCGTGGTGGTCTCCTCGAAGCTGCCTCCTCCAGCACCCACGTGCCCGGCAACGGCACTCACGCCTCTGACTGGGTTTTCACCCCAGAAATACAAACTCTGTCCCATACGTGCGACTTTCCTAGGCCGCCCGTGCGACCACCAGCCGCTCCTGACCGCGGTTGGATCGACGCCGCTTCCTCTGCGGGCTCGCACTCGAATGAGACACAAATCCGCTGTTTTCTTTTCATTTGCAGTGAGTGTCCTTACGCTTCATAGACCCTTGAACTTACGAACATTAAAATACTCACGCTTTTCACTTAGTGGTAAACACGATAAACAAAGCAAACGAGTCACTGGGTGATCGCAGGCCAGGCTCCCAACCCGCTGGTCACCTAGCCCTTTGTGCTGCAAAACCGCACCTCGCCCCAGGCCCAGACCTCAGGGCCCACCCGGGGAGGTCACTAGCGTGCAGCAGGGTTCAAGGGCACCGCTCACTGACGCTACTATTTGTGTGTCAAGTTCACCTGACCCTTTGCTTCTCTCTGGACCAGGAGCCCGGCTCACTCTCCGGCCGTCACCCTGGGAACGTCGCCAAGGGGAAGCAGCTGCTGTTCCCAGACCGCGAGGCTATGGTAGCAACGGGCCCTGCTGACTGCTGGTCAGGGACGGGTGCTGAGGCTGAGGGGACAGAAGGGCAACGTGGGGTCCGTGTGGTGATGAGACGCTCAGTACCGTGACTGGCAGCCCTTACACGACCTACCCAGAGGACAGAATTGCACACGCTCACACAAATAAGGTAGAACTTGGGATTCTGAGCAAGATGGTGGGGGCAGCACCGGGACGGCTCCCAGGGGCAATGCCCAGTTCTGCTAAGACCAACTCGTGCCATCAGGGGAACTGGGAGAAGGTACATGGGATCGCATGATGTTATTTCCCGAAATAGTCTATGAGTCTTGATTACCTAAAAATTACAAGTTTTACTTAAAGAAAACCACTCGTGGGGGAGCTGTCGTGGGGGAGCTGTCAGGGCAGGAGGGCCATGCCTGGCACCCGGCATGGGGAGGGAGCCTGGTGCTGGCTCTTGTGCTGTGACTCGTGAGTGGGCACGGCCCCTTAGCGCCCTGGGCCGCTCGTGGGGCTGTTGCAAGAGCTGCTGGACCCACCTGGGGCTGGCTCTGCCTCCCTCCATGTGAGCTATTGGGAGGGGCAGAGAGCAGCTCTGGGCAGACAGGGGGCTCACGAGGCCCCCACTGGCCTGCTCCTTCCACAGGGTCGTGTGGGCTCCATGGCCTGGCTGGACCCACAGCGACAAAGCAGGGGTGGCCCTGTGCACTGGCTACAAGCACAAAGTGCCCTGGACGCTGGCGCAGCCTGTAACCCCACAGCTGTTCTAGTACATTCTGCCCGTCCGCCCTGACGGCACAGGGTGTCAAGGAAGGAGAAAAACCGTGGAGCCCGGAGAACAGCCCAAACCAGACAAGTCCATGAGTTCCTTGCCCCGCCCCCAGCCGCGGGGGTGGGGGGGGAGACAGGTACCGCCCCAGCACCCACCAGCCAGAACTCTGATAAAGCGAACGGTGCGTTTCATGGGACCCTCTGCTCACAAAGTGCCCAGACAAGCCAGGGGCATGTCACATCCCTGGGTACGTGCAGCACCTGGCTCGGGCAAGGGTGGACACGGGGCGGGCGTGGTCAGTGGGCATGACTGGGTGCTGTGGTTGGATGGACACAGTTGAGGGCGGGGAGAGCCAGGATCAGGGTGGGTGTGGACAAGTGGGTGTGGCCAGGGGCGTGGCATGGGAGGGTGGGCATGGTTGGAGAGGGTGGCCCGGCCTGGGGCGTGGCCGGGGCCCCTGAACAGGGCCTGGTGCGGTGGTGGTCGCATGGGCGTGGCCCAGACAGGTGGTGGGCGTGGCCGTCGTGGGCGTGGTGCGCCTGAGTTCCGCCCCTGCATGGGCGGGGCTCTGGTGGCCCCAACCTTCAGCCCAACCACCTGCCTCCCCCTCCGACTTCCTCCCTGCTTTCCTCCTCACCTGTACAACTGGAAGTCCTCTTCTGAGAAGACGGTTCGTATTTTATCTCCAAAGTATCTGTGAAAAATAGGCTGTTAACACATGTAACGTTTCACTGGACGTGTCGACACTTTCTTACACCATTGAATCTTCTTTAGCTTCCTTGTTTCCTCCTGCGGCAGAGCTCTGTCCCCACAGGGGCAACCCCGTGATCAAAGGGGGGTACGTCACTACGTCGAGGTTGGGGAGTCTCTGCTTCTCTGGCCTCAGGGAGGATCAGGGTCCTATCAACTCTTTCCAACTCTTTCCCCCCACCCCAGAGCCTGGCCTGCCTCTCCGTCCTCCCCCCTCTTCCTCTAGCTGTCCCTCCGCCTCGGGTAGGTCCTGCTTTCTCAAGAAGGCCTCTGAGGAGCCCCCATGGAGCCGGAGACTGTTCCCTGCAGCTGGTGAACCAGGATCCTGCCCCCTGAGAAGGGCCCTGCCCCCCAGCTCTGGCCAAGAAATGCAGAGGCACAGTGAGGGCTGCAGCCTGTCTGGGCTCTCACCTGTACAGGTTCACAAAGTGCTTCCCGACAGACAGGGCTCCTGAGTGCAAGTCCAAGATGGACGCCTGGAAAAGACGTGCACAGACAGGGTAGCAGGGTCCCTGTCCTGTGAGATCCATCCTACCCTCACCCGGGGTAAGGCAGGCAATGCCAGGTTTCAAGAAAGGTGGACCCCAGGTATACACAGGACAGATCTCATTCCCTCCCGCACAGTCTGATCTTCTGTAAACGGTGCACAGACCTGTGAACTGCAGCTGAATCATACCCCAAGCCCCGTTGAGGTGTCATGGCCGGATGAGCTATACAGTCTGATGAGCTTTGATGTCACATATCCGTGAACCACCGTCACCATCAGGATAACAAACACATCCCAGAATGTCCTTGTACCCCTCTGCCACCCTGCCTCCTGCCTCCCTCTCCCCACCCCTCCCCACCCAGTTAACCACCAATGTGATCTCTGCTGTCACAGGCGGATGTCCACTTTCTAAAAAGTTACACGTGAATGTAGTCATGTGGGATGTGCTCTTTTTGAGTCTGGCTCCCTCTCCTCAGCATAGTCACTCTGGTTCGCTCGAGCTGCTGTGTCTACAGACATCCACCCCATCTTCCTGCTGAGGACACTCCATGGTTTGGGGTAATCCAACCATGTGGGTTGTTTCCAGTAAAGCTGCTCTGAACACCGGCAGACGAGTCTGTGCAGACAGACGCTTTCATGCTCTTGGGTAATCCCCAGAAGCGAACTGCTGGGTCCTACCCTTCACAGGACCGTCAAAGTGTTCTGTACCCCTGCCCACTCCACCTCTATGGGTCCTTCCCCACGTCCAGGAAAAGTGGTCACCAGGATGGACCATTTTCACACTATCTGGAAGCTAACTATATTTCTCCTCATTGATGCAGTGACCAGCCCCAGGGTTTGAACATAATTTGAGCTTAATAAATGTCAACTGAACTTAAAGGCATCAAATCAGGTTCCTCTGCTGCAAGATGACTTCCTGAGGGAAAGCCCAGCAAAGAGTAAGAGATGAGTCCATGCACAAATGGGTTTTTAATAAATGCTACTCCTGAATCAAACCAAACTGAAATAAAGGGAGCTTAATTTTTGGAACTCCAGGGAAAAATTTGCAGAATAAAATAAAGTCATGCAGATAATCACAGAAATACATAGAAATTCTAGCAGTCCATAAACTAATCTTCCCAGGAAGGTTACATGTCTTGAAACACGTAGACATCTGGGTCCACATATGGCAATAATTTTGCCATCAGAGAACAGTGCAGAGAAGACTCTCTCCCACAGCCTCACACACTGGGTGTTCAGAGCCCCACATGGGAATGCAAGCTACCGTGCGGTGTTTGTAGGAACACGACTCCCAGAGACTGCCCGGATGAGACACAGGGCTGCTGGCACTGATCGCCACAAACTGGGGACTTAAACTCATCGGAATTTATCTTCTCACAGCTACTGAAACCAGAGACCCTAAAATCAAGCTGTGGCCAGGGCCAGGCTCCCTCTGAAGGTCCAGGGGAGAACGCCTCCTGCCTCCTCCAGCTTCTGGTGGCTCCAGTTCCCCCCGGCTTATGGCCGAATCCCTCTCCCTCCGTCTTCCTGCGGCTTCTCCTCACCTCCAATCTCCTCTGACTCTCATACAAGGACGCGTTGGCCATTGGACTCAGGGCCCCCCCCAATCCAGAATGACCTCATCTTCAGACCCTTAACTTAGCGGTGTCTGCAAAGATCCCTTTTCCAAATAAGGTCCTATCCCCAGGTTCTGGGTGGGCGCATTGTCCACGTGACCCCCTGGAAACCACCCCAGGCCCCTGGCCCCCTGCACTCTAGTGCCCACGCCGTGTTTGTGGGGCCTCCCGCCTGGAGGTTGGGGAGCATGTCTGTCACCGTGTCCTAGGAGCCCTGCCCACTTTTGCCTCTCCCCAGTCCAGGCCTGACCACCCTCCTCACTGTGCTCCTAAACCCTCTGTCAGCTCACTGTGCGCACCCAGTCCTGCTGGCCCTCCGCAGATTGTCTGAAATATGAATGAGATCTAGGCAGGCTGCTGTGACTCACTGCGAAGAGAGGGGACAGTCTTGTGCCCACTGACTATGGCCTTTCCATGCTGGTGACATGGGGAGAGGAGGGACACCCAAGGCCCCCCCCCCCACAGTGGCTCCTTGCCCTTGGGCGGAGAGCAAGTTTAAGGGGTAGAAAGAAAACTGAAGCAGGAACTCACCCCTCCATCAGATCCTCCCAGGGACAGCCCCTTCTCGGCTATGCTGCGGGGGAAAGGTCGTTGTAAGTCAGGATTTGGGTAACGGGATCGTCTGTGATATAGCTAGGGAAGTAACAGCTAACACGATTCTTACACTATTAATAGATTATTTAATATTTGTGATATAAACACATATTTAGACCAAAAAACTTGATTCTCAAAGTTAAGTGAGTAAATGACAATATTTTCTCACTATCTTGTTAATTAAATACAACAGTTTAGAATCAACTAGGCTTAATTTCCATTTTTAGTACTGAGAGCTGGTGCCCACCCAAACAGACCAAGCAACTCCCACTGGACCCCTGACCTGGTCATCACGGGCTGGGGGCGGGGGGCGGGCGCCTTTGTGATCAGCAGCCCGGGGGGCAGAGGAGCCGCCGAGGCCTGCGGTGCACCTAACAGGACCTCCCGCCTCACTGAAGACTCAAGAGCTTCCTGACAAGTCACAGCAACTGGGGAACGGAGCTGGGGAGCGATCAACTCGGATTCCAGTGACTCCTGCCCAGGGAGCCCCTACGGTGCTTTCTAGAAACAGGAGGAACACCTCCCGGCTGGGACACATGGCTGGGCACACAGGCGGCTCGAGGGCCCGCGCCCCTCCACATCCCACACACATCTAAACACCTCGTGTTTGAACAATTTGCTGCAAAATCAAAGCTTGAAGATCTCATCTTTAAAACCCCAGTAGGGGCTCCTGGAAGGCTCAGTGGGTTAAGCCTCTGCCTTCGGCTCAGGTCATAATCCCAGGGTCTTGGGATCGAGCTCCACATCGGGCTCCCTGCTTGGCGGAGAGCCTGCTTCCTCCTCTCTCTCTGCCTGCCAGCTCTGCCTACTTGTGATCTTTCTCTCTCTCTGTCAAATAAAAAACAAAACAAAACAAAACCAAAAATCCAACAAAGAAAAATCCAGAGTCGACAGCATCCGAGTAAGACTTCCTGCCCGGTCAGAGTCACGGCTGGTCCCCCCGGGGCTAATCCCTGGCCGGTTTCAGGACAGACACTGAACTGCTCTCTCGTGTTCCCCTGCCACAGCGGGGAGCGTCATGCGGGCGCCCACTGGGGCTCCCTGAACAGCCAAGAAGGCAGCATGTCCCTAGGCCTCCTGCACAGGTCGGAACCACTTCCCCCAAAGAGGGCTGAAGCCTCGGCAAGCTCCATCAGCAACAGCCTCACTGAGGGCAACAGCCTTTGCTTCTGGAAAGTGGAAAAACCCACTTTTGCCCTTGGAAGCGCACGAGGAAATTCTTACGGAATCCTTCTTAAATTTCTTTAAAGCGTCTTTTTTTCCCCTGTAGTGACTGTCTGCTTCCCGTCCCGCAGCCCTACTTTCCCACTTGCTCAGACAGAAGAGTCCTGGGCACCTGCGGATCCGCCGGGCTTCGTCCCTGCTGATGACGGCGTCAGTGGCGCCCCGGCCACACTTCCTCGGGGAGCAGCCTGCAGAGAGTGGGGCGGGAACGAGATGCTGACCCCATGCTGAATCCCAACAACCCCACGCGCGTTTATCGAGGACTTGCCTGTAGGCGGCCGTCCGCAGGGCACTTCTGCGGGGCGGGTCTGCACCTTCCACAGGATTCGGGGCCAGATTCGGCAAATAAAATGCAGGACACCCCCACAGAGGTGTGAATTTCAGAGCCACAACAATGACCTTTTTGGAGTAAGTGCACCCTCTGCAGGACACACTGACGCCCGGCGGGACACGGCACACTCCAGGCGGCCCACACCGGGGGACCCGAGGAAAGCAGCCTGCTTACCCTGGGGAAGAGATCCCTGAGCCGGAGGTGGTGTCCGTGACAGCCTGTGACCATGGGTCCAGCCTTCCAAAGCCCCCGCGAGAAAGCCCTTCAGGACTGAAGCTGTGCTTATACTTCTGGTCACTGTCCTGTCCCAGGGCCTGGCAAACACCGTCACCAAAGGTGCCCACCGTGTGTCCCGCCCCACACGCCCTCCGTCTCTCCACAGCTGGCATGTGCAGTTGCTTAGGGCCGGGGGTGGACAAGCTCGGACGGCGCCGAGGCCGGGGCCAGGATGAGGCAAAGCGTCCAACACAGACAGGCTGACAAACCCCTGGTGTTCCAGCGCACAGGGCGGCCGCTCCCTCGTAGGGGTCCCGGCCAGTGAGACGGAGCCGAGGGCCCTCTCAGGGCAGGTGGGGCCGGCTGACCTTCCGCTTTCCACCCTTCTTCCCCGCCGCAGCCTGCATGCCAGCCTGGACCTGCACGTGGACCGGGACCACGTGCGCCACGTGCAGAGCGTCAGTGCTGAGGGGCTCACAGAGCGGCCGGCCGGGGGGCCTCTCTCTGCACCCTGGTGTGTGGGAAAAATAAACTTCTGCTTGGGGGCCGTCGGGGGGGTGTCCCAGTTTCAGGAGACCAAACACGGTCCTACTGATCCCACCAGTGTTTTCATCACAAACAAAAGCCACGTGTATGCTTTTTGTAAGGGTTACCCCCTGAACATGACGACATGAACAGTACAAAATAAAAGCAGATACAACGATAATCAAAAGAAAGCTGGGAGCGTGCTCTGTGTGTGACGACCGCACTTTCACACAAAAGAATCATGACAGGGAAAGACGGTCATGTCTGCAGGAAACAGCAGGAAGGCGGAGACCGGACAAACAGCAGCGGACGGTACCCTTTCAGATATGAAACGGCCAGCACCAAGACCAGTCCCGAGCCGCTGTCAGACCCGCGGTCACGCAGGTTCCCGCACGCCGCCCTCGGGACATGATGGACAAAGAGACAAATCTGTGACGGTGCGGACCAGGAGGATCCCAGAGATCCCCGCAGGCGCCCATTAGGAAACGGTTCCCCGGTCCACGCAGGACATTAACAAAAACACACTGGGTCAAAGACAAAGTCGGAGGGCGCCTGGGCGACTTGGTCGGTTGAGTGTCTGACTCTTGATTTCAGCTCACGTCATGATCACAGGGTTGAGACATCGAGCCACGACTGGCCCCACACTCAGCTTGAGGTCAGCTTGAAACTCTCTCTCCCTGCCTCCTCCCCCACCAGCATGCACATGCTCTCTCTCTCTCTCAAATACATCAGTCTTTAAAAAAGGGAAAGTCCGAGCCAAAATCCAAGGACCTATAACATACAAATCACGTTACCTAGCTACAACGCAATTAGATTAGAAATCGATCGTTTTTTAAAGATTTATTTATTTGACAGACAGAGATCACAAGTAGGCAGAGAGGCAGGCAGAGACAGAGGAAGAAGCAGGCTCCCTGCCGAGCAGAGAGCCTGATGCAGGGTTCGATCCCAGGACCCTGGGATCATGACCTGAGCCAAAGGCAGAGGCTTTAACCCACTGAGCCAGACAGGCGCCCCTTATTATTTCTTTTTTGATTTTATTTACTTACTTATTTGAGAGCAAGTGAGAATATGAGTGGGCGTGGGGGGCAGAGAGAGAAGCACACCCCCTGCTGAGCTGGGAAACCCCAAGGCAGGACTTGATCCCAGGACCCAGAGATCATGACCTGAGCTGGAGGCAGAGGCTCAACCGACTGAGCCCCCCCAGGTGCCCCCAGGGGTCACATTTCTTGTTGGGGCATTTTCTGCAGGGACAACACTCTAGGACACTGTACAGCCAATGCCTTTTCTGGCTTCAACGTTCTCATCCTCTTCACCTTTCCGGTTCTGTCCCGTCTCTCCATCAGACTGCAGGACACCTCGGTAAAATGCTGTCCTTGTGCAGCGGGCCCTCCCTGCCTTTCCCAGTCCAGGTGTAGGTTAACCCACCCGAAGGAGGGAAAGTCTGCCCGTACCCTGCCCCCGGCCCCCACACCGCTTCCAATCTGATTCCCACCAATTCACGGTCCCAAAAGACCACTGCATCGTCAACGCAGCGCACCCCTGTGGACAGGTTGCCCCTTCCAGGCCGCAGCAGCATCGCCTACCTTCAAACCGCCGGTGACTGTCATAGTCCTCCGAGCAGGGCACCTCGATGAATCTGCCGGATAGGATCTCGCTGCGGTGAGCCAGGACCTCTGTGATGCCATCGTCGCCCCCCAGCCTGCTCCAGAGCAGCAGCCCGGCCAGCACGGCAGAGGCCCCCAGGACAGCGGTTCTCAACCACTTTGTCTGCACCTCCCGTGGGGCCTGGACACTCTTTGTGCTGAGGACAAAACACAACTGCCGTCACCCAAAGGCACCCGTGTGTGCTGAAAAGACGGACGGTGATGACCGGGAACCGTACCCACGCTTGGTGACTGTTCTGCAGCAATGGGGGTCGGAGCTACTCACAACCAATCCAGGGGCACTCACCAGCCTGAGAGGACGTGCCAGGGCAGGCGCCCCTCCTCCCCTGCCCCATCTGCCCCGTGCTGGCGACAAGATGGGCTGCCGGCCAGGGCCACAGAGAAACCCAATCTGTGTTGCCAATCACACTGCCTACAACTGAAACTGATTGCCAGGAACCATGTGCCAGGGCCCACACCCATGCCCAGGGCCCACGCCCAGGCCCCACACCCCCACCCAGGGCCAAGGCCCATGCCCAGGCCACAAGCTTTCACCCAGGGCCCCAGGCCTGTGCCCCACACCCTGCCCAGGGGCCACACGCCCATGCCCATGCCACACCCAGGCCACACACTAAGTGTGAGTCAAGGCCACTGCACTAAAAACATGAGCCAGTCAAGAAGAGAATACAACCACAATGAAAACAATTTGTAATTAAGACACTTTTTGCACAACCTACACTCCTCACTGCCATGCTAAAGTTGCATGCATACGTCTGTGCACACGTGGGTCTTTGCGTGTGCATGTGGGTAACTGGGAAGCTGAGTACTCTGTTTAGGAAAGACCTGGTGACTGTAGGGCTCAAAGAACTTACAAAAAATAAGAAAAACGATCAAGGCACCCTTTTAAGGAGCTGTGCCCTCCTTCTTTAAGTATGTAATTAATCCCTAAAAAGCAAGGAGTCTGACTTCCATTTTTATATGTCCCTTAACGCTTTGCAGTGCTATATGAATAAAACGAATTCCAACAAATAAATCCCAAGGAGGGCACACCATGGTCACACTGCGTTGAGTGGATACCTGATGATTTTAAACAGGGACCACAGATACCTGAGGGGGAAAAGGGGCCTGCCTAGCTCAAAAACATCCCCCACCCCTAGAGCTGCTGTCTGGCCTCAAGGCCACCCAGCCTTCTCTAATCAGAGCAGGGTGGACACCGGACACCCAACACCAATGGGCCCATCATTTCTCTTCCCCCCATATCCCAGACAGGGCAGGGAGACGGCCAGCCCGTCTCAGCAGCAAATGACTGGAACCCTGACCTGCAGGGCGGAGCTGCGGGCCACACCTTCTCCCCAGGGCGCGGCTGCCCAGTCTGAAAGCGACAGGGCGGGACGCACAGAGTCGCAAGCGACGAAGAAACTGCATCTTGGCGGGATGTGGAGCACCACCCCCGCGGGGTCTGCTCAAGGCGAGCACCCCTGCTCGGAGGAGCGGGGCTCCCAAACAGAAGGGGCGAGTCTCAGAGCAAGGTCCATGGACGCTGGGCAAGCTCTGGGGCTCCGCGTTCGTCCTGGGCCTGACGGCTTTCCGGACAAGCCCCCGGAAGGTCCGTGATGACCCTCGTGCACCCACCGGGCCGTCCACGCGCCGGCCCTGAGGACAGCGCACAGGGACGAGACGACGGGGCCTCGGAACCCGTGCGCGGCCGTGGAGGCCTCGGGGCAGGGACCCCGACCCGCGTGCGGGTGGGAAGTCCGAACCCCTAGCCTCCGCTCTGCGCCGCACCAGGACGCTGCAGGCCACGCCCCCGGTAAGGCCACGCCCCACCCGCCGCCGCAGCCCGCCGGTCCCTGCGCTGCTCGGTACCTGCTGGCGCGCCGGCGCTCGGCCGCCCCGCTGCCCTCGGGCGCCTTGGGCGCGCCTCTCCGCTGAGGCGCCATCGGGCCGGGCCGCTGCGGAGCCGGGCCGAACGCGGGAGCGCCCGAGCCCGGGACGAGCGCCGCGAGAGGTGCGCGAGGCCGGCGCGGCCGGGGACGCAGAGCGACGCGCTCGACCGTCGACCCCGGGCCTGGCGGCCAGACCCGAGCAGTCGCAGGCCGAGCGCCGAGCAGGGCGGGGCGGAGCGCGCCCCCCTGCGGAGCCCCGCGCCGCCCGCCGCCCCGGAAAGCCGCCGGGCCTGGGGACCTGCGGTCGCCGTCGTGTGCGCGCTCTCCGCGGCCCCCGGGGTCTCCCCGCAGGGCCCGGCCGGGGCTGTGCCGTCGGCCCCGCGCTGCCCTCCCGCGGCGTTCACGGCTCGCGCGCTCTCGGTGCGCCTGTCGGGACGGGGCTCGCCCCGCGCTCCCGCGCCCTGCGGCCTCTCCCGGCGCTGACCGCGGGGTCTCCGTTCGCTCCCCGCGCTCGGCCGCGCTCCCGGGGGCCGGGGCAGCTCCGGCCGGCCGGCGCGGGAGGAGGTGAGTGACGCGCAGAGGGCGCCGGGCGGGGCCGCGTCCCTGCGAGGGTCCCGGGAGACGCGGGCGCGCCGCAGCGGTCAGCGTCCCGGTTCGGACCCCGGTTCGGCCGCGGCGACCTGCCCTCCGGGGCTCGGAGCCCGCTCGCCGTGTAGACGGTGCGGGAGCGAGTCCGAGCGAGGCCCCCGCGCCCCCGCGGCTCTTCTCTCAGGGTTTGCGGGGCCGGCGCCGTGGAGCCGGCGCGTCTGCGGCGGGAGGCAGGGGTGGGGAGCGGGGGGGGGGGGGGGGGGGGGGGACGGGGGGTCGGGCCGGGCTCCTCTCGCCGCGGAGGGCTGCCCACGCCGCGCGCATGCCCGCCGGAGCCCGTCCCCGCAGCCCCGGGGGACGCGTGCGGTCTGCGGGGTTTGCCCACAGTCCGGCTCGAGGAGCCGCGTTCGGGACGCGTTTGCACGAAACCCACCCGCCCGTCGGGGGGTGACTTGGGTCGTCGCTCTGGGCATTTTGTCGCTGAGACTGTTCTGAATACGGTTTCTGCTTTAGAAAGTTGAACTGGTTCTGCGTGCGCCGGTTTGTACCAGATTCCGCAAGGGCAGGGGTCCTCGCGCAGCGCGAGTCGTTTGAAGGACCCACCCGCAAGCCGTACCCGTACGCAGAGATTTTCTTTCACTTTTCTCATCTGATCCTTTGTGTTTTTTACGATGGGGGGGGTGCACTCTTTCGCAGCGACGTCCCTGCCATCCAGACCCTTCCTCTAAGTTAATAGAAGCGAGTCCGCACGTGGGACTCATTTGCTCTTCAAAGTGTCAGTGGCCTGTCTGATTCTAGACAGTCTTCTCTGACTGGGACCCAATTTTCAGTGTCTTCTTCCATACAGCCAAGTCTGGAGCTGACCTCCCCTGTGGAAATGTAAATTACTTTTAATGCTCCTGAAAGTAAAGGATAAATTTTCTACAGAACATCATACTGTAGGACCTGAAAGATGCCTGTTTTCACCAGCACAGTATGGACAACTTGAGACGGTCTTTAAAACAATTATTTTGTAGTCGTTTGTGTTGTTACAGATCATAGCCCTGTTATGAGGAAACCAGTGCTCTTCTATTTTAGGAGCAAATCCTCATTGAATGGCAGAGGTCCCTTTATTTGAGCATGAAGGAGACTTCTTGATTCATTTTCATGTTGGTGAAATGAGTTTCCTCCCAGCGAAAAACGCAAAACTGGGCATGTGGGAATGGAAGCACAGAGTGGAAGGGCAGGGGCTAAAAGGGGCCTTTGCCCATTTATAACTTTGAATTTCTCCACTAGGAAGAAGTGCCCAGACAAGAGATTTTTGTTATATGACTTCATGAAAAATAGTGAAATGTCAGGCTCTTCACCGTTTAAGATGCGATTAGTTCATTTGGACCTTAAAGGAGCTCCACCAAAAGTTTCCTACCTCTCGGAGGTAAGTGCCCCTTTCCCTGTAGACAATCTTCCTTGCCTCGGGTTTGGTCTTCAAAGTTGTGAACAGTATTCTATAGAAATGTGTGCTGAGAGCACAACCATGGGGTCCTAGGCAGGGGCACGATGGTGGCAGCAGCAGACATTATGAATTTCCATCAAATCTCTTCATAGAACAGAGCAACTAGGATAGGAAAAGGAGGCAGGGGTTAGGGAACCCAGCAAAGGAGACCCACAGCCTCTCTGTTGTGGGCTGAATTGTGTCTCCCAAAAAGATGATGTTCAAATCTTAACTACTCGTACCTATGAATGTAACCTCAGTTGGAAATAGGGTCTTTGCAATTACAGTGGACGTAAGATGAGGCCACATTGGAGTCAGGCAGCCCCAATCCAGTAAGTGACGTCCTTATAGGAAGAGGGAACTTTAGACACAGGGGCACCGTGGGAAGACAGAGGCAGAGATCAGAGGGGTGCGGCTGTAAGCCAGGGAGTGCTGGGACTGCCAGCAACACCAGATGCTGGAAGAGGCAAGGAAGGGTTCTTCCCTGGAGCCTTCAGAGAGAGCATCGCCCTGCCTACACCCTGATGTTTTATATTTCTGACTCCTAGAACTGGAAGAGAAAATTCTCGTCGTATTAACCCACCCAGTTTGTGGTCATTGGTATAGCAGCCCTAGAAAACTAATACACGCTTCAACAAAAGTAGGTATGAGGGTATCCCCGTGAATTCCAAAATGCATGTGGTACAGCATACCACCCATGTGGGAATAGGAACCAGGCAGGAGGTGATGGAGGAGACAGGAAGGAATTCTGACAGGTCCAAGACCAGAGGACCCAGGCCCGCAAGTACAGGTCCTCCGTCAGAGAGCAGGGGGGAGAGGTTTCATTGGCTGCAGTGCAGAAAGACTCAGAAGAAGATGCTGGAGAGGCCTAAGTCTTTCAGAAATACCTTCCAGAAACTTCTAGAAAGGCAGAGCCATGCATAAAGAACACAGTGTTGAGGAGAGAATCGTGGGGAGCTGGACTGGGACACGGAAAGTAAAGCAGAGCAAAGGTTCTAGTGCAGGGAGCATGGTGGAAGAGGCAGCCTCTGGCGGAGAGACAGATGAGAGGAGAAGAACCGAAGTGAGCAGGCGTCGCGGAAAGCGTACTATTGGGAAGTAAGTACGGAAAGAGAGAATGCCATGCATGAAGGGATAAACGCATCCTGACAAATGGGAAGATACAGAAGATAAGCAAAGAAGGTCCAGCTCACCTGTAGCAGGAGCCCCTCGGTTATCTGCGGCGGACGGGCCAACTGCCCCAGACTAAAGGTCTTACGGCAGCAGCTCGTCGTTCCTTCTGTTTCCATGGCTGGTCCACCCCAGGCTCCCTCCCGTGTTGGCAGTCCCCTGACAACTAGGAACACCTGATGGTCCAGGATGGTCCCACGCGCCCAGCAGTTGTCCTGGCTGTCCCCTGGGTGCCTGGGTCTGGTCCTGCACGCGGGCCCCCTCCCTCCCAGCGGGTAGGCCGGCCTCTCAGCGCGGTGCTCACAGGTCTTGGAGAGCACGGGAGCCAAAGCCGTGAGTCTCAAGTCAGCTGGGAACAGACCCCCGCCTCGATGCAGAAGGTGCTGCTGTAGCCGTGTTTTCAGTTTGCAGCGGGCCCAGAGAGGAGAATATGTGCTCGGGACCCCTGAGGCAGTTCCCTGAAGTCTAGGGATACTTGGGTCTGCACACGGAGAGGGCAGAGCTGGGGTGCCCGGTTGGCTCGGCTGGTTAAGCATCTGACTCTCTGCTTCAGCTCAGTTCACGAACTCGTGGGACGTGGGGGTCAAGCCTGGAGTCAGTGTCCCAGCTCTGGGCTGGGAGGTCGCTTGTGCCTCTCTCCCTCTGCTCCTCCCCCACGCACGTGCTCTCTCCCTCAAGTAATACATAAATCCTCAAAAAAGAAAGAAAGGGCACACTGTATACCAAGGATGGTAGACATTAAGGCGTCTTTTTACTAAATGTATCAGACTTTAAAGAAAATGAAAGTGAACAACTCTTTTGGGCACACGGGGGAAAGCTACAAGTTCTGTGTGAGGGAAGGATAATCAGATCAGCATCAGGTCTTTTGAGAGCAGCATTTTAGGACAGAAGACAAGGGCGTAACATATTTAAGATACTGAAGGATTTTGTCTCCAACCGAGTGGACCATCGGGTACGAAAGCCGCAGGCCAGCTATTGTGAACGTCCAAGGAGTGAGTGAGTGACTCAAGACCAAGAACGGGCTGCAGCAGCATCAGGACTGGAACGACCACTTAACGGCCCAGAGGAAGTAGGGTTCCAGCCAGCGACTGCAGGAAGGACCGCGTTGCGATCCCCACCCTGTGCAGCCCCCGTTGAGTGGGCTTCACGGCATGTCAGCAGCCACGGAAACCGGGCGGCAGAAGTTCAAGGCGTGGGTCTGGCTGACGCCCCTGGGCGCACTGGTCAGCCTGACACCGGTCTGCCGGGGCAGCCAGACTTGGGACTTCTGGAATCACCTGTGAAGTACTTCTGCCCAAAGAATGCACCTGGGTCCAATCCCCCCTTCATGTCTGACCACCATCACACACGAGAGTAGGAAATGGGCAAACACACTACAGGACATCGTGAGAATACCACCCATCAAATCCATAAACCTGGAAAATGATACGAAACAAGTGACTCGGTTTCTTCAACAAATAAATTCCAAATTTAAAAAGCAGAGGGGATTATTAAAAATCAGAGAACCTTAAAAGATCTATTCAAACGATGCAGTGTATGACCTTGTCTGGACTGGGCTCAAACAAGCCACATGTGAGAAGGTCTCAGCACAGGGAGGTTTGAACAGGAATGACACTGAAGATTTGGTTAGGCGGGATCCTGGTGTGTGGTCGTGTTTCTGTAAAAGACCTTCATCAGGGATGTACACTGAAGTGTTGACACACACACAGTTGTTTCGTCTGGGATCTGCTTAGAAATACTCCAGTCAGAAAGCGGGAAATTAGGGGAAACGATGTTGAGTCTCGGGGACAGATGCACGAGGCTGGCATAGCACACCCGTGTGTGTGTGTGTGTGCGCGTGTGCGCGCACATGCAGGTGCCCACTTGTGCGGCTTTACAGCGAGGACCTTCCCCGTCCCAGCACGCGGCAGGAGTGTGTGTTGGGGACACCCGGGCTGCCCCACCCCACAGCCTCCCCCAGCCCACGGCACAGGATCACCACCAGCCCCAACAGCCAAAGCGCCAAACAGGCTGTGGCGGTCGGATGGCCACGGGCTGAGGAAGTAGGAAAATGCGAAGAAGGTTGTGTGGCGTTAGCTGCCGGCCTGACCTGCGTTAGCCCACTCCTTCCCAGCCTGTCTGCCTCTCTTTGTAGCTGGCGTCAGCTGTTGGTGGTGCGTTGTGCACGGTGAAGTTTTGGCCCCAGGCTGTCCTCCTGCTTCCGTCCAATTTGCTCCCGAAGGTCCCCATGCTCATGGGAAAGGAAAGTTCCCACAGACACGTCAGCAGGAGTGTGAAAAGTCTCATGGAACCTGCAGGGACCCTTGTCCGGGGAGGGCTTGCTGTTTAGTTACCTGCTGGAGGCCCTTCTGGTGGTGCCCATGATCCCTTTTCCACCCCAGACGACATCAGACCGGAAGGAAATAATTCTGTATGGTAGATGTGGACTAGACCTGAAAATCCTTGAGAATAAGAACTCATCTCCTTTGAAACAAAGGTAGAGGAGGAAATGGGGGTGAGCATGGGGAGGCCCGGTCAGCACAGCCGGGAGCAGCCCGCCCCCGGCCCACCTGCAGCCCTCACCGCCTCGGGCTTAACCACGACACTGAGCCACGGCTCCGTTCTGTAGGTGCAGGACACGCACCCCCCCACCCCGTGCTGAGCGAGCAGGTTGCCGTGTCAGAGTTTGATCGGTGCGACACAAAGTACGCGTTCCAGGTTCAATGTTTCCAGGAGAAATGAGAATATCGACCACCCGTGTCCACAGGCAGGAAGACAGGCCACGTGTGGCACCTCTGTCGCCCTCCTTCACATAGTCGCTTCCTCACAGTGTCTCTGTGCCCCCAGGTCTTTCCTCTGTTCCATGCCTTGGGCGCCAACGGGCTCCTCCTCGAGTATGAAGACATGTTTCCCTACGAGGGCCGCCTCAGGCTGCTGAGAGCCAAGCACGCATACAGGTATCCCCAGCCACGGAGAGAGCGGGGCCACCGGCGGTGTGGGCAGGCTGGGCGAGGGTTTGGCACTGGTGGGCAGCCCTCTCCTGGCTTTTAAACTCATGTCTTAGTTACAAAAATAAAATACATTTGCTGGAGAGAATTTGAAAACATTTTGGGGAAAGAAGAAGCATGGGGAGATGGGGGGGGCGGATTAAGGGGACGGGGATGCTGCTCTTTAAGGCCACAGTTGGGACCCTCACCAGGAAAGCAAAGATTAAAGGGGGTCGGAGGGTCAGAATCAGTAAACGCAGATGTGGCGGCCATGGGCACACCCCGCTTGGTTTCCAAGTTCTGATGTCCGTGTAAGTCAGTAACAGCCCAAAAGGAAAATGACCAAAGGACATTTGGGCCAATTCCCCACCAAAGGTAAAAATGGCCGATAAGCAATACGATAGTAATAAAGTGAATTAAATCAAGTGAAATGCCATTCTGGCTATCAAATTGGTGAGGATTTTTTAAAGGTTCTGATGCTCTGTGTTCCTGAGGGTAGGAAAAAGCTGACATCCGGCTGGCGGGCCGCTCTGCAGGGAGGGTCGGCTCCGTGTCAGAACTGTGTGAGGGGCTCATGCCCCACGTGTGTGTCTCGAGTTCACGCTGCAGGGAGTTGCTGGAAGTCTCCGTTCTTTTCATGCTGCTTGCTCCGTTTTTCTTCTAACGACAAACATGTTCTGTTCATTTGCTTGTTTGTGAAGTGGAAGCAAGTGCTGGGATACCTGTGGAGCTTGAAAGGGTCTGTGTGGAGCCCGTGCACTGGTAGAACTGGTTAGGAGATGATCAGACACACCCCCAGAACCTGGAGCTCGCTTTCATCTTGAGACAAATTCCTGTGTGGAAGCTCATGCCAGAGCAGGCCGCCGGCCCTTCCCGGTGCCATCCACGTTCCCGCCAGAGCATCCCCCCACTCAGGCATGTCTCGGAGGTCACTAACCCCCCACAGGGATGAGGCCCCCCTCCCAGTGTAACCTTGAAGGTCTTTTAAATTTCCTCTATTAAAGGGGTCACCAGCTTCTCTGGAAAGGGCCAGACCGTCTGTAGTTTGGGCTGTGCAGCCCACTGGTCTCTGCTAGAGCAGTCTGGGGGCACAAGCAGCCAGCCGTGGCGGATTTCCCATAAAATTCCTCTTGTGGGCACTGAAATAGGAATTTCGTGGAACTTTCAGATGTCATGAAAAGTTTTTCTTCTTCTGATTTCTCTCAACCAAGTTATTAGGTAATGGGTTGTATGAAAACGGGCAGGTGAATTTGTCCTTGGGCCCATCTGCCAACCCTTGTTCTAGAATATGATTCCATGTATGACCCAGTTTCTTATGAAATGACTTTAGCTTCTTACAGAGCTTGGGTAAAAATAGCTGGTAAAAAGCAAACTGTTACTTGAGGACCTAACAGAGCATCATTTCCCCCAGTTCTAGGTGGGAGCCCTCTCTTAAGTCTTAGGAATATCTTTTGAGCTTTTTGGAAATAGTGAGCATATTGGCTTCCGCAGGAGGGTGCACCGCCGGAACCTGACGAGGGAGGGGGGAGTGTGAACAGGAGCCCGTGTGAACAGGGGCTGGTGTGAATGGGCTGGAGTGAACCTCTGGGTGATCTTTGTCTCCCAGCCCCCCCGAAATCAAAGAGATCCTACATCTGGCTACACTGAACAAGCTAGAGGTCATTCCATTGGTGCAGACATTTGGACACATGGAGGTAAGTGGGAGGAACAGAAGTTACCTGGTGCCAGGTATGGGGCTCGGGGGTCCACAGGCAGTGGCTAGCCATAGGCAGGCAGCAGCTCTTTCTCAAGCTCTGCCCTGCAGGAGGCGGAAGAGCACAGAGCTCCAGGTCAAAGCATCCTCTGTCAAGGGAACGGAGCGGTGGGGCCGGGGGGGGGATGCCTGATCCCATGGAGCCCTGAGGGCCACGTTGGTTTCCTTTCTTACTTGCATTCCTCACTTAACACTGGAGATGTTTCCCAGGCTCCTCTGTGATCTTCAGAAATAGTTTTCACACCTGCACAAAAGATGGACCGCAGATTAGACACAGCATCGATGTAATGGCTGCAGGTTCTGGGTTCTCCTCACTGGACACACCTGCTGGCCCTGTGGCCAGCCCCTCCCCGTGTTCAGGTGCGAGTTGTGTCAGAGCAGCTGTGTCCACGTCCGCTCACGCGCCCTCTCCCCTGCCCGTGTCCCCCGCGTTTAGGCCTCCGGAGGTGACACACCCTGCCGTGCTCCCTGGGCTCCTCACTTCCCGCCGCCTCGGGCTGCAGTCCACAGAGCGTCCCTCCAGGGCCCCGCTGTCCTCCAAGTCGTTAAATGTAGTGACAGGTTCTGGTCCGTCTTCCTTGACTCTGGCTTTTCGCAGCCCCAGCACCTCCCTCCCAAACCCCGCGCTCTCCTGGCCCCCCACTCCCGGCCACACCACTGCTTCCGCTAGCAGCGTGCCGTCCTGTCGCTACCGCTGGGTGTGGCGGCGGTCCCCACGGCTCCTCTCCAGACCCTCCCTGTGCAGACAGTGCCATGCCCTCTCCTGCTTCCCCTTCGTCCTCCATGACCCCAGATGCGGGCTCCTCTGCCCTGTTCTGGCGCCCCTCACACCCCTGCACTCAGGCCATCGTGCACCCTGCTGCTTTTGCCCCTCTGTCTCCGGTCGGCGGCCGCCAGCCCTCTGCCTCCAGCCCTGTGTGAACCACTACCTGACCTGCCCGAAGCCCCCCCCCCAGCGGTGCTGCTCTGACCCCTTCTCCCAGTCGCTCCCTGACTGCTGCTCCTCGAGGGGGCCTGGCTGCTCTCCGAGTTGGGTTGGTTCCTGGGGCCACTGCAGCAGAGGACTTCCACCAGGTGACTTGAGCCCCCGGGAGTGAGCTCCCTCTTGGTTCTGGGCCAGAAGCCCAAGGCCAGGGTGTCCTCAGGGTTGGCTCCTTCTGGAGAAAGACCGTTAACGTGCACCTACTTGCCGTCAGGATGTTCCCTCTGGTGAAATCACTACAGGGACTTTGCACGTTTGGCCTTCGGCACTGTTGAGTTCTTCAGTTCTCTGGACAGTCTGGATACGAGGGCTGTTGGATGACGACTGGCCAGCATCTGCTCCCGGTCTGGTCTTCGCGTTTTCAGTCCTTCCGAGGACCTCAAAGAGCAAAAGTGTCTGATTTTGATCGTGTGGCTTCTCGGTTTTGCTTCGATGGCCTCTGCTCCTCGTGTCGTTTCTAAGAACTCTACCAGTCACTGGCTCCCGGAGACTTTTCCTGTTTCCTTCTAAAGTTCTACGTTCGCACACTTTCCACTTGCTGTCATGGTCCATGCTGAGTTAATTTCTGTGTAAGGCGTGAGGGTTAGGGTGAGGGTCATTGTTTTTTTGCATATAGTGCATGACCACTGAGATGGCCGGTCGGGCCGGCACCGCTTACTGAGGGATGATCCTTCCTTTAGACTCTGGAATCTGGGGTTGCTTCTGTGCCTGTCAGAAGTCACTTGACCTTATTTGTGAAGGTCTGTTTCTGAACTGTCCTGTCCATCGACGTATGCATCTCTTTGTCAGTACCTTCTTGTCTTTATTCTTGTTGTTTCACTGTGACTCTTAAGTAAAATCGGGTAATAAGAGCTTTATTTTCCACTCAGTTTGTACATCTGTAAGAAAGCTTGCTGGGGTTGGGGCGCCTTGGGGGGCTCAGTCTGTTAAGCATCTGTCTTCGGGCTCTGTCATGATCTCAGGGTGCTGGGATCGAGCCCCACGTCGGGCTGCCTGCTCAGTGGAGAGTCTGCCTGAGTCTCTCACTATGCCCCTCCCCCCAGTTTGTGCTCGCTTGCTTTCTCTCTTTCAAATAAATAAAATCTTTTAAATTTTTTTTATTTATTTGACAGAGATCACAAGTAGGCCGAGAAGCAGGCAGAGAGAGAGGGGAAGCAGGCTCCGCGCTGAGCAGAGAGCCCGACGCGGGGCTCGATCCCAGGACCTTGAGATCATGACCCGAGCCACAGGCAGAGGGTTTAACCCACTGAGCCACCCAGGCGCCCCTGCACATCTCATGATTTTTGGTTGAAAATTGGGCATTTCAGATAATATTGCGAATCTGACTTTTTCCGCTGCAGCTGGTTGTAAGCCGCTTCAGCCTCAGAGCCTGTCCCCCGGCTGTGCGGCCGCTGACGCTTCGGTTGGCTACTCATACATGCGTTTGTGGCCTGGCTTCCTAGGGGCCACCCCTCTGCCTCCATGGCTGGTGTTCAGCCAGGGTCTGGGCCACAGTGGCCTGGGGCTGTGAGGACCCACCCGTGGTATGGGCTAGGGGCACTGGGGGTTCAGCCGGTGCCCCGTCTGCCTCGGCTGTGGGTGTGTGTGTGGCCTCCGGTCAGCCGAGGTGTGAGGAGAGTGTGTGTCACCTCTGTGGCTCTCATGTCCACAGTCACCCATCACATTTCAGGCTGGTGGCCGCTCCATCTGAATGTGAATGAGCCTGGCTTTTACTTCTCTCACTGGGCCCAGGTAGACCTGACAGAAGGGCCATGAGCCAGCCACAGGCTCCGCCCGGCCCCCCAGCACCCTTGGGGGGGACCTGGAGCCAGCCTTGCTTCGGGTCAGCTGCAGGCTTCTGCATCCCCGTGTCCTCTCCTGTCACCTCCTGTATCTCTGCAGTTTGTGCTGAAGCATGAGGCTCTCACTCACCTCCGAGAAGTGGCACTTTTCCCGAACACCCTGAACCCCCATGAGGCAGAGGCCCTGGCGCTGGTGGGAGCCATGGTCAGCCAGGTCATGGAGCTGCACCCGGGCGCTCGGTGGTTCCATGTCGGCTGCGACGAGGTGGGTCCTTTGATGCTCTGTCCACTCCTGGGCCTCGCCTGCCCGGTGTGTCCCTCCCAGACCACAGCAGCCTCTCTTCTTCCCTTCAAGGGCCCTTGTCCCACCTTGCGGGGTAGTTTCTTACATAGAAAAATAGTCCACGTGCCAAGGATAAAGAAGAACTGGCCGAGGAGATATCCCCCAGTGAGGGCGTCCATCGCAGCTGACCCGTGACTCGTGCGGGCAAAGCTGTATTGCTGAGCACAGCGAGGGGTGCCCTGCGGGATGGACGAGGGCTGGGCTCTGACCTGAAATGGCCATGCTGTCCACCCCGAGCAGCGGCAGAGCCAGCCCCCGCGTTGGTTATCTGCTTGCTGGCTGGTGGACACCTTGGTTATTTCTGCCCTCGGGCTACTGTGAATGCTTAAAGGAAGCCTGGAGTGGAAGTTAGGCCTCGGGGGAGAAGGAGGCCCTTCACCAACTCCTCTGCACGGGCAGCTGCCACTGCAATCCTGGCCGATGTGGCCTGGGCCGGTCTCTCCCGAGTGTGTCCACAGTGAGGCTGGGCAGTCCGGGCAGACCCGTCCTGTGCTTCCTTCTAGGTCTATTACCTTGGCGAGGGCGAGGCCTCAAAACGGTGGCTGCAGCAGGAATGTAACACCAAAGCAAGACTGTGTCTGTCCCACATAAAGGCAGTGGCCTGCCACGTGCTGGCCCGGCACCCTGCCACAAGGCCCCTGGTGTGGGACGACATGCTGCGGGCCATCCCCGAGGACCAGCTCTCAGGTCAGCAGGTGGTGCCTCCCCCAGGCCGCTGGTGCCGGGAGTGAGGAGGCGAGTGGCTGCTGGGAGCGGACTCTGGGGCCCCTCCCCCAGAGCTCTCACTACAGGCCACCCCCTTAGAGTCACTCTCCAAACTTTCTCACGCAAAATGCCATTCCCCCAGCAGGGAGTGCAGAGTGGTAGGTCTGAAGCCGAGAGTAGCCATGGGGCCCTGGTGGGCCTGGCCAGCAGGGGGAGGAGGGTGGGGAAGGGGTCCCACTGGGCCTGGAGTGTCCAGTGCTTCCGGCCGCCTTGACCCCATAGGACCCCATGGCCAACCCTGCGGGCGCTGTGGCTAAAGCTTACACAGGCTGCTGGTCAAGGACAGCAGCCCTTCCAGCCCGCCAGGGCTCACTCCATCTGAGGCTCTGGGCTGAGACCAGAGACGCACGCCATGGTCCACTCAGAGCCCCCGCCCAGAGTGTGGCCAGTGCCCCAGCCTCTGCAAAGCCAGGTGTCCTGGAGGCAGCCCCGACCAGTGTGGCCGTTGGGTTCTCATAAGATGAGACAGAATCCAGCCCAAGTGGTAGTGTGTTCCTGCTGCGCCCGGTCCCGGCGCCCCCACCGCGGCACGTAGAGTGGTTCCTCCGCGCAGGAAGCTCTGGGGCTCCCAGCTTGGGGGTTCCCCTTTCACAGAACTCAGTCTGCTCGTTGCCAAAGTTGGCCAAACCCATGGTTGCAGTATTTGCCGTGTCCAGTCTGCACCTACAGCCCAGGCTCCCGAGCGAGTCGGTGTGCACTCTGTTGTAACACTGGGGCTGGGGTGGGGGGGTGCGGGCTGCAGGGCCGCGGGACTGTGGGGCCAGGGTGATGGCTCTCGACTCACAGCCGCTCTCTGCCCCCAGCATCGGGGCTGCCGCAACTCGTGGAGCCTGTGCTCTGGGACTACGGGGCCGACCTAGACGTCCATGGCAAAGGTCAGTACCCGGACCACGGCCCCTAAGACCCTGGAGCCCTGACTGCCTGGCCGGGGTGTGCAGGGGCCTCTGTCCCTTGGTTCATCAGGACCCTGCCAGCTGCCTCGCTTCCCTGCAGGCCCCTCCCTGAGGGAGCTCGGCCAACCACAGGGCCACCGGGGCACCCATCCCGGCCCACATCACTCCCGAGGTGTCCCATGTTGTCTGCTGTTTTCCTCACGAGCATCTGGGTGGCGTCTCTGATCTCGCTGAGACTTCAGTCTGTCTGGAACTCGAGCTGGCGGCTGGGGGCTCCTCCTGCTCTCCGGTCCGCGACAGGCGCTGTGTCCAGGCTTGACCGTTCCTCGGACCGGGCCTGTCACACCACTCACCTTCCCGCCTAGCTCTTCTCATGGAAAAGTACCGGAAGTGTGGTTTTCTCCGGCTGTGGGCCGCCAGCGCCTTCAAGGGGGCCACGGGGGTGAGCCAGGCCCTGACCCCCATCGAGCACCACCTCAGGAACAACGTGCAGTGGCTGCAAGTGGCGGCCCGTGGGCCTGCGGACATGCTGCAGGGCATCGTCCTGACCGGCTGGCAGAGGTGAGGCGGCGCCCACCTGCCTGGCAGGGGCCAAGCGGCTCTGATGGCCCGGAACAGACCACCCCTCCTTGGCCTGTCTGCTCAGCCCTTCCTGGGAAGGGGCTGGTGCTCCTATGAGGGTAGGAGCCTGGGCCCCTAACACCCCCACAGCCATCCCCCAAACCCTGCAGAGGGGACGTCACTCAGGGTGTCTGGGGCGATGCACCCTGGTCCTCCCAGCCCCCACACACCTCCACACCCTTGGCAGCCTTGCCTCCAGGGCCACACAAGACCTGTCTCACGTGTGGCCAGCGCAAGGAGAGATTTTCTCTCTTTAGGGATTTTGCCCTATTTGAAAAGTGAGCTGTAAGTGAACCCTGGCTCCTGGCCAAGTCCTAGCCACAGGTCTACCCCTGCGATGGGGAGGGCAGAGGGGTAGACGGCTGGAGGCCCCTGCCCGTGCCTTGCTGACCCCCAGGTCTCCCAGAGCAGAGTCAGAGAACTTACTAAGGAAGTCAGGCTGTCCACCCCAAGCAGCAAACCTAGGCAGGGCCTCCGGGTGGGATGCGGCCCAAGGTAGCAGCCAGCCCTGTGGGAGCATCTCAAGGCCGGTCCGGTGAGCCTGGGAGAGCGCACAGGCATCCGCCGTGCAGGTGGGCAGTGGCAGCTGAGCGGCCCTCTCCCCCGGACGTAGGTATGACCACTTCTCCGTGCTGTGCGAGCTGCTTCCCGTGGGAATCCCGTCCCTGGCCGTCTGCCTGCAGTCGCTCCTACACGGTACGGTTCCCTGCTCCTCCCGGGCGGCAGGAGCGGAGATGCCCCCGATCGCGTCTCCTCGGAGCGGGACTGTGGTCATGCTCACCGGTGGAGAGGGGTTCAGCCACCCCCCCGCCCCGCGGCCCCCAGACACCGTGAGCCTGTGAGAGCAGTTCGTCCCGGGTGCGTGCTGAAAAGGACTCTGCCCTGAGCCGGCCAAGCTCCCCACATGGGCAGAGCTCTGGGCTCACGGGCCGACAGCCTGTCCGTGAGGGCGCGGGTCCGTGGCTGCGTGGCGCACAAGGGTGGGGCGGCACGAGGAAAGCCGGGTCTGGCTCCCGGATGGACACTGAGCCTCGCCGTGCGCCCTGCCTCCTGAAGGGTCCGCGGGAACTGTTCAGACAGAGGCGCGCGGACACTGCAGCCGGCTCTGGCGTTGACCTGGGTGCTGGCTTCTGCTGCCCTGCCTCTGAGGTGGGCACCGCTGCCATGCAGCCCTCCTCCCTCTGTGGAGACGAGCCGGGCCTCGTGCCCCACCGGCTGCTCCCGCACGAACTGACACGGAGCCCGGTCCACATTGGCACGTGCAGGCCTCACTGGCTCGTTTCAGTTGTCCTGGAATGTTCTGCGTCTGAGAAACCGCAGTGGCCAGGTCCTGCGTACGTCCGGGACAGCTGTGGGCGCGCCGGGCAGCACAGGCTGACGGTTCCCCCAATGGCGAGGCTGCTTCTCCTCGTTTTCTCATTTTGAACACAGCGAGCCCGTTTCATGTCTTTCGTATGAAGCCCCGTGGCCGAGGTCTGCTTGGGCCGGCACATGCACTCTGACCTCCTTGGTCACTCTGCCACTGGGCCTGCAGTGGCGCCGGGGCCCTGCCACCCTCTCTCCAGAGGCCCCTCTGACCACCTCTGTCTGTGCTTGGTTGCAGGAGGGTTTACCGAAGACGTTAAAGCAAAAGTGGAGAACTTTCTCGGGATTTCAAACCTAGAAGTAACTGATTTTACAAGGTAACCCCCCGCCCCCGGCCCTGCCTCTCCCCTCACATTTGGACCCCCGGCTCAGCATGGCGGCTCTCGTGCAGCGAGGGGCCCGGCTCCTTCCCTGGCAGCGATATCCTGGCCCTCGTCACGCATGTCAGCCTCCACTTGCGCAGCTCCGTGGACACGCTGCTGGAGAGGGACAGGTGAGTGGGCAGGGGCTGAGCCCACACTCCCAACAGGACAGGGTGAGCGTGGCCCGTCCCAGACAAAGACTTTCTGGGGGGAACCAGCGTATTACATGTTCCACCAGACTCTTTAAGGTTTTTCAAAGAAGTTCTCTTAACCACCCCCGCCCCCGAGGCTGCCTGGCCAGCCGCCGTGGGTGCACCCGCATGCGTGGGTCTGCCCCCCAGGTACGTGAGCGGCTGGTTCAGCCCTTACCACCGCAGGAGGAAGCTCATCCACCCGGTCATGGTCCAGCACATCCAGCCTCAGGCGCTCAGGTTAGTTGCCCCCGCTCCTGGCAGTGCCCACCCCCAGGGCTGCACATCCTCTGTGGCTTCCGGCTTTGAACCCAGACGAGCTTTCTAGGTCTTGAGCCATGAGTTCTTAAGTGAATCAACTTGGCTGAAACAGCTGTGCTGTACGTGTTCGAGAAGCCAGGGCATTCCTAGCCTAAAAGGGTGAGACTCACCCCGGGCAGGGTCCAGGGCCCCTCCTGGCCAGCAGCCCTCCTTACGGCTCTGAGCTGAGGCCGATGCAGTGTCCTCACTGAGTGGAAGACACGGTCAGATGTTGACAGGCTCACGCGTAGAGACAGACCCTGCCGGCCGATAGCAGAGCGCATTCCAGTTTCAGATGTTGAAACGTAATGACTCATTTATTCCTGTCTCGCTGTGAGATGGGCACGGATAGCCGTTTTATGCATGGGTAAACTGAGGCACAGAACCGTAGCGACCCGTGAGGTTGTTGAGGACATGAGTGTCGTGCACAGGCTGTGAGCTGGTGCCCAGGGGTGCACACCAGGCAGGCTCACTGCTGGCTGTGGTGCTCAGCCTGCTGGCCAGGTGGAGCGCCATGGTGCGGGAGCTGGAGGCCGCCCTGCATCGTGTCTTCTATCCCGACGCTGTGGAGGAGTGGCTGGAGGAGAACGTGCAGCCCAGCCTGAGGCGGCTACAGGCCTTGCTGCAGGACCTTAGAGAGGCGGCTACCGCCAGGCCGCACATGGCTCAGGACCCCTGAGGGGGCGGGCCGGGCACCCCGTCCAGCTGTGTCCATCCTGGCGCCGGCAGCCCGCCTCCCCCTGTACCCGAGACTCCCTGCAACAGGCCACACCCAGGGAGCAGACGGTTCTCGCTGGGAAGGACGAGTGGCGAGGTCCAGGGAAGACACGCTGAGGCCTGCCGACCGATCCGCGTGTGGAACTTGTGCGCTTGAAATACAGCGGACAGCGGGAGCCGGAGCCGCTGCTGGTGGGAGTCAGACTCGCTGCCAGCGCGCGTCCCACACCCGTGGTCCTGAGACCCTCCTCACCCCGCGAGCCCAGCCAAGGCAGAGGGGAGCTGGCCACACGGGTCCCTCCAACTCAGGGCACCCTCCAGTCGGGGTGACCGTGCCAGAAACCAGTGACAGCATTTCACACTTTATTTTAGAAGAAGAAAGCTTTCAGGTTTTACCGCTTAAAACCCAACTCTGGTATGTGTCGATGACTGTTCCCCAAACTAGAGGGTTGGCGGCCTCTCTGGAGAAGGGGGTGGGGCTCCCCACTTCCCGGCTGTTCTGGCTCAGCTCCTGAGTGCTGGCTCTGAGGTGCCCTCACTGCCTCACCTCTGTGGGGGCCCCTGCAGCAGCCCTGGGCCCCAAGTCCTGCCTGGATTCCTAAGGGAGCCACCCTGGCCTAGGCCCTGTGTGGGGCCTCTCCGACCCTGCGCAAGCCCAGTGGCAGGCCCGGCTGGTCAGGGGCTGTGTGCGGGCTGGGGAGGCCTTGGGAGTGGCTGCAGTGCACACAGCCAGGTGGGACCCTCAGCGCCCGCCCTGGGCCCTGCAGACCCTGGGCAAGCACCGCACTCTAGTCGCACAGGGGACTGAGCCAGGGAAGGGCTGCAGCATGTGGGGCAGGGCCCATTGGGATCCCCGGGGACATCATACCAGTGTGGGCGTCCTCCTGGCGACCCAGCTGCCGGCACTGTGCATACCTGCTGAAGCTTTGCTGTCACTGGGGAGCTGAACTGCAGGGGAGCCGGTACTGACGAACCTCCCTGGGTGTCCCACTTCAGAGACCTGATCCCCACGCAGCTGGTGGGCAGTGGGGTGCGTGTGCCCTCAGAGTCCCCCCGCCTCACTGCCCAGGCTGGGGCCAGCCCTCTGATGCCAGGAGGCAGCTCTGAGGCCTGTGCCCTCCCTGGACAGCTCAGAGCCTGCAGAAGGTCCGGCCTGTGGTTTTGCTCAGAGGGCAGAAGCAAACAGCAGGAATGGCAGAGGGTCCCACCCTGGGGCCAGACACAGCCGGGCGCTGGAGGAAGGCTTGCCAGTGGCCCATGGAACCAAGGCCAGGGGCTCTCCGGGCGTTAGCTCTGGCTCTCTGGGCCATCAGCCTCGCTGTCACTGCTCTGAGACAGCTCCACGGGACTCTCCAGGTGGTGCAGTTCCAGGAAGGCGGCAATAAGCTTGGCGACGGCTTCCACATCACTGGGCCAGGCCAGCCGCGGGAGAAAGGGCAGGTTACCATGGCCAGCCCTGAGGCAGCCACAAAGACCACGCCATTCTCCTGCTGGACCACCCACCTCCAGCACCCCCAGGGGTCCCTCTAGGACAGGGTGCCTTCTGTTCTGGGCCCCATCACCTATGACTCCCAGACCCCTCTGTCCCCTGTGGGGACTCCCCAATATTCCCCTAGCAGCAGGGGCTACTTCCTCCAAGTCCTCTCCCTGGGCCCAGCCACACAGTCCACTGTGGGGGTCACCTATTGGGGGCGAGGGGCATAGCTAGCCAGCTGTGACCAATCAAGTCACCTGCCCAGAGCTTACCTTCGGTGGCCCATGACAGCGCTCTGTGTGAGGGGGTGGGAGAAGCCTGTTGCAAACCGCAACACCACCACATAGCCCTTCCCAAAATACCGGACTTTCTCTTCCTCCACGTTCACATCCCGGATGTCATTCAGCAGGACCACCACTGCGGGGCGTGGCGGGAGACAGTCAGTGGTCCCCCCTCCTCGCCTGCCCTTCCCGCCTGTGTGCTGGGCACAGCACTTTGGGGCCACTCTCCAGAGGATGGCAGCAGGGGCCAGCGACCACTGCACAGGCTGGCTGTGCGCACAGGAGAGCACCGTCAGGTGAGAAGCAGCAGCCTGCCTGTACTCTCATGAGCAGCACACCAAGGACGGGCTAAGCTCTCTGCTTTATCTTCCCCCAATGGCTGAAAAATGCCTTCCTGGTGCCTAGTGGCCGGCCACTGAGCTCGAGGCTGCCCGGCAGTGTCCGGGGGCACCCTGTGTCACCCAGCGGGCAGCTCTGACCCACCCCATTTCTAGGTCTCGGGCCTGGTCTCTGGGTCTTGCTCACCACCTTCCATCCAGTCTGGAATCAGCAGCCTCCTGCCTCACCCCGTGTGCCTGCGCCACGCGCCTCACCTTGGTCGTGGCCGGCTCTGAGAAGAGTCAGCAGCTTCCTGTACAAGCTGAATGTCTTCAGGACAACCTGCCCGGTGTTCTTGTCGAAGACCGCTTCCTGGAAAACCGGCCAGAGGGGATCACCCGGCTGCCAGCCTCTGTGCGTGCAGACCAGCCGCACACGGAACTTCCAGGGCCCAGACTGGCCAGAGCAGACACTTGAGAGGACACCCAGCTGACACCCAGCATGGACAGCCACGGGCGGCTCCGCCAGGGCCAACACCTACAGCCACACCCTCTCGGACTCCCATCTGTTGGGCCCCCGGGGCCAGGGGTGTACAGAGAGGAGGACGTGGAAGCAGATGCTCTACCCAAGGGAAAGAGAAGTACAGCAGCGAAGTCATCAAGCAAAGGAATGGAGGTTAAAGTCTGGAGGTCAGAGAGCCCCCAAGTCCTGTGGTTCGTGGTGAAGAGACCCACCCACAGGGGAGAGCACCGGCCCTCATTCTGTCCTGGGCTATGGCAACACTAGGGAGTAAAGAATTTTAGTGGAAATCGTCATGAAAAGCTTCTAGGAGAAAAGAAGATTCCTTGGCACAGAAACCAGTAAGGTCAAGTTTCAGGATGGGGCGTGTGAGGCCCCAGAGCCCTTCCCCCTGCTGTGACCCCCACTGCACCCTCGCGCTCTTGCCTGTGCCGGCCTTACCTCCCAGTCCTCCAGGTTCTGCAGGGCTACGAACAGGCAGCCTGTGACATAGAAGAGCTTCCAGCCCAGACTATCTGAAGAGCAAACACAGCAGACAGCCAGGTGAGGGACAGCAGCAGAGGACCACAGACCGACATGCCATGGGGGGGGCCCCTCCCCAGCTGACACTAGGCAGGGGTGGCCTCTGGGGCTGGCTGACCCCAGCCCAGGGCAGCCACCAGACACTGCTGGCCCTGTCACGCAGAGCCACGTGTGAAATGCCGGAGGCTCTGTGTGCCCTCTGTGTCCAGTGTCTCCCTCCAGTGTCTACTGGAGACAGGAATCAGGGCTGACCCGCATCTGCAGATCACAGCCTGGTGTGTGATGGTGGAGGGGGAGGGACGTGCAGGGGCGGCTGGAAGTGTGGTTCAGCCTGCAGTGCAGCCTCAGGCAAACACGAGAGAGCACTTTTCTGAAGAATGTGTCACGACGCGGTAGAGTGCTTCAGATACAAGAAGGTGGGGCACCAGGGGGTTCAGTGGGTTAAGCCTCTGCCTTCAGCTCAGATCATGGTCCGGGGGTCCTGGGATCGAGCCCTGCGTTAGGCTCCCTGCTCCACAGGGAGCCTGCTTCGCCCTCTCCCACTCCCTGCTGTGCTGCCTACTTGTGATCTCTCTCTGTCAAATAAGTAAAATCTTGAAGGAGAAGGGGAACGCCAGCACACGAGCTGGGGCTGCACCTGCGTGGAGGTGCCTTGGCCCCAAAGGCTGGGCCTCGGTGAGCACCACAAATGGTGGGTTCGCTCTCTTTCTCTATTTCCCAAACAGCCACGGAAGTTCCTGCGGGAGGGGGAGGAGGTGATGCACCCACCTCCACTGTAGTAGGCAGCAGCCAGGCCAATCGACAAGATTCCTGCAAAGAGAAAAGAAAGCAAGTGCCTCCCTATTGGGCCCCCACGAGTCCAGAGTCCCCTCCTGCCAGGAGCCACAGGCTCAGACGAGCAGGCCCTTCCCTTCCCGGTGCCAGAGATGGCTGGGGGTGGGGGTGGGGGACAGAAGACCACCAGGCTCAGAAGTCGGGGACACAGCCAGGAAGCACACTCTGAAACATGGCGAATGCCTTTCACAGTATTCCCGGAGATGTTCCTCCGGCCAAGGCTCCAGACCTGAGGAGCCAGAGCCAGACAGCATTCCACGTGGTGTGGGATGAAGAACCGTAGTGTGGTGCGGGAAGCAGAACAGGCAGGTGGCCACATGCAGGGTCACGGGAAAGATGGACAGAGACATGCCACGGAGGGCACAGCCACACCACTCTTCACACAGCCACTCTCGTCAACACCGTGCCACCGCCCCTGCAGTGTAGGACCCTCCAATGGACGGTGAGAGAAACGAAGGAAAAACGGGAATGAACTGTGGCCCATCACGTGAGCCTCTAACATACACTTGCAACCAGATGTATGAAAGCAAACAAAAGGGGAACACGAGGAACTCAGAAAAACATGCGCAATATTAACGTTAAGATATTAAGTGGTGGAAAAAGGACAGATCCTCATGTAAAAGCACTCATGAAGGTCAAAAGCAGTGCATATAGGATAAAAGCTGGGAAGATACAAAGTAGCAAAGCAATTGTTATACTTGGGGTTAAGAGAACAGAGGACAGTTTCTTTTTTTTTTTTTTTAATTAGGTTTTTAACCTGGGGGGAAATACGGACATCCTTACCAACAAGCAAAGACCAGGACCTGATGCCTGGAGCCCTCTTCAGATGGAGGCAGGAGCTGGTGCGGGACTCCACCTGCATGTACATCCCTGGTCTGGGCGCGCACCACTCCGGACAAGACGCGCTGGGGAAGGGCAGAACACACCGTGGCTGGAGTCCTCTCGCCGCCGCCTGCACACAAGCGCCCAGCCCCTCACCAGCCTGGGAGCCGGTCAGCTTGTGTCCACGGCGGTCTCTTCGGTCCCCCGGGGACCCCTCCTCTGCAAGGCCCTTCTCTGCTCAGTTACGCCGACTGCACGGGGGCCACCTGCCCAGCCAGTACCCGCGAAGCGGCCACAAGCGCTCGGCCATCAGCTGTCTCGTCCTACCCGGAAGCCGCAGTCCTCGGAAGCCTCGGCAGCGTCCGAGCTGCCGACACCCCAGCAGAATCTATCAGAGGGCCCGCACTGCCCTGTGCTCCCCCGGAGAATGGGACTCCGAGTCTCGTCGTGGTCTGTTTCCGGCCGCTCGGACAACAGGCTACGTGCGGCGGAGGGTCCGGGGGCTCCGACTGGGGCGCAGTGAAGTCAAACTCACGACAGTAAAGGGTGGGTTCGGTTGGTACGGACGAGTCCCGCGTCTCGGTCCACCCCCGGGCTGCCCCTGCTGCGGCTGGACCCGCCCGACCCGCCGGCCCCCCAGCCAGGCCCCGCGCCCCCGGCCCGCTTCCCGCGGCTCTGGAACGCCTCCCCCGCCCCGGCCGCCCGCGACACCGGCCCGACTCCCGCGCCTACCGAGCACTGGACCCGGCAGCGCGGGCGCAGGGGCGGGACCTGGGGCAGGTCGCCCGCCGCCAACCTACGGGATTGGGGGCGGGACGGCTGACTTCCGGGCTCCGCGGAGCGGGCGGGGCTGCGGCTGACTTCCGGGCTCTGGGGCGCGAGCGGGCCCTACTTCCGGGGCGGGGCCGCCAGCTTACCCATGCCCTGGCGGGAGGCTGAGCGGCGGAGCTCGGCGTCTGGGGGGGGTCTTGGGGAAGCGCCTCAACTGCGGGCGGGAAGCTGGGCTGGTGACGGCCGCCCCCGAGAACGTCTGGGGTGACTGAACCCCACAAAGTCGGAAGCGTGGATTATGCCGCAAAACCTCTCGCTTAAAACGTTGATAAAAGGGGCGCCCGGGTGGCTCAGTCGGTGAAGCGTCGGCCTTCGGCTCCGTCGCGATCCCGCGGTCCCGGATCCAGCATCGGGCTCCCGGCACAGCGGGGGGCGTCTGCCTTCCCCCCCCGCCCCAGCCCGTGCTCGCTCGCCCGGTCGTTCCGCTCAGATAAAGTCGCTTCAGCTTTTAGCATCTGACGAGCCAGAGAGGCAGACACAGCGCGAGCGGGGGCAGCAGGGGCAGAGGGAGCCCGACTTCGCTCCCCGGACCCCGGGGCCACGACCCGAGCCCAAGGCGGACGCTTCTCCAAGCCGGTGCCCCGCAAGCAGAACCGCTCGCGAACGACGACGCTGACAGAGATGGGCGGTACCCGAAGGTCCGCCAACACCCGGCACGGGGCGGACGAGCCCCTGCAAGGCTCAGAGACACTGGTTCACACTTGGAGCTGCAGTGGCTCGTGTCTTGAAAAGACAAATTCTGCGCGTTTGGTCTGTAGAGTCAGTGCAGTCCCGGTACAGCGTCAACCTTCGGAACAACACCGCGGGGTCCCCCGCCCGCGAAGACGCGGCGCTTGGGGGTGAGCAGAGTCCCCAGCCCTGCCCGCACGGCTCCTGCCGGAACCCCAGGCACGTGCGGAGAGGGCCCGCCGCAGGCTCTTTTTATAGGGGGTGGCTGGGCGGGGGTTGTTGTAAACAGAAAGTCCATTGGAGGGAACGGGAAACTGGAAGTACGGTGGCTTCTCATTGGCTGGAAGGTGGCCCCTCCCCATTAGGTGGGCTGTGACCGTCTCCATTGGCTGGACTGTGGACTTCTCCCCTGGGCTGGGTTGTGACTGTCTCTCCATTGGCGGGACTGTGTGTCTCTCATTGGCTGGGCTGTTGCCAGAAAATTGCGGTAGGAAAGACCATTTGCTCCAGGAAAGCCTTGCGGCAGGCACGTAGGCGGCCTACCTGTTCCCTCTCCACCAAAGCAGCACCTTCCCTTACTGCCGAGTGGTGAAGACCCAAGCAGGACTGAGTCACGTGGTCCCTCCCTGCCCAGGGCCCTAACTTGCCTGGCTGATTCGGACCAGGTGAGGGCAGGAGCGTACCTGAAACAGGAGCCTACCTCCCCGCGTGGCCGCCGCAGGGGGAGGGTCGAGTGGTACGTGGGGTGCTGGGAGAACACAGGAGAGCTTGTATTCCCATTTTTCTCTTTTCCTACTTACTCCCAATGTGTTTTAGAACTTACATTAGTACAACCGTGCGTATTTCCTGGTAAAGAAATATGTACGTTGGTATGCAGAACCCTAGAAGACTGACCAATAGAAGCGCACGACCCAAAGTTATACTTCATCAGTCTGCTTCAGATACCCTCTGCCTGTGGCTCCCAACCTGAGCAGGCATCAGAATCACCAGGCAGGTTTTTGGTCTTTTTTATTTTGTTTTGTTTTTAAAAGATCTTATTTATTTATTTATTTGGCAGAGATCACAAGTAGGCAGAGAGGCAGGCGGGGGGTGGGGGGGAAGCAGGCTTCCCGCTGAGCAGAGAGCCCAATGCGGGGCTCGATCCTAGGACCCTGGGATCATAACCCCAGCCAAAGGCAGAGGCCTTAACCCACTGAGCCACCCAGGCGCTCCTTACCTGGCGGGTTTTTGAAACAGAATGCTGGCACCTGTTCCCAGTGGTGGGTGGGGATTTAAAATTTAGATGGTGGTCATATTGCTGGTCCAGGAACCACGCTTTGAGCCCATCTACTCTAGCTGCAGCAAATCTAGGCTGCGTCTGAACACAGCAGTCTCACCAAACGGACCCCTCAGCTCGCATTCTATCTTCTTGAAACGGACTTCCCCTACACTGTCTTGAAGGTTTATTTGAATTGTTAATACCTTCTTTAAGTCCTTCTGCTTGCCGCAAGCCTCAGAATTTAGGTAGAACCGAGAGGATACCCAGGAAATTCTACTTTGCATTACATGTATTTGCATAATTTCACCTTTTCTACTGGATCATAAGCCATTTAAAAATGAAGACTGCACTGGACTTTTACAAAGGTTAAGTGTGCGAACAAGTGACAGTTAATTTGGTCAGAATCCTGCTAAATATTGGTAATAGCAAGACTGGAAATACAATATCCATAAATAGGGGACTGAGTGAATAAAACTGTATATTGTGCCAATTATCAGTGCATTCTATCTCAGCTCTAAATTCAAACTTCATTACGCGATCCCTGAAAATGGATCTGAGCCCTCTATTTTTTGTGCGCTCTCTGGCGTGATGCTAAACTTTGTCAGTAGAGGGTGCCGGAGAGACACTGCGGGAGGAAGAGCTCTTTGGCTTCTGGCTCCTGTAGCTCCCAGGGCTTCTGCGGCGCCCAGCCCTTACTGGGCACGCTGGCCAACGTAACCAGTATCCACCAGCTTCTCCTTACAACCCCCTTGAGTGGTTTTGTAGAAAAGTACCTCTAGTGAGATCCCTTGTGTGGCGGGGGGAGGGGGGGGAGACTTTGCGCAGCACCCTGTAGATTAGATTTCCAGCAAGTTCCGTCAGTGCGACATCTGACTTCTCTGCCATCCAGTGAGCCAAAGGCGGCTTCCTCCAACAGTCTAGATCTTATCCTGGGGCACAGAGTGGGCTCCGACGTCATAGCCCTGGTTGGGGGGCTGTGGTTACTCCTTGTTTCTTACTATTCTTGCATTCTCTTTTTACTGGCCAATCCCTCACACCAATCCCCAGTTATTGCTAGTGATTCTTTATATTAAACTCTATTCAAATTATTGTGTGCTTCCTCTCTCCTGATTGGACCCCACGAAGGAACAAGGACTATCTCTATATACTGCGACGGCGTGCTCTCCATCAAGCAAGATGGAGAAACGTGCGTAAGGTACTATCATTTAAGAAGGGGTTGTACAGGATGCCAATATATATTGAAACAGAATATGTGAAATGTGGTGGTTTTATTCTGGATAGTAGAGTGAGTTAGCATTGTTAGTCTGAGACTTTTTAATGTATGTAATGTGAGATTATGCAGATGTGTGTGTTAGGTCGGTACTACTGGGAACCAAGAATTTCAAATAGGAGTGATGGATGTGAGGTCGGTGAGGGCAATTATTCAGAACCCTGTATGCCTAGATTTGAATCAGAAGGACTAGCGTGAGTTCATAATGCATTTTGCTTTAAAAAGTACGTTTCCTCATGCTGTCCACTGAAAAGTCCTAGAAACAATGACCAGTGCAGTAGCAATGAGCAATTCTAGCATCCGTTCTGTGGTTTTAAAATACCAATTCCTACTAAAGGAACCAGGCTTTTTGGAGAAAGGACTGGTTTCACGCCTAAGCAGGAAATGTACAAGCAAATGTATCAAAAAGCAAAAAGACTGTTAACATTTGAGCATCTTCTCAAAAAATTTTGGAGCCTAGCTGAAGAAATTCTCTTAGCAAAAAAGAAAAAAAGGATTTGAGTATCAATAGGAATAATTCAAATGAATTGAAAATCTCCAACCATTTAAATCCATAACTCTTTTTTTTTTAAAGTAATCTCCATGCCCATGTGAAGCCCAACATGGGGTTTGAACTCACAACCCTGAGATCAAGACCTGAGCTACGATGCTCAACCAACTGAGCCACCCAAGAGCTCCCAAAATCCATAATTCATAATGATATATATTTTAAATTCTTTGTTCACTTTCGGAGGATGCTGAGAAAGGAATTTGGATTTTTTTTTTTTTTTACAAATTTATGAATTCATCTTGTCTTTATAAAATTTACAACAGAGTAATCAAATAGTGAATGAGAGGAGTTTCTCATTATGAAAGTATTCCTTGGGCGCCTGGGTGGTTCAGTTGGTTAAGCATCTGCCTTCAGCTCAGGTCATGATCCTAGTCCCGGGATCGATGGGGTCTCTGCCCAGAGGGGACTCTGCTTCTTCCTCTCCCACTGCTTGTGCTCACGCGTACACTTTCTCTATCTCAAATAAATAAATAAAATCTTTTAAAAAATATATTCCTGCTAGTAAATTAAGAAGAAATGATAGGATTAAGACATTGCTATCATGAATGGGGGCACCTGGGTGGCTCAGTGGGTTAAAGCCTCTGTCTTCGGCTCAGGTCATGATCTCAGGGTCCTGGGATAGAGCCCCACATCCGGCTCTTTGCTCTGCGGGGAGCCTGCTTCCTCCTCTCTCTCTCTGCCTGCCTCTCTGCCTACTTGTGATCTCTGTCAAATAAATTTATAAAATCTTTTTTAAAAAAAAGGAAATGTTCTTCTAAGACATTGCTATCATGAATGAATTGATCTATGCAGTTTTTTAAAAAAGATTTTATTTATTTATTTGACAGACAGAGATCACAAGGAGGCAGAGAGGCAGGCGGGGGTGCGGGGGTAAGAAGGCTCCCTGCCGAGCAGAGATTCCCAATGTGGGGCTCGATCCCAGGACCCTGGGATCATGACCTGAGCCGAAGGCAGAGGCTTAACCCACTGAGCCACCCAGGAGCCCGATCTATGCAGTTTTATTAATGGGCACTAATATCACAGAATGGAGTTGGTGTTATTTCCTGATGGAATTACACAGGAACATCTATGAAATAGTCTTGCCAAAAAATTTAACCTGGGATCAAAGTATGAGAATGCTTGACTACTTTTTACTGGGACTTCAGAGGACAAGGGTATACTAAAGGACTCCACAAGGATGCAGGCAGCACTTCTTAGAAACCCTACAGCCAGACCACCTGACTTCTGTATAATGATATGCAAGGAGAAAGAGGGATGTGGATGGAATCTGCAAATTTAAACACACAGCCTTCAGACACTCTGTGGTGTCTTTGCAACTTCTGAGCCTTAAGTTATTTTAAAACAGAGAATTTTTTAAGAGACATAGGAAACACAAACCAATGAATACATTGGACTGACTTAGGAGTTAGACTTAAAAAAAAAAAAAAGGTGGTGGGGGGGGGGGGGGGGGGCTGGACACCTGGGTGGCTCCTTTGGTTAAGTGTCTGCCTTCCACTCAGGTCATGATCCCAGGATCCAGGGATGGAGCCCTGCCTTGGGCTCCCTGCTCCGCGGGGAGCCTGCTTTCTCCCTCTCCTGCCTGATGCTCCCCCTGCTTGTGCTCACTCTCTATCGGCAAATAAAGTCTTTTTTTTTTTTTTTTAGGAGAGATTAGGGAAACCTGGACACTAAATACATATCTGATGAAATTACGTAGTTGTAACTTGTTTTCACATGCGGTAATGGTATCGTGAAAATGTTTTTAAAACAGTAAGGAGAAATACACACAAAATGACAACCTAAAATTACCCTCTTATTCCCGCTGAAAATGGAGGGAATGGCGCTGACACAGACGAGTAACGCAGGGGTTAGGCTGGCGGCCGATTCAGACCCCGCGGGTTTACCTGTCGGATCTGCAAGAAGCTGTAGGAACCCCATAAATTAAAATGGAATCAAGAGAACGTCCTTTGGGTGGGGTTGGGGCGGGCAGGGGAAGCTGCCCCCCAACACTGCGCTCAGCTGCGAACCAGCAGGAACCTCGCAGTAACCACTGCCGCACCGTCGCAGCGGGAGGACGCCGGCCCCCCCAGCCGCAGTCACAGCTCGGGGCTGGCAAAGCCACCGTCCAGTCTAAAGCTGCCCCTCCCAGTGGCCCCGTGTCCTCCGCGGACGTGGGCTGCTTCCCGCGGGCCAGCCGGCTCGGTCGGGACGGCAGCTCCCCGCTGCCCCCGAAGAAGCCCAGCGTGCCGGTGCGACGGCCGGAGACCACCAGACTCCCTCGGGGCCCCCGGACTGCCCCCGGCAGGCTTCCCGCTCCGACCATCCTGCAAAGAGCGGACAACACGGATGTCGTAGGACGTCAGCTTTCGCGACCATGAGTTAAACAGCTTCGTCTGAGCCCCGCAGGCGGGGTCATCTCCCCCAGAAACAACAACTGCTCATTCCCTGCAAAGCCGGCGCCGGACCGTCCAGGCACGTGCTGGAACGGCGGGCGAACTCGACTTCACACCCACCTTCCAGCGCTCCCCAGGCGCCACGTGGTGCGCACCCGCGCGTGCGCACTGCCGCGTGGCCGGCCTACGTGACGCGCCTCCGGGCGGCAATGGCGGTGGCCTGGCGAAGCCTGTCTCCAGGTCCAACTGACGGACCAGGCGCCCCAGGATAACTCCTACAGAGGGTCTGCCTGTCCGCCTCCTGGAGAAGGTCTGCTTGTCCGCTCCGGGCCGTCCCCGACCTGCGAGCCGCGGAAAAAGGCGAGATGACCCGCGGGGCCTCCCGGGCGACAGCCGCTCTCCGCCCCCGCGCTCCGATTGGCTCCACGGCCCGGCCCGCCCCTTCCCGGGGTTGTCATTGGCCGAGGCGGAGATATGTGGGCGGAGCCACACCGCCCCCTCTGCGCTCGTATTGGCTTAGAGTTGTGGTCCGCCCCTTCCCGGCGTTCTCATTGGTCGATCGGAGCCTCCGGGGGTGGGGCCGCGCCGGGGGTGACTTCAACAAAGGGCGGCGAGCGCCGGGCATCTGTGACCGAGTCTCCCGGTGCTCTTCTGAGGCCGAACTCTGGCCCCCGGCCTGCCCCGCTCCAGATGAAGTGTGAGCACTGCACGCGGAAGGTGGGCCCCGCGCGCTCGGGGTCGGACATCGGTCGGGCCGGGGTCGGGGCTGTTCTGGGTCAGGGGATCAGTCCTGCCGGGGTCGGGGCTGCTCCGGGTAAGGGGATCAGTCCTGCCGGGGTCGGGGCTGCTCCGGGTCAGGGGGTCAGTCCTGCCGGGGTCGGGGCTCCTCGGAGTCACGGGATCGGGGGTCGTTCCAGCCGGGGCTGCTAGGGGTCAGGAGGTTGGTCCGGCCGGGGTCGGGGCTGTTCGAGATCAGGGGGTCAGGTCGGGGTCGGAGCCGCCTGCGGTCACCGGCCTCCAGGAGACCTGGTGCCCGGTGCTGGCGTCCGGTCCCAGCTGCGGCGCGGTCCCGGGTTCCCTGGTCCCTTGGTCCCCCGACCCCCATCGCAGGTCTCTAGGATATGCCGCTCTCGGAGCCTGTGCCTCCGCATCATCCCTCAGACTCGGTCTCCTGTGTGACAGAGCTGGTTCGGGTTATACCGGGTGGAGGGCAGTTGGTAAGCGGCTGTCGCTGCACCTGCCGGATGCCCGATGCCCGGCGCTCCTGCGCGTCAGGTTACACTTCCAGGTGCCTCGTAGTCACCTTACATTTGGGCTCACGCTCAGTCTTTCTAGTTCTAGGGCACTTGTCTGTCGTTTCAAAATATGTTTGAAGCCCCCCCAAAAAGCAAAAACAAAAAAACCCCACTCAGAAAAACAAACTAACTTGTTACCACTCAGGGCAATCCTAGCGGGCACCGTTCTTGATGTGGATGATTGAAACAATGATCAAAACATGTTTTCTGTGTGTTTGCCTGTTTTTAAAGATTTTTATTTATTTATTTATTTGACAGAGAGAGACACAGCGAGAGAGGGAACACAGCAGAGGGAGAGGGAGAAGCAGGCTTCCCACCAAGCAGGGAGCCTGGTGTGGGGCTCTCAGGACCAGGATCATGACCTGAGCCGAAGGCAGATGCTTAACTCCTGAGCCACCCAGGCACCCCCAAAACATGTTTTTAAGGAGTTTTTATACAACTTACATGATTATAGTAAGAAAACAGGAACGTAGGAAGGACAGGGCTGGTACTCCTCTCCAGCTGGGTAACCATAGGGACCGTGGTAGCCTTCCACGCGTGCTTCTAGGCTGTAACAACATAAAGAGCCATTCACTGTGGGAATGGGGTTTTTTGGTTTGTTTTTCCAAAAATTGGATCATATAAATATTTTATCACTTCCTCCTTTTTTTTTTTTTAACTTAACATTATACAGAGATACATTTCCAGAGCATTACTCACAATTCTAGTTCAGCGTAATCTGAATGTAGCAGGTGTCCAGGCTGTCGGTGTTCATTTACCTGCCGGTGGAAGGCCACGTTGATTCTAGTTTTCAGTTACCGCAAGGACACGGATAGGCAAGGGCACGCATGTGTGTGCACAGGTCCGGGTACTTTTATTTTTATAGAAAAGATTTCTATGCATGAGGCTAATGGATGAGATTGTACATACATCTTTCTAAATTGAGAGTCAAATTAAAAGTACTCTTCTATGTTCCTTTGCTTTTTCAAGGAATGTAGTAAGAAAACAAAAACCGAGGACCAAGAGAATGCATCAGCTGAAGTATCGAGTCTGGCCCAGGAGAACGGAGAGGCAAGTAATTTCTCAGTTTCACGTTAGCCTGGAGTAAACGGCCGGGGCTGTTTTCCTCTTCTCGGAGGGCTTCTGTCCCTGGCACACCACTGCTCTAAGACAGAACATGCTGAAGTGGTGCCCCTGCAGGGGCTGCGGGCATGTGGGGTGGTCATTCCTCCCATCCAAGAACTAACGAGGCCCTGGGTTGGTCATTCCGAGGCACGTGACCTTCGAGACAGCAGTGCCAAGAGCGAGAGTTCTCAGAATACACACACCCAGCCGAAACCGACGGAGTGAAGAACAAAGGAAAATATCATCTTTAGTCACTGATTGGAAATAGTGGTATAATATTTAAATCTCCAATTTTTTTTTTAAGATTTTATTTATTTATTTGACAGAGAGAGACCACAGTAGGCAGAGAGGCAGGCAGAGAGAGAGGAGGAAGCAGGCTCCCCACAGAGCAGAGAGCCCAATGTGGGGCGCGATCCCAGGACCCTGAGATCATGACCTGAGCTGAAGGCAGAGGCTTAACCCACTGAGCCACCCAGGCTCCCCTGCCCCTCCAATTTTTTAAAAGAAAAATTTCACTCTGTAAAATGGGAGTTTGGGTAGGTAATTTATAAAAGAATCCAAATCTCATGATCCTGTTAGTTTATTTTTCCAGTGGTTTCTTCCCTAACTCCATTCTTGAGGGTTTAAATCCTTCTTAGCTAGCAGCGATGGCTTAAGTTTATTGGGTAGGGGAGGTCACTCTTCCCTTGGAAAGGACTGGTCCTGACTTCACTCGTGGAGAGCTGGCAGCGTGGGAGAAACAGCAGCAGGTTTTGCTTTAGTCTCTTGGTGCCAACACAAGGTCTGACCTGGCAGGAGCTGATCTCGTCCCTCTTATACCAGCTCTGCTCTGTGCTCTGGCAGCTTAGGGCTTGGCAAGCAGCAGATGAAATGGGCACCCAGGGCGCAGAGGCAGAAGTAGCAGGGAGCGCTTGGTGCCTCCCACAGCTGCCCTCTGGCCACATCACCTCGGACAGACATCTAAACCCGGGAGGCCGGGTTTCCTTATCAGTGACCTGGGGAGTTGGGTCCCTTCCCTGTCAGGGCTGTGGTAATGCAGAGATAAGTTATCCTGCCGGTGTGGTGGGTGGCACCCCAGTAGGGTGAGCAGCTCAGGGGCGGGGTGCACTCACCAGGAGTGGGGAGGTGTGGACAGAGTGGTCTGGGGCAGGAGACAGATCATCGGTGGGGGCAGGTGGCCTAAGGCAGCTAGAACAGGAGAAAATGAAGGAAAGGACCTGGGAGACAGGGTGGTGGGGGCCCAGGCAGGCCACCGCAGTGCTGAAAGTGGGAAAGCGGGTGTGGCACAGAAAGCTGAGTGCAGTTTGAGGTCCACAGGCACGGAGCTCGGTGGGGCTTGGGAAAGGAGAGGGCTCCACCAGAGGTGAAGATGGGAGAGGTGTCAGGGCTTGCAGGAGCTGGCACTGCTCTGGGAGCCAAGGCTGATGGCAGAGAAGGGGCGATGGACAGTCTTCCACAGGATACACATGTTTAGGAGACCAGAGGAGGTGGAAGGAACAGGACAGTGGGAAGGGACCGGACCCAGCCCAGGAGAGCTTGCAGAAAGGAGAAGTGTGCGGTGCATAGCGCACTGGGCATGGAGGAAGTCCCGCCGGGAGCAGCACAGAGAGCGCGCACGGGCACCTCTGCCAGGCCAGAGGGCCAGGATTCTCCTAGCAGCACAGCAGTGTCTACTAGGCCCCCAGCCCCAGCTGTGTGCCGGGCCACGTGCTCCAGACCCTTGCGGTGGCTGCTCTGGCCCACCTGGGAGCTTGTTGGAAACTCTTGGGCCCCATTCAAACCTCGGGAAGCCAGGCTGCTGACTTCCTTGGGGAGCTGTGGGCCTTGATGAGCTCACCGGGGAGTACAGAGTAGGCCAAGAGCGGGAATCCCCAGGGGCAACACAGAAGGGGACAGAAGGACGAGAGGCACTGGGCCAGCTCCTAAGACACAGGAATGTGGATTTCTTCCAACAATGTGACAGTGCTGTCCTGTTCTCACCCTGGATTGTCCTCGGTGTGACTCCTTGATATCACTGTGGCCTATTCTATCCCCCTCCGGCACCCGGAGCTCCAGGCCTGGCTCTGTGTTGTCCAAGATGATCCGTGTCTGTGTTCGTGTTGGTCTCATGCTGTCATTCTCCCCAGAGAAGCACATGTTTTAGTCTTTATTGAAGAATCAGACCAAAACATCCTTCTTTCATAGAAGGGAGAATTCCGTAAATTGGCCGACGCCAAGATCTTTCTGAGTGACTGCCTGGCGTGTGACAGCTGTGTGACGGCGGAGGAAGGAGTCCAGGTTTCCCAGCAGAATGCCAAGGACTTCTTTCGAGTTCTGAACCTTAATAAGGTAGGGCTCCTGGGCGCTTGCTGGTTCTGTGGTCTGGGGGCGGGAGGTGAGGGTGAGGCATGGAAGCCTCTGCGGGGCACCAGGCACGCGTCTTGGCCCCGGCCCCATATCCCTTGCTGGTGTCACGTCTCTCCAGAGCCCCTGCCCAGGGTCATGTTCCCTCACTAACGTGATACGAGGCAAGGTCCCTAGTCTGTTCCTAGAGGCAAGGTTCTGGTCCGATGGGCTTTTCAGGCTGGGGCAAGGCCGTGGTCCCTCAGCTGTCCTGTAGAGCTGTGTCACTCAGCTTTGGAGAGGTGAGAGGAGGGGCAGGTGAGCCAGAGGGGCTGAAGCATACCTGGGTTTGCCCCTCGCTCCTGGCCACACTCAGGAAGCCCGGTCATAGCCCAGCCTGCCTGCGGCAGCGCAGGTGCCCCTGGGAGCTCCCCGTGCCGTCTCGAGAACAGCCAGTGTGCCAGGGCCGGGCAGAGCCCATGAGCAGTGTGGGCTGCACGCGGGCGCCGCGGCACAGAGGACAGAGCCCGGCGGCGGCGTGCGTGTCTGCCGCCACCCCTGTGGCGTGCTTCCCCAGAAGCACCAGCATCCAGCATTTTTAGGTCATGGTTTCAGAGAGGAATATTTGTCTTCCTGTCGTCAGCAGTGCGTCGGTTCCCTTCCTGGTGGGCGGGTTCCCCGGGAGGCCCCCGAGTGAGCGGCAGTCCCCACCTGCTCCTGCTCGTCCTGCTCTGAACAGAATGGCTTTTCCTCTGTTACTACATTGAACAGACTCGGCTCGTGTATGAGGCAGCCTAGCTCCTCCCCGTGGCGACAGCTTGATTCAGTGGGAAGTCCTACTATTACGTGGGTGTTTATAGAAACTTCCGGTCGATGTGCTGCCAGTCAGCATTCCGCTGCCGAAGCGGGCAGGAAGAAGAAGGAAATGGTTATTTCGCGAGCCTGGGCGGAGGGGAGGTTCGGGTCGGTTGAGCTAGCTGCTCCCGCTGCCGTCGGGGGCACCACCGTTCCCCTTTCTCCGCTGCCCGTGGGCCTGGGTGCTGTCTGCTCCCCCGCCGGTCACAGAGCGGCTCCCTCAGAGAGGGGACGTTTGAGTGAGGACAGCGTCAGGGCATCAGGTGGAAGGATTGGAAGCACTGAGTCTGGCTCCTAGAGCTGGGGACGGACGACCCTCTGCCCTCCCACTTCTGTTAGCAGCTGGGACTCACACGCCCCCGGCCCTGCCTCCGCACCCTGCTGGACAGTGTCTGACCCACGCAGCTCTGTCGTGGTAATCCCGTGTGTCCCCTGAACGCCAGGTTAGAGGGTCACGTGGGAGACCTTCTGACGCTGGCGTCCTCACCTGTGCTGCCCTCCTGGGTCATGGCCCTTGTGTTGCTGCTGAATTGTTCGTGTTTTTCTCGGGAGTTCCTCAGCTGCCGCTGTCAGTTTTGACTCAGGGTGTTGATAGCCTTGTGGTTTCATGTTTACACAATTTTTTAAAAGATTTTTTTTATTGTTTTTGTCAGAGAATGAGCACAGGCAGGGGAAGCAGCAGGCAGAGGGAGAAGTGGGCTCCCTGTTGAGCAGGGAGCCCAGTGTGGGGCTCCATCCCAGGACCCCAGGATCATGACCCAAGCTGAAGGCAAACGCTTCACTGACTGAGCCCCCCAGGCGCCCCATACAGTATTTTTTAGAACAGTTTATAGAAGGTGAGCATGATCCACTCCTTAAAAACATCCTGCAGCTTGGGGATCCTGGGTGGCTCCGTCAGTTAAGTGTCTGACTCTTGGTTTCAGCTTTGGTTATGATCTTGGGGTCATGAGATCAAGCCCTGTGTCAGGCTCTGTGGTGAACATGGAGCCTACTTAAATTTCTCTCTGTCGCCCTCTGCCCCACCTCTGCTCTGTCTCTTTCTCTCTCCTTAAAAAGAAAAAATACATATATACACACATACATACATGCCCCACAGTTTGCCATAATGACCAGGGATTGAGGTCCTGTGGGGACAGATCTCCGGACACTGTTCCAGCGTGTGTATATTTTGTTCTAATTGAAATACGCTGGTGTGTGTGTCTTTAAATTGTTATTGGGTCATTTCACTTATTTATGGGCCAATATTTAATATTTATTTTTCCTTTAGAATTATCCACTTTTGTTCAGGTGTTCACATTTATCGATAGAATATTGTTTTTAAAAATTGATGAAATCTCTAGGGGCGTTACACTTCGTAATACTAATTTTTTCCCTTAATTATATTTGCTAGTGCGAGTGTATTTTATCAGTGTTTTCATAGAACACTTACTACATTCTGTTTGACTGGAGTTTTCATTATGGTGTCTTACTTCACTCTGCGTACCCAGCACACATATCGCTCTCTCCTCTGTTTCCCCCAGAAATGTGATCGCTCACAGCACAAAGTGCTGGTAGTGTCCGTGTGTCCTCAGTCTCTGCCTTATTTTGCCGCCAAATTCCGCCTCAGCGTGACGGATGCATCTAGAAGACTCTGCGGCTTCCTCAAAAGTCTTGGTGAGGCGCCTTGATCCTGTCGTGAGTCTACGGGGCCAGCCGACAGCTGCCCTCTGTGTCTCCAGTGTTCAGCTCCCGGGGGCACAGCGTGACAGGACCTCCACCAGCATCTCGAGGAACGTGAGAGGACCCAGCCTCCAACCTGCAGGAGGCGGGCGCCCCTCACCCCCTTACTGTGCGGGCGGGTGTTGCGTGAGGTCTGTGGCTGGCCCTCTGGGAGCAGCGGGTGATGGGGTGGCAGGGACATGTGGGAGGCTCCGGGGCTTGCCAAGGAGTGTGGTGTCGTCTTGGCCCCAGGGCCCGCAGAGGGCTGGGATAAGCCTAACCATGGCAAGAGGACCGGCATCCAGTTTTCCAGGTGCTCTCCGGAGAGCAGAGCAGGGAGGGAACGGGCTATCTCCCTTGGTCCCTCTCAAACGTGCCCAAGAGCTCAAATGTGAATGAGCTGGAATGGAACCATCCAGAGTAGTGATGGGCAGGCTCCCGTGTCATTCACTGCTATTGGCCTGCCCAGCCCCAAGCCCCCTCCCACCCCCCCTCTGTGTAGCGTCTGCCACCCTGGGCTGTCCTCCTGCACAAGACCACCAGGCAGGCTCGGGAGAGGAGAACTGGAGGCGTTTGCCAACATGAGTCTTGGTTTTTCTGCAGTGGCGTCTTTTTTTTTTTTTTTTAAAGATATTCATTTATTCATGAGTGACAAATAGGGAGAGAAAGGCAGAGGCAGTGGGAGAAGTAGACTCCCCAAGGAGCAGGGAACCCAACACAGGGCTCCATCCCAGGACCCTGGGATTATGACCCGAGCCGAAGGCAGACGCTTAACCAACTGAGCCACCCAGTCGCCCAGTGGATTCTTTTTCTGTTGTTGTTTTAGATTGATTTATTTAGGGGCACCTGGGTGGCTCAGTCGTTAAGCGTCTGCCTTCGGCTCAGGTCATGATCCCAGGGCTCTGGGATGGAGTCCCGCATTGGGCTCCCTGCTCAGCGGAAAGCCTGCTTCTCCCTCTCCCACTCCCCCTGCTTGTGTTCCATCTCTTGCTGTGTCTCTCTCTGTCAAACAAATAAAATTAAAAAAAAAAAAGATTGATTGATTTATTTTAGAAAGAGTGTGTGTGCGAGCATGCCAGCTGGGGGAGGGGCAGAAGGAGAGGGAATCCCAAGCAGACTCTCTGCTGAGCACAGAGCCCGACATGGAGCTCAGTCTCTAGACCCCAAGATCATGACCTGAGCCGAAACCAGGAGTCAGATGCTCAACCAGCTGAGCCACCGAGGCGCCCTGCAGTGGCTTTTAAAGACCTAAACACGTGGAGGGTTACTAAGAAAAGAAGGCGACACTTGGAATAAGCCCCTGGTCCTTGGGGCACTTTGCATGGTTCCTGCGCGCACCGCTGCCGGACTGGGCCACGGCGCCGGTGCCGGTGGGGCCGTTCCCTCAGGCTTGTGATCTGAGAAAGCTTCCGGTGGGCTTGGCTTTACCGGAGACCAGAGTTCCTGGCTACTGTCTCTCCTCATACTGAAAGGCCCTATTTGGGGAGATAATTTTTTAAAGAGTGGGGCATTAGATATTAGTAAAACATATCCACAGTGAACCTGACTTAAGTGTCATCTTAAAACATTACCTTATGTTTTATAATTTTTTAAAGAAATTATCTAGTTGCAGTTATTAAGGTTATTTAATTCACTTTGCTGTAATTATTAAAAGTATAATGTTTTGTCTTGGGCTTATGTGCCAGTATTAAGAAAACTTATTTTAAAGATAGCTAAAATAGGCACCTGGGTGGCGTAGTCATTTAAGCCTCCAACACTTGATTTCGGCTCAGGTCATGATCGCAGGGTCGTAGGGTTGAGCTCCACGTCGGATCTGGGCCCAGACTGCGGCTCTCTCTGGCTCTGCCCCTCCCCGTGCTTGCGCTCTCTCTCAAATAAGATCTTTCTTAAGAAAGAAATGCTAAAAGCTTTAAAAAGAAGAAAATAGATAGTTACAAATCAGCATAAAAGTTATGGCCATCAGAAAGGGATGGGCTGCCAATTTACTCTTTTTTTTTTTTAAGATTTTATTTATTTATTTGACAGAGATCACAAGTAGGCAGAGCGGCAGACAGAGAGAGAGGGGGAAAAGCAGGCTCCCCGCTGAGCAGAGAGCCCGATGCAGGGCTCGATCCCAGGACCCTGAGATCATGACCTGAGCCGAAGGCAGAGGCTTAGCCCACTGAGCCACCCAGGCGCCCCGACTCTATTTATTTTAAAGACATCAAGGATCATCAGACTGAGATCTAACCTCTGACCAGAAGCGAGTGCTGCGGGTTCCATGTAATCTCATGTTACCGTTATGGCTACTGTGAGGTTTTGCATCAGTGTAGATGTAGAGAGAACAAGAGGAAGCCAGAGAGAAAACATACATATTTTATTGTGAAAAATGATCCTGTTTGTTGTTTGAAGAAGAAGGTGAGGCACGGTCCTGGGCTTAATGCAATCTGTGGTATAGACAAGGTAAGAGGGAGGCACAGAGCTCGGGGTGCTGTGGAGTCTGCAGACTCGCCAGGGTCCCCCGATAGGTGACGAGAAGCTGAACGCGCCCTCTTTCCCGCAGGGGTGCACTATGTCTTCGATACAGCAGTAGCCGCAGACTTCAGCATCCTGGAGAGTCAGAAGGAGTTCGTGCGCCGGTACCAGCAGCACAGCAAGGAGGAGCCCGCGCTGCCCATGCTCACCTCCGCCTGTCCCGGTGAGCGCCCAGGGCCAGCGGCCGTGCCTCCGTGCGCCAGAGGCACCATTTCTCACGAGTCTGCCTTGGAGGCAGGCACACAGATGGGTGAGGTCAGAGGTCACAGGCCCAACGCACTGGGCATCCTAGACCTGGAGGGAGTGGAGTGTTGGTGGGGACCCCCGCAGGTCCACTCCAGAGCCCCCCACCTCACTCAGCCCCTGCCTGGTGCACACCAGCCACCCCCCACTCCCAATCCGGCCTGATACTTGCTGCATCCAGGGTCTTGAGCCCTTTAAGTCTGTTTATATGTAGGTTTGGAGGTTCTAGAATGTTCTTCCTAAATGATGATGCACTCTCCCTGGGGAGTTCTTTATCCCCAAGTGTGTCAGAACTATAACTGGTTCAGCTTCACATCACCTCTCAAATTTAGGGACATGAGGCGAGATTCGGTTCAAAACTAACCCTTGTCTACAGTCAGCGTTGTCCTTTTTGCTTCTCAACGACCGTAAGGACATGAAAGCAATGTCAAGGTCGGATGATCTGACCTGGCAGATGGGATCAGGGCTGGGGGCAGTCCTGTGCCAGTTCGCGGGGCATCTTCCTCATGCAGGGCTCCCGGTCTTGGGGTGCCCTTGCTGCCCACAGACTGACAGGTGTCTCCTGTGGGGTGTACTTCTGCAGAGCTGGGCGCCTCGTGCCAGGCCTCTTCTCCAAGTATGTCCCCTCTTGTCCCGGCCTGTCAGTGGTGGCCCAGGGGAGGGGGGAGTCTGCAGTGCTGCAAGAAAGAGCCAGCACCGAGGTAGGACGTGAGGGCTGTTGTCATCCCCTGCTGCTGTGAAGCCCGCAGCCGCTTCTCTGTTCTCCTGACTCCATGGGAGCCGGCAGGGGCTGTCCAGGGCACAGGCCGGTGTGTTTGCTCCCGGCCAGTGTCGAGTAACCAGTTTCCGATCACAGGTCTCCTCAGGAAAGTGCTGACCTGTCTGGTTTCAGATGCAGGGCAGCATGGACTCTGGGACCCTGATTCCTCCTCCCCGTCCCTGCTCGGTCCTCTTCCCCACCCCCGGGCTGTGCATCCTCCGTGGGTTCTGGCCCTTACCTCCTGCTGTTTGGCGTGATGTCCGGTGCCTCTGGCCGCCCCACATCAGCTTGCCTACAGCACCGAGGTGCCCTCCGCCAGGGAGCCATGTCGGCAGGTGCTGGCCTGGCACTGAGGCCGGGTGGGCGGGGCCTTGCCAGGCCTGCCGTGCAGTGGGAGGGGCCTTGGGCCCCCAAAGGCTCCATCGTGCTTGGCAGGTTTTTGTGTTCAACGTTCAGAGGCAAGGGGTAGTGAGAGTCCTGCCGTGGCCGCTCCCCTCGGAGCTTCCGTGGTCGCCGCGGACGTTTTCCTGTGTGCACTCAGTCCCGCGTGCCGCGGGCCGCTGCGGTCGGCGTTTGCTCAGACAGGGTTGCCGCGTCGCCGGACGTGCCTGCTGCTGCTCCTGGCCGGCAGCGGTCAGAGGGAGGTGGCCGGCGGTCCCCGGTGTCCGATGAGCAGCTTTGCACGTGCCGTGGTGCTGTGGTGGGGACGCCTGTCCGTAGGGTCGGCCTCTCACCAGGCTGTGCCCAGGAGGTGAAGGATGCGAGCCCCGCCTCCTGAAGGCCTTCTCTGACCCGCGCTCCCCGGACAGCACCGCTGCGGGGGACCCCGGCCCACAGCAGCCCTCGGTGGCTCAGGAGATGCTCAGTACCAGGCCAGGTGCTTAGGCGGAGACCCCGTGTGCTCTCTGGACATCACCCGGGCCTGTGGAATTCTGTCCTTTCCCTGAAGAGGGGCAGTTGTTGGCTAGTATCTTGCTATAGGCTTTGTGGCCGCCGGCAGCAACACAGTGGGAGGCCGGGTGCCCTGGGACGATGCCGCACGGCTGCTCCGTGAAACTTGTTTTCTGCACCAGTTTTCACTTCCTTCCGCTGCATCCTCTTTGGTCAGGGGCTGGCAGGGCCATCTTGCAGTCTAGGGCATATGCACCTGGGGTCTGTGGGGCCCAAGGTGCCACGAATTCCCGGGAAGGTCAAAAGAAAAGGTTTCTGGCTTTCCCCCAAGTGACAGGGTCTGGGAGCTCAGAACTCCTCGTGTATGACGGAAAGGAGAAGGAAGCCCTGCGAGGAGCTGACGGGGGGGCCGTTCTCTCCCCAGGCTGGGTCCGATATGCCGAACGGGTGCTGGGCCACCCTGTTACCCCACACCTCTGCACCGCCAAGTCTCCCCAGCAGATCATGGGCTCCCTGGTGAAGGATTACTTCGCCAGACGGCAGGTAAGCCAACCGCCTCCCAGAGGGCAGCACGCGGGCTAGGAGATGGTGGATGTCCCCACCAGGCACAGTGAAGGTGGTCTTGGCCTCAGATCGAGTGGAAACACTGTCTGTCCTGGTAATGGGGGCCCCTGGAGATGATTGCAGTGAAGAAGGCCCTGTGTGGGGTCCTGGCCTGTCCCCAGACCACAGTGAGTAGGCATGTGACTCCTTTAGCCACTTCTGCCTTCACATGGTGGGAAAACTCCCAGGCAGGCTCCTGAAGGCCTTCCCACGCCCCTCACCTGCCGCGCATCCCCCCTGTGCGTGGCACCTGTGTTTAGCTGGTCCCTGTGCTGTGCCTCCCCACTGCAGGGCCCCACTCCAACCCCCTGCCTGCCATCTAGGGCCACCTCAGGATCCCTGGCAGCGGCCAGGCCTGGTTCCTGCCGGAGGCCCCCAATACCCCAGTGGTGTCCGTGATGTGGCCCCCTCTTGTGGTCGGGTCTCCAGCTGCCAGGGTGCCCACAGTCCCCCTCAGATGACACATCTCTCCAGGGAACCAGTGAGGTCTGGCCCTGGAGACACTGGAGGACACAGAGAGCGAGGGATCCCACAGACCCAAAGCTTTAAGAAGCCACACGCTTTGACACCCTCGTGTACTTAGGGTGCAGGAAAAGGAACTGTGGGACCTTTTCCCTTGTGCTTGCCCCATCCCCACTGATTGGGGGAATCCGGGAGTTTGCCAATCCTAGAGGGTAACCGGGCCTGTGGGCCTGCTGAGGGACAGCCGGGTGCTCTCCTCAGGCTCTGCCCTGCGTGGGGCCATTCTGCCGAGGCCTCGCCACAGATGTCACTCAGCAACTGCCCGCTCGTGGTGTGGCTGCCGATTCAGCTGCAGGCAGCAGAGGAGCGTCCTGAATATGTGTCCCTTGGGAAGTTTCCGGAAAGTTTGAGGGTCAGCCAGCTCAGGCGACGGTCCCACAGTGCCTTATCCTTTTTGGCGTTTGGTCAGCATGTGCACAGGTCTAGGGCAGGCGGGTTCAGCTCTTGGCAGCTCTCCCCCAGCATCTCCAGCTGCCGGACCTTCTGGGCTCTGGGTGGCTCAGCCCCATCCAAAGTGAGGCGGCCCTGCGGGGGGCCGGTGCAGCTGGGAGGCAGGCAGGGGTCACAGCTTGGTCTGCAGGAGGCCGGGCGGGGACCCAGAGTGGCCTCAGCACATGGGAATGCACCTGGGGAGGGGATTTTGGGCACCAGCTCTTAGCTGGCCTCCTCATTTCCCCACAGCCCCAAGCAGGGTTTGCCCTTTCTTCCCAGAACCTGTCTCCAGACAAGATCTTCCACGTTATCGTGGCTCCTTGCTACGATAAGAAACTGGAGGCCCTTCGAGAAGACTTGCCCACCACTTCCCACGGCTCCCGGGGTGCTGACTGCGTGTTAACCTCAGGTGAGGGGTGGGCGGGCAGGGTATGCCTGGGGCCTCTGGCCAGTCGTCCTCTGAGGTCCCGACAGGACCCCCGAGGGTTTGACTGCAGGGAAGTAGGGGGGCAGCGTTCCCACAGCCTGACGTCCCATGTGAGACAGAGGCTCTACCAACCGACTGGACCTGCACGTGGCAACACGGGGACTTTTTTTGAGTCAAGTGGGGGCCCGTGGGGCTCCAGTGACCTTGCCAGCAGCTCCCACACAGTGCGCTTGGCGGAGAGCCTGCAGCAGGTTCTGTGTGATGGGGCAGAAGTGATTCTCTGGTGTCCTCGAGAGCCGTTCAGTGGGACACTGCCGTTGGGGGGTGGCTTATGTCTGCGAACCCCGTGCCGCGTCGGCAGGGCAGCCGGCTCTTGGGGGCAGAGACTCCTGGGTGTGGGTCCCTCCAGCATGAGGACCCGAGGAGGGTCTCTGCTTCCCCGGTAGCCGGTGGGTTTGCGTGAGAACCGCGCACCAGCCTTGCTCGGGCACAGTGCCGGCTTTACTGTTCCATCCCGTGTTGAGTCACTGCGTGTGCGTGTGATGCCACGGCGGTGGGCGGCAAGGGTTTCTGGGGGCCCTGGTATAAAGGGAAGTGGGAAAGTGGTTCTGATTCTCAGTTCATCTTTGCACACCACCGACCTCCACGTAAATGCAGCCACTGTGTCCTGGTCCTCTGTCCACAGGTGGTTATACACAGGTGTTTTCTGCTTCAGAAACAAAAATATGGAGAGATCGTCGGCAAAAGCATTCCTTGTTTCAAGGGCAGAAGGAGGACTTGGACTCTTAAGTTTTACCAGAATTTTTCACATGTTAGCATTATGCTGCGCCAGATGGGTTCCTGCCCTCTGTACGGGTGACCGTGCCCAGGGTCACCTTAACAGAAGCTCCCGTGGGGGAGATAACCTTGGAAGCAGCTCCTCAGGAAGCCTGATGTCCCTCTGGCGTGGGCCGTGTGGCTCCTTCCGCCGTGCCTTATGCCGCCTCTTTGTCTGTAGGTGAGGTCGTTCGGATGATGGAGCAAAGTGACCACGCGGTGAGAGATGCTGCCGTTGACACTCTGTAAGTGACTTTAGCAGGGAGGGGCACCTTGTGGGTGGCGTCCCTTCTTCCTGATGAGGCCATGGGCAGCAGAGAGACGGGGGTGGGGGGCTGCCTGACCTGGGATTGCCACTTCCTGTGTTGTGGCTCGTCCCCCACCATGACCCTCGGTCATCCTCGCAGCTCTCCAGCAGAACACCAGCCGGGCCCTGGTGTGCGGTGCCACCCGCTGGGGTGTGGGGATTTGGGTTTCCGTGGGGATATTTACGTGTCCACGCCCTCCACCTCTGAATTCTGTGTGTTCCTGGTGTTGTGCATCTGGACCTGCCCAAGGGTGGGTCACCTTTGGGAAAGAACAGCTCTCCCACGTCTCTGCGTGTTGAGAGCACTGGGCCGGGGCTCTGTGGTCCTGGTGTTCCGAACCTGCACCTGGCGCTCCCCTACGTGCAGGCCTTGGGCTCCGCGCGGGGCGAGTCTGGGCTGCTGACCGGTGGCAGCCCTCGCGTGGGAGGCTACCCTGAGGCGCACAGAACTGACGGCCACAGAGTCTGTGGCCAGAGCCCATGCGTGTCCCCACTGGGGCGTGTGTGCGCGGAGTCCCGGCTCTGGCCCGAGTGCCTTGGTTTTGGGGAACACGCGGATGCCGGGCGGCAGAGAGGGGAGCAACCAGCCCAGCGCACTGAGCAAGGCTCCGCCTGCTGCTTTGGCCACGGCGGTCGCAGGGGACTCTTCATATTGGTTGTTAAAACTCAGCAACGTGAGATTTTTGCCTGAAGTGTAAATATCTGTGAAAGGTTTCTCTTTTCACGGGGAATCCTGAATCTGGAAGTCTGACTCCTGCTCGGTCGCTGTCTGCCTGGCCAGGTTCGGAGGCCTGAAGGAGGAAGAGGTGAGACGCCATGACGGGGCCAGCTCGGACGGGTACCTGGCGCACGTCTTCAGACACGCAGCCAAGCAGCTGTTCGACGAGGACGTGGGGGAGGTCACCTACCGCACCCTGAGGTCTGCCTGTGTGCTCAGCACCGCTGTCGCGGGCACGCTGCCCCAAGCCAGTGGGCGCGCACGCGTGTGGTGTGTGCGTGCACGTGTGAGTTGGGGTGGGGGGCTAGCTTGCTTACAGGGTTTAGAATAGCCAAGACCAAAGTGCTGTTTTTATTCAGATTTTTCATTTTGCTACCATTTCTTTTTTTTTTTTTTTTTTAAAGATTTTATTTATTTGACAGAGAGAGAGAGATCACAAGTAGGCAGAGAGGCAGGCAGAGAGAGAGAGGGGGAAGCAAGCTCCCTGCTGAGCAGAGAGCCCGATGTGGGGCTCAATCCCAGGACTCTGAGATCATGACCCGAGTTGAAGGCAGAGGCTTTAACCCACTGAGCCACCCAGGCGCCCCGCATTTTGCTACCATTTCAAACTTAGACTGGAAAATGATCGTCTGCCGCAGAGGAAGGACGCAAAAGATGCTGTAGATTAAAATCCATTTTGTTGGGATGCCTGGGTTGCTCAGTGGGTTAAGCATCTGCCTCCCTGATCCCAGAGTCCTGGGATTGAACCCAGGTCCGGCCTCCTGCTCAGCCGGGAGTCTGCTTCTCCCTCTCCCTCTGCCCCTTCTCCATGCTTATGCTCTCTCTCACTGTCTGTCTCTCTCTGTGTCTCAATTAAAATAAAACCTTTAGGAAAAAAACCCCGCTGTGTTCATCTTACAGGAACAAAGATTTCCAGGAGGTCACCCTCGAAAAGAATGGGGAGGTTCTGTTACGCTTCGCTGCTGCGTATGGCTTTCGAAACATCCAGAACGTGGTTCTGAAACTGAAGAAGGGCAGGTTCCCATATCACTTCGTGGAGGTGCTCGCCTGCGCTGGGGGTAAGACATGGGGTCTGGGCCACACTGCCCCAGCGTCCTTTCACGGCCCCCACAACCCCTTATGAAGCAGGCCCTCCTGGGTTACCCCAGGCCTTGCTCATTCTGACAGCTCTGTGGGACTATGGAGGCTGCCCTTGTGGTTCTGACACAGTGGTCCCTCTCCATCCCTCACCACATAGTAGAAAAGCCAGGGTCCCCTTAGAAGACCCCTGGGGACATGGTCCCAAAGAAGAGCTGCTCGTGAGAGCCTGATCTTGGTTCAGATGGCCCCACCGGTAGCCAGGTTCTTTCCTGAGGGACAGAGGCAGGCCGGGGAGGCCCACATGGGAAATGGAGGCTGACAGGAGGCACCAGGGCCGGGGTTCCACAGCAAAGGCCAGGGACTTGCTGGTGGAATAGGTACCAGTGTCCAGGGAGAGGATCCCATGGCCTCCGGTGGCTGTGGGATCACCTGCGCCCTATGGAGCAGGGAAGGCCCAAAGGTTTCCAGCCTGCCTGAGAGGGGGCGTGGCCAGGGCGCAGACAACCTGCAGCGCCTCGGAGGGCGTGTGGGGCTGCGGGGAGCAGACAGTGAGGATGAGGCAGTGGGTGAGCTGGGCCCGTGGCGGGGGGTGGGGTGTCCAACTCCCCTGAGCCATGGGTGGGGGCTGGGCAGACTCACCTGCGCCCTGACAGCGGGGGAGCCGGGGGCAGGGATCTGAGGAGAGGAGCAGACCGTGGGAGACCGGGCTCCCTGGGAAGGTAAACAGGGTCTCCTGCCATGGCTCAGCGTCTTCGAGATTCAAGATCAAACGTGTAGCTGGTGGAGGGCGCCTGGGGCGCTCAGTCGGCTCTGCCTTTGGCTCAGGTCAGGATCCCAGGGTCCTGGGATGGAGCCCCGAGTCAGGATCTCTGCTTGGCGGGGAGCCTGCTTCCCCCCTCCTCTGCCACTCCCCCTCGCTCGTGCTTTCTCAAATAAATAAATAGAACCGTTTTAAAAAATAACAAAATAAAATCTTTAAAAGAAAAAAAAGGCACAGCTGGTGGGTGCTGCTAAGGGACCAGTAGAGAGGGGCTTGGCCAGGGTGGCAATTTGCTACAAATTCTTTTAAATGAACTTAGGCCTATAAATCATGGCATCATTTAATAAGCTGAGAGGAAACCGCACCTTCCTGCTCTTCTGCAAGTCCCGATGGGTGTCCATGGCCAGCCAGTCCTAGAGGCTGACCGCTTACTTCACTTTTAGGTAAAAAACGTTTCCTGGATAACGTACATTAAGAGTAGGAAGCATAAGGGGCTGTGAGCCCATAACCAGGGCTCTTGAGGCCTCCGGGGCCCCATGTCCAGAGTCCAGCCCCGGACTCTGGCCCCATGGTGCTGCACAACGCCGTTGTCCCTTTCCCGCTCCAGAACCATCCCCTTTGAAGTGGAAGGAAGAAGAGCAGCAGCTCCCTGCTTGTCTTTCAGGCTGTCTGAGCGGCAGAGGCCAAGCCCAGACCGAGGACGGGCGGGTAGACAAGGCGCTGCTGCGGCAGATGGAAGGCATCTACGCGGACATCCCTGTGCGGCCCCCGGAGACCAGCGCCCACGTGCAGGAGCTGTACCAGGAATGGCTGGACGGGGCCGACTCCCCCAGAGTCCAGGAAGCCCTGCACACCATGTACCAGGGCGCAGGGCTCCCCGCGGGCAGCCGGGACATCAAGTGGTAAAGGTCGAGCCGGCTGCCAGGGAGGGAGGCACAGCTGAGCGCGGGCCCGAAACCCTGCAGGAAAACGGCTCGGCTTCTCGGTTGCTACCTTGGTTTTCAGAATTCTCTACCCTCTTTGCTGGTGGTTCCCTCTCTGTTTGATGTGGTGCTATCTTTGTGACGCGTGCGACTGGAGGGAGTATTTTGACCTGAGAGAAGGATTGCCCCAATTTAAGTATCCTTTTATCTTAAGACTGAACAATATCCCAAAGAACAAGAATGAAGACAAACCACTATCTTTTAGGCTTAAAAGAAATCCAAAAAGTGTCCTGTGAAGAACTAAGACCCCAGAAGCTCAGGCTCGTCTGCCTCAGAGAGACGGCGTGAGGAGGTGACGGGAGGCGGCCGCTGTGGGGTCTGCCCGATTCGGCTCTCATTTTTACCCACTTCACGTTACTCCTGAATGTTTTTGCCAGAATGTGAGTCAGTCGCGTCCTTTTGGAATTGGGAGCGGATACACAAGTCTGGATTTCCAGCTTTCCTGGCAGCAGTGGGCCACGTGTCTCAGCAGCCCCTCCTGGGACCAGACCTCTAACCCAGGGGCTCCGTGGCTGCGGGTGCTGTAGGGCCCAGACACGCACCCACCCGTTCAGCCGTTAAGGGGAGCGCACCGTGAGGCGGGGGAGGCCTGGCGAGGCTGCCGGCTCTCTAGGGACGGGAGGACGGAGGAGGGAGACGGGGCAGAGATGGGCTACCCGTGTAGGCCAGGCCGTGCTATCGAGGGGCGCTCCCCTCCGTCCGTCCTGATGCCGCTGCGGTCCTGCCTCCCCCCAGCCTGTGCTTCCTGAGGGGCGCTCGGGCAGCCCGTGCTGCACCACAGAGAAGGAAAGGGGCGAACGGTAGCCCCACAGGCGGGGCTGGCAGCCGCCGGAACACAGACGCGCTCTCCAGGCCCGGGCTCGTCCCCAAAGTGCGAGACCTCCGCAGAGGGCTCGGATATCGGGAACCCGAATGACAACGCTCCTCTCAACCCCTCCATGCCGTGAAGCCTCCGCTTCCCTCCGTTTCCTCGTGTTGTGTGTCGTGCTGTGGCGCGTACCTGTCCGGGCTGGTGGCTGCGTGTGGCGTGATTGTACATTTCTTTCTCTCTGTTCGTGACCGGGTTCATCCTCTGCGGTCACGGATGATGGAATAAACAGCTGAAGGATGGGTCTGTGTGTGGAGAATCCATGAACCAGGTGCTCCCTCCAGCCAGGGCCCCGGGCTGCGCTCTGAGAGACGCCTGTGTCGCACAGGCCGCGCCCTCCGTCGCCTCGCACTTCTGCAGCCAGTGCCTGGCCCGGAGCAGGAGAGCCGTCATCCTTGGTCTCCTCAGTGGGCCTAGAAAGCCACCAGCCAGGTGTGCGGCCAGTTCCTCTTGCTTCAGAAGCAGCCCCTTCCCGCTGCACGAATCGCTCGCGGGCCAGAGCCCAAGCCGAAGAGCGGGGCTTACCCCGCGGGGTGCTAGGTCTCCTCTGCAGCTCACCTTGGGTTATGGCCACCTTCGTCCTGACCCCAGCCGTCCGTGCAGAGAAGAGGCGCAGCCCCACGGCGGGGCTGGGTGGAAACCCACCATGTGTCTGCCTGTGAGCAGCGGGTCCCAGGTGAGGGGGAAGGCAGGGCAAGCCCAGGTTCACATCGCATCCAGCGGCCACACCACAGGCCTGCTGTTGTCAGGGCTGCGGTACAATGAGTCCCCACCCGGCAGGCGGCGAGCGTGTCCGGCAGGTCTGCGTGCGTGCTCTGCCCCGTGCCGGTCACCGCAGCGACTAGCTCTGCCCTCCAGAGCTGTCCAGTGCCCTGCTCAGGACCATATCGGGGCCCAGATGCTTAATTCCATTTCCACCTGGCCTTCGAGCTTGGCTCAGTTCCCACCGGTGTAGACACCGGTCCCCCCTCCTCAGCTTCACATGAGTGAGCAACGGAACTCCCATTGCCTACACCATGAGTTTGATGCCAGCTGAGGGTGTGGAGTGAGGACCTGCCTGTCGCGGGCTCTCAGGCGATGCTGTGGACGTGAGGCTGTTCTGTGGCCTCAGCTGCTGGCCCGAAGCTGAGCGGCAGGCCTAGGACACTTGTCCGCAGTGAGGAGACCACTGATTCCGAGTCTAGTCAGATGGGTCAGCTGAAGGAACCTGGCCCAGGCAGGCAGCTCACTGGCCCGAGGCCGCTTGGCCACCAACATGGGCCCAACCTTGGTATTGACGTGCACCTCCTTCCGCACAGGTGCCAGGTTTGTTCCCAGCCGGCCAGAGCACTCATCTGAAGCAAATGACCCCTCCACTCTTCCATCCAGGGAAGCAGAGGGTTGCTGTCCTTTCTGGACAGAGGCCGGCCCCCTATTTTCTGAACAAGGATAAGCTGAGCACTTCGAAAACGGAGGAGCAAGTGCCAGGATGGAAGACTGACTTTACAACTGAATACACACCCATGCACGTCCACGCACACCTGCACACATATACCCACACCCATGCACGCACACAGGCGTTCACACCCGTGTGCAGTTGGATGCACGCACACTCGTACACATGAACGTAGATCCAGAAGTCTGTTCCTGGAGTCCGTGAGGAGCAGGCTCCCTCCCGGCAGTGGGCACTTTTGCTCTCAGGAGCCTTCCCTGAGCAGCACCACCCAGAGGTGCCCCGTGGGCAAGTACGAGACATTCTCTAGGACGCTCTCATGAGAGTAACCCTGGCAGAGAACGGCCGGCTGATTGTACATCCAAACTGGGATGCGAGAGGCAGTTAAAACGTGGATTTTTTTTTTAAATGCACAAATAGGGAAATATCTGCAGTACGTCCCCAAGGAACCCTCAGAATAGGCCCTTGTCATCATACGTGAGCCAGTGTGGGGAGCAAGGCTCCTTGGGGCTCTCACCTGGGCTCTGGGTGGGATACGAGCCCATTTTCACAAAGACAGGTGGAGAACGGGAATGAGGAGGACATTGGGTCCCAGGGTCCCATAGCAGTCAGGGGCAGGATAGAAATCACATTTGTGCAGCAGAGTTGGGATGAACCCCAGGGGATCAGCTCACCCAACTCTCCTCACTGTACAGATGAGGAAGCTGACATCCCAAGAGGGCAGGGTCTTTCCAAGGTCACAAGAGAAGCAGATGCAGAGTTAGGCTCCTGGGCCTTACTCGGGACTCTTAAATCTGCTCTAATAAAAATTCAAGATTTCCTGGCACTGACAGTATGAGCCCCTTTTGGTCTCCTTTTTTAAAAGTCAAGGTAGAGGAGGTACACATTGAAAAGACAGAGATCAGGAAATCCCTGATGTGCTCCCTCTGGGGAAGGAGCAGGAGCTCTGGCAAACCGCCCATACAACCCAGCTCAAGGGCCCTTACCTGGAGGTCTCTCAAGAGATGTGCTTAGGAGTGGGGACAAGAAGAGTCCTGGGCCCTGTGCACCCCAAGGGAAGATTAGGAGAACCAGAGGTTTCAGAGTCAACCCTCCCCTCCACCAGACTATGTCCTGTAGGCCACAGGCAGCATCGTGCAGGGGTAAGGAGTCCTGGGCATGTGGACACATAAGGGAAAGGTGACAGGTGACCATGGAAAGGCCAGTGGGTTAAATGGAAGCTGCAGCCAGAGGTCTCTGATCTGGGAGACCCTGATCTGGGAAAGTACCAGCCTGTCCTGGTGAGGACTGCGTTGTGCACTACCGGGGACGGGTGTCAGGGGGGACACACAAGAGCCACAGGTGAGGCAGGTTCTACCAAGATTTGAACTTGGATTGCTGGATTCAAAGTCCAGAGTGTTGACCATTACACCATAGAACCAGAAGACACCAGGGCCACCATAGGGCCACCCTTGGCCTGAGTGCAAAAGGAAGAAGGGACACCAAAGTGGGGATGAAGAGACAAAAGGGGGAGGGGGACAAACAAGTCGTGCAGTCCCACGGAGACCTGAACTGTGATCACTGGATTCAGAGTCCAGAGTGCTGACCATTACACCATGGAACAGGGTGCTGCTGGGCTCTGCACACCCTGATAGGGAAATGGAAGGGGGACAGGGACAGGTCTGCAGGCAACTGCCCAGGAAAAGATGAGCATGTAGCAGGGGATGGTTTTGATCCATCAGCCTCTGGGTTATGGGCCCAGCACGCTTCCACTGCACCACTCTGCTTCCCCTGGCACCACTAGGCCAGGCCCCATCTGTGAAAAGTCTGCAGGCCACAGCCCCTCCAGGCCAGGGGGACGAGGCTGGCAGGCTCCTGTAGCAGCTGGAATAGGCCAAGGCAAGTGCCCATTTACAAATAAAGTGGACTTGTTTTCCCTCCTTTGACTTCTTGTGAAAAGAAATCTCTGAATTCATGTCCTTTTCTGCTGTTAAAAACAAAACCCTCAAAAGTCAAGAAACAGAACAGTCACGGGCCAGAGTGTCCGTGTCACCGGGCTGTGGTGGCAGGTTCGGTAATGTGGTGGCGGTGACTGGGTTTTGGAAAGGAACAAAAACAATGTTTCTCCCCATCATTGGAAAATGACTCCTAATTTACATGATTATGAATAAATTCTTCTTTTAATTCTACTTCTTCGCTTGGACTACTCCTTTTCGGTGACCTGTAAAGTTGTTTCTTCAATACAAAACTGCTTTCAAGTGTTTTGACGCCTTGCTGTTCACCTTTATAATTCGAAAAAAAAAAAACAAACCCATAGACAAAACCCTTTCAAGGAAGTATGAACTGTCCCCCAGAACATTCTGGATACAAATCCTTTGAGCGAAAAACAAAAAAACCTTTCACATTGAACCTATTCAAGTAAAAAACCTGTATGGAACTTGCCATGTAGATAGCGATCCCCTCTCACAAGCCCACAGAAGCCTCGGGAAAGAGACGCACAGCCTGAAACCGCCAAGGTCCCACTGCGAGTGTCAGCCAGGACGCTCCAAGGATGTGGCAGCAGGGAGCTCAGTGAGCAGGGGAGGGGAGGCCGGTAGCACTCCACCACCAGCCACCGCACCGGGTGGCCAGCATGCTGAGGCTATCCGCCCGCCCGCCGGCAAGAACGTGCCGAGGGGTACTCGGCCTTCCCTTCTCTCTAATCTGCTTGCCTGTGCTTCCCAGTGGCGGCAGCCCCTTGGCTCTCGGCCCTCTAGCTTCCTGGTGGGTCTCGGGGCAGAGAAAGAGGTGACTCTGGGGTGCAAGCAGAGACATCCAGAACTGTGGGGACAAGCATGACCTCAGCTGTATGACCGCAAGCCAAGGGCTCTCCTCCAAGGGAGAGCAAGGGCGGAGGAGGACCTGAGGTGCAGGTCTGGGCAGCGCCAGCCGGCAGGGCCTTCTGAAGCGTCAGGATACACCCAGCTGGGCATAGGGGCCGCCCCTGGCTCCCAACATCAAGATGCGTCGGCAGGTGCCACAGGGGACGAGGGGCTGTACTGAGCCTGAACCTCCACCGCAGCGTCCTAGGGGTGTTGTCCGAGCCTGATAAATCCAGGCACACCGGTCAGTGAGAGACAGAGAGGCGGGCTCGGGACAGGACAGAGGCACCCCTCTGAGCAACACGTCCCACGATGCCCCCAGCAGGGACTCGAGGGTCGGCGTCGAAGAGCCTTGCGGGTGAGGTGTGCCGGCGGACTTCCTGGAGGGCCCGGGGTTCGAGAACACCCAGGTTCCCCCCGAAAGCTGGTCAGAAGGTCTCCGTCGTGGGAAAGGCTTAGGCAGGCGGACGAGGTGACCCACAGCTGTGCGCCCGTCGGAGCCTTTCTCCTGCCATCCCGAGGACGGCTGACTGACCCTCGGACCAAATCGGCCCGGGGACAGAGACGAGGCTGGACCACACGGATGCCCCAGCGCCAACGGCAAAAGCCCAGTGCTGGCTGTGGGGGCGCGGGCGGCGACGCCAGACACCCAAAGGCGGTGACCTCGCGGATGCTTCCGCTGCAGGAGACGCGCGAGGCCACGTCGGGGCGGACACTCACTCCGGACCCGGATCGTGTAGGTTCCCTCAGACCCCGCCGTCCCTGCCGCCCGGGCGACACCGCTCACGGTCCACCACAGGCGGCCCAGGGAGCCCCGGGCAGGGGCCCCAGGAAGGCGCGTCCGAGCCCATCCCCAGACGGTCCTGCACGCGAGGCTGCAGGGGCGAAGCCCGCGGGGTCCGCCCACGTCGCCCGGTCGCTGAGGAGGACACGCCCCACCGTCGGCGCCACGTCCACCTCGCGGGAGGCGCCGTCTTACTCACGCGGGGCCCACGTCCCAGCCAGCGTGCGCGGGCGGCCACAGCTCCCCCGGCCTCCCCGCCCGCCCAGCGGGTCGCAAGACTCAATCCCCACGTGGCCGCCACGCCGCGCCGGGCCGTCGTCCGTCACGTGGGCGGCCGGTCACGTGCTCGCGCGTGCGCACTTGATGGCGCGGGGGGGGGGTGCGGCGCGCTCCCGGGCCTAGCCGGGCGCGGGGCGGGGGGCGCGGCCGAGGCGGGGGGGTCCGGGACGCCGGGTTCAGGGACTCAGGACGGCCGGGCCGCCGCCGGCGTGGGGAGGAACGCGGCGGCTTCGGGGCGTTCGCGTTCAGCGGGGTCCGTGGTGACTCAACGCCCTCAGCCCGACGTCGCCGGCGGGGAGCTGCCGCCGCTGCGCCCTCGCCTTCGCCCCGCCCCCCCGGACGCCGGCCCCAGGCCCGCCCCTCCCCCGCCCGCGGGTCTGGGCCCGCGACCCACGCGCCGGAGCGCCTTTCTGCGGACGCACGGGCGCGCGGTGTGGGGGGAGCCCGGCCCGTCCGGAGCGGGTCGGAACCGCGGGCTCCTGCGGCTCGTGAAACGTCTCGCTGATCTTTCTTGGTTTTTTTTAAGACGTTCTGTACTTGTGCGAGCGGGCACAGGCGGGGGACGAGCAGAGGCGGGGGGGACGCGGGCCCCCGCGAGCAGGGAGCGCGGGCGCGGCGCGGTCCCCGGACCCCGGGCCCAGGACCCCAGCCGGAGGCAGACGCCCCGCGACCGAGCCCCGGGGCTCAAATGGCGCTTCTCGGGAAGCGGCTGCCGTTGGGGAAGGTCAGCTCTGCCCTCGGGCGGCGCGCGCGCTCGGAGCCGTCGGACAGGCCCGCCGTGTGAGCCGAAGGGCCGGGGCGTCCGGCGCGGGTGCGGGGACCCGTGGGGCCTGCAGGGGCTCGAGGGTCCCTGTTGGTGTCAGTTCCGTGTCCAGCCGGGAAGGAGCGAAACCCCTTCTAGCGCGTGATTCCTGCGTCGCACTCGTGGGCCGCACACTTTCCTGCTTTGTTTCCGCGACATGCGCTCCGCAGAGGTCCCCGATGTTCTCCTCGAGCTTCTGAAGACGCGGGTCTGCGCCCCAGTGACGAGCGCGGCGGCACCGGCGGACCCTGGCCCTGGAACTCGCTGCCCGCGGCGGGGCGTTCTCCTGTTGGAAAACAAGCTCTTTCAGGAGCACCTGCTGGCGCGTTCGTGGAGCACGCGAGTCCCTTCCTCTGCGGTGTAAGTTCGAGCCCCACATTTGGTGTAGAGATGCTTAAAATCTTTTTTTTAAATGCAGGACAACTAATTTTTTTAGACATTTTATTTATTTATTTGCCAGACAGAGCGAGCGAGCGAGCACAGGCAGAATGGCAGGCAGAGGCAGAGGGAGAAGCAGGCTCCCTACCCAGGAAGGAGCCCGACGTGGGACTCGATCCCAGGACCCTGGGATCATGACCTGAGGGGAAGGCAGACGCTTAACCCACTGAGCCCCCCAGGCATCCCATGGACAACAAATTTTTTACAAAAATACTTCTTTGCAAACATTTTGAGAAGCATTTCTCGCCCATTGTACATTTATTTGATCTCTGTAAATGGAGTCACGATATGAAACGTGAATTTTTCATTATACGTGGTTGGCCAGAATTATTGCTCATCGTAACAGGTGTAATGCAGCATCGTAGTATTCAATGAGGTCACAGTCTTCAAAGTCAGGGAGTCCGGGGCTCTCGGGGCATGGCCATGTCCTGGTTTCCTGTCCATCACCATCTTCCTTCCACTTTGCTTTCCTTCTGCTTTTTTGCTCCCTGTTGGAGAGTGTCCTAGTTCTCAGAATATCTTTCATTTCTGTGTTATTTCCATTATCCATGTTTTCTTAGCTATCATGATTCTTTCCCTTCATGATTTTGACCATTGAGTGTTTCTGGTTTCCCTTGTGATACACTTGAGTTTTTGAAGTGCCTACAAGACTTTGTTTCAGCTTTTCCTATCAGTAGCATCTTTCCTTCTGGTTGTGTTTGGATTTCCTGTGATCAGTCATGTTTACGTGTGCCACTTTGGTCTGAACTTAAGGCAAACATAGTGCAGCTCCAATGCATTTGAAAATTGCCCATCTGCGGTGTTGGACTGTGACAGGTGCACAGCGCGTGCAGGGACTCCTGAGCTCATGGAGTCCTGTCACTGGGGCATCTTGCTTTCTTCAGGCCCTTTGCTGCATCATTGCCGGCTTGGGTGTTGTTTCTTCAGAGACTTCCAGATGTTGGACAAGATGCCTCAGACACACTGGGACGGTAAGACATGGTCTGCGCTGGCTCGCTGCACAGACTTCCCCTCTCGCGCAGTGTGCTTACTGGCGGGGCCGCTGCAGACGTGCCCTCCCAGCACAGGAGTTGAGAGACACTAAGAAGGGAGAGCATTTGCCGGGATGATGGGGGCTCCTTGTGCAGGGCGTGTTCCTGCCTGCAAGTCCTCCTGGCCGACCTGCGTTCCTGGGATAGGACCTTTGCTCAGTTGGGACGTCTGATGTGGTGGGGGATGCCCCCTGCTGCCTCAATCTTTCAGACCTCTCTGCCCCACATGCTCCTGGGGTCTGGGGCTGGACGACAGGACCCCCTTGGGGCAGCCTCTGGCTGTAGGACAGGTGGAATGCTCTGCAGGCCCCAAGAGGTGCCGCCCACAGGCTCCTCTCCAGGCCCCCTGGGCAGGGCTACGTTCACCCTCTACCCTGCTTCTGGGGAAGTTGGGGGCACGGGAGTGGACATCCCAGCTGAGCAAAGACCTGTCCCCTCATGCTGCCTGCTCACCTCAGCCAGGGCAGCCCCAGCCATGTGACCCCACGCAGCAGGCTTCACGTCCCACCATCCTGAGAGAGTCTCGATGGTTACCCATGGTGACTGGGGGTTAAGTGAGTTAGTGTGCCCAGAGTGTGGCTCTGGGCACACCTGGCACAAGAGGCCAGCCCTCACGTCCTAGTGTTGTCTGCAGCAATGGTAGCAATCAGAGCCCCAATGTGACCCAGCCATCCGAGCGACTCTGTCCCTGTGGGAGGCTGGGACCTGGGCCCGTTCACGTTTCCAACCCTCCCCTCTCCACTAAGGCCCCTGCAGCACAGACACCCATCTCTCTGGTCCTGAAAAGAACACCAGTGACCAAGAAACCCTTGCTCCGATCATGACCAGTCAGCCCAGGACAAGATGCCTGGCATCCGTAGCCGGGGGGGGGGGGGGGGAACGGATGCAGCACACCCACTAAAAAGGCTGCACTTACCACGCGTGGGGAAGGTGGGGCAACAGGAACCCTCATGCGCAGCAGACGGGAGCAGAGAATGGTGTGGCCACTTTGGATACAGTTTGGCAGTTCCCTCGTGTTTTTCCAAGGAGTTCTGGTTCTTGGAGGATGGTGTTTGCTGCTATTTCAGGTGCACTGGTATCCCCGTGTCTATGCCATCTCCGGGTGTAGGGACTGACCCAGGCGGCACCCTGCGGTATGTGCGGTGCGGGGCTGCAGGGCCAGCACGTGCAGGTGTGGCCACTCACCCGAGAACGCAGGCGAGTCTGTGATTGTCTGTGTGTCTACACGAAGGTCAGAACACGCTCCACCTGTGGCCCAGAGCCATGGGGCTTCTTCTAGTCTCTCCTCACCTGCCTGCCGTTCACTCACCAGTACCAGAAATCTTCCTTGCCCACTTTTGGAAATGTTGGTGTTTCTCTTTCTGTTACCCTCCGTTGGAGGCAGGATCTGTTTCCTTTTGTTTTTGTTTCCCAAATTGAAGCAGTGTCTGTTTCCTGTGGGTGTAGCTCTCCATAGGTATCGTTGGATGGAAGTGGACTTTAAAGGGTTTTTACAGCTTTGGAGGTGTTTCTGTTAGCCCGGTGGTCGGATGTATGGCTACGGGGGCAGGCCGTGTGCCCAGTACAGCTTTGAGGCGGGCCATCAGAATGCTGTCCAGGCGTCCCCCTCTTTTGGGCACCTGTCCCAATGGCCTGCTTTCTCTTCCAGGTCCCACCTTGGCCCACGGGCCTCCAGGATGAGGAAGGGTTTCATCGTGACCCTCATAAGCTCAGGAAGGTTTCTGCATGGGCCAGCAAATGGCAACCAGTTATCAGTACTCATAATGCCGCTCTCCTAAACTAAGGCATCAGGCAAGTGCTGAGAGCAGCGAGCCTGAGTCCCATCAGGAGAATGTCTGCGCACAGAGATCGTCGTCCTGTGGGCCCGGAGTGAGGCGGCGCCTGCATGGCCCATATCAAAGTGGCAAATGGAAGCCGGGGGGGGGGGGGGGGCTCTTAGCGGGGCCTGGGCATGTGTGCGTGTGTGCGCGCACGCGCACTCGCGTGGTGGGAGGGGTTCTCGGGGAAGGGGCTGGCTCTGTGGGAGAGAAGCTGCTGCTCCAGGTGAGGCATGGGGATTGCTTGAACCAGGCCTCCTCCTTGGCCTGACAGGCAGCCTGCATCCCCTTGGCTCTCGGTGAGCCCTCAGTGTCTGGCACAGGAAGGAGGCTGGGGACAGGAAACCCTTGCCGAGTGGATGTGCGAGTGAACACAGGCGTGGGGCTGCAGTAGCGCAGGGGTTAAAGCCTGGCGGTGTCACCTCTCGGAGATGGGAGGACCAGCCAGGCCCAGGGTGCTGAGAGGGCGCGGGGAGCGCCAGGGTTGGCTGAGCTGGGGTGAGGAGGTCCCTGGGTTTGGAAACCACCCGCACCCGTGCTGTTTGATTCATGTCTGTCCCGCAGTCTGCATTTTGCATGTTTTCCTTTGGGGAACACCAGTGTCAGCACAGAGATGTAGAAAGGCGGCCTGGAGGAGGAGACACAGCTGGACCTTGACGCTAAGGGCAACAGGTGTATGGGTGGCCAGCATGGGACACCAGCCCCGAGCGACAAGGGCCCCATGCCTTCATACCACCCCAACCAGGCTGTACCTGGTGTGCCTCCCAAACTCAGATAAAATGGCTGAGAACACAGGAATGTGGGGCAACTTAGGGCCTGCCCGCCCTACTTCCCTTGCTTGCCTTCCCTTGCCTACGTCCCTTGCTGACGGCTGCCTTTCTGGGAGCAATGCCTTAACCAAGCAGGTAGACACAGGCAGCCTCTCTGACGGCTTCCATGATGTGTGTGCAGGAGGCGCTTCTGGGCACAGCTGTCACCCCTCTTCCTGCCCCTGGAGTACACATGTGCGAACACGCCTCTCCCTATGTCCAGAGCCCCTGGGGGATGTCTGTGGAGAAGAGAGTTTGGTGACGGACACCTTAGAGTCACTTCCAGGTCCAATTAATATCAGTACACTTAACAATTTTCTTTTAAAAATTGGTATTATAAGATTTATCTCTAAAGGTCTCGTTTGTTTAGGATGAAATTCAATGAGGAATGTATGTATTATTCATCTTATAAAACTCACTCTTTCCTAAAATCAGATGGAATTTAAAACATTTTACCAATTTTTACCTTTTAAGTGATCTAGTGGTGGTTTCCAATCTTAATTAAAATGTAATTTTAAATAGAAATTATAAAACAAGACATTAATTTTTTAGTGGAAAAGGACAGCATCCTAAGACGTGGGAGTGGCTCCTAGTAGCAGCCAGTGAGTGTTGCTGGGACTTTGCTTGGTTACCAGGCAGCAAATCAGCCCCGTCCATGAAACGGGCACCACGCTTGGCCCTCCCCTCCCCTGGCGCTACACCGCGGCCCATTTCCTTTGCAGTCATGTCGGGCTGCCCCCACTGCTGTGCGTCTGAGTCAGGGTTGATCTGTTTATCAGCAGAGCAGGAGCGGATAGGTGTGTGCAGTCAGTTCTAGGACCACATGACCACCCGAAACTGTGTGAGAGTCTAAATTTTTATGTTTTTAAGATTTTACTTATTTACTTATTTACTTACTTACTTATGGGGGGGTGGAGAATCCCAAACAGACTCCATGCTGAGCACAGAACCCTAAGTGGGCCTTGATCCCACGACCCTGAGAGCACAACTGGAGCCGAAATCAAGAGTCAGGTGCTCGGGACGCCTGGGTGGCTCAGTTGGTTAAGCAGCTGCCTTCGGCTCAGGTCATGATCCCAGCGTCCTGGGATCGAGTCCCACATCGGGCTCCTTGCTCAGCGGGAGCCTGCTTCTCCCTCTGCCTCTGCCTGCCGCTCTGTCTGCCTGTGCTCGCTCTGACAAATAAATAAAATCTTAAAAAAAAAAAGAGTCAGATGCTCAACTGACGATGCCACACAGGTGTCCTGCGTTGTTTCAGTTTTGATTCTTCTGAATAAAGAAGATTTATTCTTTTTTTTTTAAATTTTATTTATTTGGCAGACAGAGATCACAAGTAGGCAGAGAGGCAGGCAGAGAAAGGGGGGGAAGCAGGCTCCCCGCTGAGCAGAGAGCCCGATGCGGGGCTCCATCCCAGGACCCTGAGATCATGACCTGAGCCGAAGGCAGGGGCCTCAACCCCACCCAGGCGCCCCAAGAGTTCTGTGTTTTAATTTTTTTAAGACTTAATTATTTTAGAGAGAGACGAAGAGTTGGTGTGGGCAGAGGGAGGGGCAGAGGGAGAGAGAGAAGCAGGCTCCCCACTGTGCACAGAGCCCATGACCCTGAGATCAAGATTTGAGCCGAAACCAAGAGCTGGCTGCTGTTAAGCCCGAGCCACCCAGGCTCCCCTGCAGGAGTTCCTTTAAATTCTGTTTAGATACTCTTGTATGTGTATTGTGGCTATTTTCTCAGTCTGTGGCTCATATTTTCATAGTCCTTGAGGAGCAAAATGTAAAAATTTTTCATACTTCTAATGTAGCAACTTTTCCCTTTTATGGTTTTCACTGTTTGGGTTCTAAGACCGCAAAGGCACTAGGATAGTCTGTTACATTTTGGGCTTCCTGGTCTTAGCTGTTCATACAGGCTCTCTGACCCAGCTCACGCTGGTGTGTGGGGTGCCAGGTGTGGTGAGTTCATACTTGTGGTTGTTACTGTTATTAGGACAACCAGTAGTCCCAGTGCACCTGTAGACTTCCTGAAGGGAAACTCCTTCTCCACTCAAAATACTCCAAACAAAAAAATGTGTGGGTTTTCCACACCAAGTAGTTCTCCAGTCCTCTGTGGATGCTAGCTGGGCGTCCCACGGTCCAACCCAGTTCCGCCACCAACTGCCCAGAGTTAGTGCAGGTCCCATAGATTGGGCTCTGGGCCACCAGAAGGCCCCCTGTTTTAGACGCCATTTGTAAGTAATGGGTCCCAGGGAACCCACACTTCTTTTTTTTTTTTTTTTAAAGATTTTATTTATTTATTTGACAGACAGAGATCACAAGCAGACAGAGAGAGAGGAGGAAGCAGACCCCCTACTGAGCAGAGAGTCTGATGCGGGGTTTGATCCCAGGACCCTGAGATCATGACCTGAGCCGAAGGCAGAGGCTTTAACCCACTGAGCCACCCAGGCGCCCCAGGAACCCACACTTCTGACTCAGCTACAAATCAGGGGTTCCCATCACTCCGTCTCAGGTTCAGTAATTTGCTAGAATAGCTCAGTGGAAGTTTCATAACAGATTATTAACCTCAACCTCCAGTTCCTCTCCCAGAGGATGAGGGATGGAGCTGAACGGTCCAACTTCTCATCCTGGTGACCACCCCCCATCCAGGAACCCACTCAGAGTCACCTCATCAGAAAAAAAGATACTCCCATCCCGTAGGAAATTCCAAGGGATTTAGGAGCTCTGTGTCAGTAACTAGCGGCAGAGTCCAAACACATACTTAAATCATACTTCCCTTCCTCTATAAATAACTTTGACACCTTTGTTGAAAATCAGTTGCTTTGGGGGGTGTGCGCCTGGGTGGCTCAGTTGGTTAAGCGTCTGCCTTCGACTCAGGTCATGATGCTGGGGTCCTGGAATCGAGCCCCCACTGCATGGGGCTCCCTGCTCAGCAGAGAGTCTGCTTCTCCCTTTCCCATTCACCCTGCTTGTGCGCTCTCTCTCTCACTAATAAATAAAATCTTTTTTTTTAAGATTTTATTTATTTATTTGACAGACAGAGATCACAAGTAGGCAGAGAGGCAGGCAGAGAGAGAGGAGGAAGCAGGCTCCCCACTGAGCAGAGATCCCGATGCGGGGCTCGATCCCTGGACCCTGGGATCACGACCTGAGCCGAAGGCAGAGACTTTAACCCACTGAGCCACCCAGGCGCCCCAATAAAATCTTTTTAAAAAATTTTAAAAGATCAATTGATTCTGTACGTGGAGGTCTATTTCTGGATCTTTTATTTTGTTGCACTGACTTGTCTATTCTTACCCCAATACCACACAACTTTACTACAGCTTTGTATTTGGTTACTCTAGTTTATTAGCTATAGCTTATAGGTTACCAAAATCTCCTCTTTAAAAGCCAAGTCAGAGGACACATCTTATATTCACTTGGCGCCTGTAGCGACAGCAGCCTTCTACTGATTTACATGAATGCGGCCCAACCTCGTGGCCCGCTCGCTCTGGTTTCCTGTGCCCCTGCACTGCCATATGAGTATGAAAGCTGGCTTGTCAGTTTCTACAAAAAAGCCAGTTGAGGTTTTGCCTGGGATGATATTTACTCTGTAGACCAAACAGGGCATAAGTTTAGCAAATCAATATTCAAGAACCTGTTGCTTTGGGTTAGTGATCTTTACCAATACAGTTACTCGAGCCCGTTGGGGTGGGCTCTATACTGACAGGAACTTCTCTGGATAACACCATGTAGTACTTGTATTTCTGAAAGAAAACCAGAAAATGAGAAAATTATCATTTATGTAATATAGTGCTTACATCCATGATAATACTTTTTAAAATTTACAGTATCGATTATCAGCATGACCATCTTTTCATGAATATACCTTATGTTTTCTTTGAAAGCTTGGCCAAATAAGAACATGTGTTTGCTCCATGTACCCCACAGCCCAGGACGGGTTGACAGCAGCTCCTGGCCGCCAAGTCAGAGGAGTGGAGTTACGTGATTTCCTGAGACAGACTTGTCCTGAATCAGTCACTCAGAAGAATAAGTGAGGTCTGGGCAGCTGGGGAGACAGGACCTAACATTACAGAAACTAAGTAACGATGAAAGGAAGGCAGCAAGAAACATCAGCAGCCCATAAGTTACTAAATGTCAGATAACTGTTACAGACACAGGTTACAAAATCCACACACACAGTTGCCACAATGAGGGAGCATGGGGGACCCTTGGGCCGCATGGGTTTGAACCATGTAGGTCCACTTACAGGTGAACTTTTTTCTTTTTTTTAAAAGATTTTATTTATTTATTCGACAGAGATCACAAGTAGGCAGAGAAGCAGGCAGAGAGAGAGGGGGAAGCAGGCTTCCCGCTAGGCAGAGAGCCCGATGTGGGGCTCCATCCCAGGACCCTGAGATCATGACCTGAGCTGAAGGCAGAGGGTTTAACCCACTGAGCCACCCAGGTGCCCCTTCAGTGTCTTTTACAGTTACCCATGTCATCATCTGGTCAGGTATCCTCCATCCCTTAGGGCAGATCTGGGAATCCACTGGGGTCACTTTCTTCTGGCCTGAAGAACGTCAGTATTCTTCTGAAGGCCAGCTCCTCTGGTGACAGTTTTCACCTTTTGTTTATCTGAAAATGCCTTTTGTTACAGATGTTAAAAATTAACTATGGCCTTAATTTTTGAAGGGTATTTTGGTTAGGCATTGGATGCTGGTCTCAAGGATGGTTGGAGCTTTAGCGTTTTGTGGACACTGTCTTTCTCCTTCTGGTGCCCACTGCTCTTGGTAAGTCATTCTCAATGACGTTTCCCTGACTGTAATGTGTCTCTTAAATTTTTGTGTCCTTTTAAGGGCACCTGGGTGGCACAGTTGGTTAAGCAGCCAACTCCTGATTTGGGTTCATGTCAGTCATCATCCCAGATTGTGAGCTTGGGGTCATGAGAGTGAGCCCACATCAGGCTCCACACTCAGCAGGAAGTCCGCTCGGGATTCTCTCTATCCCTCTGCCCTTCTGCACCCCCCGCTCTCCTGCACTCTTTCCAAAATAAATCTTTAAAAAAACAAATTTTCTCTCCTTTTAGGACTTTTATTTTTACTTTTGGTTTTCAGAAGTTGGGCTGTATTATGCCTGCAAGTGTTTTTCTTTGAATTTGTCCTCCTTGGGACAAATTTTGCTTGGGACAAAGTTTGCTGAACTTTCTGGATCTGAATCAGTGTATTCACCAATTTGTAAAATTCTTACACATTCTCTCTTCAAATATTTCTATTCATGCATTTTCTTTTCCCTTTCTTCTGGACATCCACCTTTAGTACACTGCAGTGTCTGATCTTGCCCACAGTTCCTAACGTTCCTTTCTGTTATCTTTCTAATTTTTTTCTGTGTTTTCAGTTGCCTTCTACTGATGGAACGTTTGAGTTGAAAAATCCTCTTTTCAGCCATCTCTAGTCTGGTGTTCAGAAAATTCAATGAGCTCTTCATTTCAGGTATTTTGCTTTCTCCTTCACTACTGGTGTGTAGCCCTTCCTCCCACGGTGTGTCCCTGGCTGCACAGAGACCCGGCGCCTCCCAATCCCACAAAGCCTCCGCCCTCACATCACACTTGCAACTAGGAGAGGTTCAAAGAACAGTGTTAGGTCACTATAATGAAACTTCCTCTAGTTCTGTTTCCTTATGTGTATGCATTTATGAAAAAGAGGGATAACACTGGCTCTGTGCCCTGCCTCACTCCAGCAATTCTCATCACCAGCTATATGAACTAGGTGTTGAGGGGAACAAAGCCCCCAGACATAGTAAGAGATAAATCTCCAATATACTCAACCTTTTAGTCTTAATCAAAACTTACATATATTTATATTGCTCTCATCAGTTATGTTAACAATAATTGTAATACTAATTAAATCCAAGAGAAAATTTTTTTAAAGATTTTATTTGTCAGAGTGAGCACAGGCAGACAGAGTGGCAGGCAGAGGCAGATGGAGAAGCAGGCTCCCGCTGAGCAAGGAGCCCGATGTGGGACTCGATCCCAGGATGCTGGGATCATGACCTGAGCCGAAGGCAGCTGCTTAACCAACTGAGCCACCCAGGCGTCCCGTAAATCCAAGAGAAATGTTTTAACATGACACTTTTGCAGGAATTAATGTACGTGTGTGTGTGTGTGTGTGTGTGTGTGTGTGTGTGTGTCTGTCTGTCTGTCTCTCTCTCTCCAGGGGTAAATAATAAGTTCATGAATAAATACCCACGCCTAAACACTTATTGTATTTAGGATAAAATTTGTGGGGGAATTTGAATGGAAATGAGTTTAGGAGTAAAGGTTGTTTTTTTTTTTTAAGATTTTATTTATTTGACACACAGAGATCACAAGTGGGCAGAGTCAGGCAGAGAGAGAGAGAGAGAGGGAAGCAGGCTCCCTGCTGAGCAGAGAGTCCGATGCGGGGGTCGATCCCAGGACTCTGGGATCATGACCTGAGCCAAAGGCAGAGGCTTTAACCCACTGAGCCACCCAGGCGCCCCAGTAAAGGGATTTTTATTGTATTTTTTAATAAGAATTTATTTATTTGATAGAGACAGAGATAGCGGGAGCAGGAACACAAGGAGGCAGACTGGGAGAGGGAGAAGCAGACTTCCTGATGAGCAGGGAGCCCGATGTGAGACTCGATCCCAGGACCCAGGGACCATGACCTGAGCTGAAGGCAGATGCCCAACCGACTGAGCCACCCAGGCGCTCCAAGATTTTTTTAAAAGATTTTTTATTTATTTGAGAGAGTGAGAGAGCAAACGCAGGGGGGAGGAGCAGAGGGAAAGGGACATGCGGACTCCACAAAGCAGAGAGCCCAACACAGGGCTGGATCACATGACCCTGAGACCATGACCTGAGCTGAAACCAAGAGTCGGATGCTTAACTGACTGAGCCATGCAGGCGCCCCAGGAATAAAGGATTTAATAAAACTGGTTAACTAAGAGACTGTTTATATGTTTACAAAACATGCTAGTGGTTTCAAATCACAATGGCATTCACAATCCTTTTCATACATTTAAGGAATGATACCATGATTTATTTAAAAAGTCAGTATTTACATTTGAGAAATTACATCTACCGCAATTATTTAAACATGATGGAAAATTTTGCTATTATCTTAAATGTGGGGGCTTACAAGGTTTCACAAAATTAGTTCATTCATACTGTGCAAAACGCTTTGAGGACTCTGGGTCCAGCTATTGCTTTCTGCAGTCTGAATCATTAGAGGGGACACAAATGGGTCTCCCTACTTTCACGTTTGTTACAAGAAGGCTGACATTTGCAACAGTTAACCTGGATCATATTACTCTTTGCTTGAACTGCCCCATTTTCCATTTCCCTAAATGAGAAGCCTTCTCCAATGCTCTGTGTTTCTCCGACCGTCATTCCTGGGCCTTCTGCCCAGGACACGCCCAGCCTCCTCCCTCCTCAGACCCGTTGCCCCTTCTCTTTGCCCAGAGGTTCTTGTGGTCCCTGGTGCCTGTCCTTCAGGTGTCAGGTCGGATGTCTCCTTCTGTGCTTGCCCCTGGCTCCCACACTCTGCCTTGCAGCCCACGCCACTCTTGGGCTGTCCCATGTATTTATTCTCATGTGCGCCCGTGGGTCCTCTGTGAGCATCTGCTCTTTTCTTCCTCCTGTGTCTGGCACAAACTAGATGCCCAGGACACCTCTGGAGGAAAGAACAAATCCGTGTCCAGAGTCTGGGTGTGCGCCTGCCACATCTCCGGCTTCAGCTTCCTGATGTGAAGAGCAGTGGGCTGCCCATCTCGTGCGCATCTTCGGGGGCTGCTCCCCCCGGCCCCTCTGTCCCGAGGGGTCTTGCACGCCGGCTCCCTCTCGGTCCTCTTCCTCTCACACGTGCTGAGGGCACACAGCTGCCCAGCTGGCTCACTGCGGTCTGTGCGACCTGGCCTGTGCCTGCGAACCCAGCACCTGGAAGGACCAGGCCCTGACTCGGAGCCTTTCCTCGCTGTCCCAGCGCTCGGCGAGTTTTCCTGGACAACCGTGTGATCTTCGCCGTTTTGCTTGCTCAGGGCTTGGCATCACCTAACCTTTGTCAAGGCGCTTTGCGTCTACGCTGCGAGGACGGAACGGACGCGCCTCGGGAAGTGGCACATGCTCATCCTCCGCGTCTGCGGGTCTGGCTTCCCCGCACGAAGGACAGCCGGTGATGACCACGGCCTGAGAGGGCGTTCAAGCTGCTGGAGTCCGCCTCGAACGGCGCGACCCTTTACCGCAGGGGAACCTCCGCGAGCCAGGCGGGGGGTGCCCGAGGGTGCGCACCGCACCGGGGCGGGCCGCGCGGTCGGGTCGCCGTCGTCGGGGGTCGGGGGCACGCCCGGGGGTCGGGCGTCACGCTGGATCACTCGCTGCTTCCTCCGGTCGCCGCGGTGCCGTTTACTCTCCGGAAAACTCGACTTCCGAGTCATCTCCGCAGCCCGCGGGGCCCGCTCGGTCCACTCGCGGCCGGAGGTCGGCGTCGCAGGCTCCACGCACCGGCCCGCGGGGACCCCGCACTCTGCATGAGGCCCCGCTGCCACCCCCCCGCCTGTCTCAAGACCCCCGCGCGCGAACACTTAGCGGGGCCCGGGTTCCGTCCAGGACGCCCTCCGTCCCCCGGACCTCAACCCGCGAACCGCTCCGCGCGCCGGACCTCCGGCGGGTGCGGGCCCGGCCTCCCGCGGGCGCCTCCCGCGCCGTCTCGGGCCCAGGTGAGATGCGCCCCCCGGCCCCGCGCGCTGCATCCCTGGCCCCCGGCCCCCCGGCCCCCGCGCCGACCCGGCCGTAGGTGGTCTCCCGCCGGCCCCCCGCCGTGGAGGCCGTTCCCGCTCTGCCCGAGGCCGTGCTGATGCCAGTGCAGGCCACGCGCGCTCCACCCGCCCCGTGGTCCGAGCCACCGCCCCCCCGGGCAGACGTCACGCGCCCCCCGCCCAGCTCGCGGCGACCTACGCCCGCCGCTAGCCGCCCCGAAGCTCCGCGCCAGCCACGCTCTAACCCGGGTTTTCCAGGCCGCTGGGAGCCGCGCCTGCGCCGGGCGCCGCGGACGGACGTGCGGGCGCTCGGCCAGCGTGCCTCGCTATTGGCCGGCCGCCGGTAGCCCCACTGCTGCGCGCCGCCCCCATTGGCCGGCACCACCGTCAGTCAGCGGCGCCCGCCGGCTCGCAGCGCGCCGCGCGTGTCCCGCCCCTCGCCGCCGCTCGTCGCTCGCCGGCCGGCGGCCTCGCGCGGCCCTCAGCTCCGTGGCGGCGGCGGCGGCGGCGGCGGAGCGGCCCGGGCCCTCGCAGGCCCATGGCGGCGGCCGCGGCGCTCCCGGGCGCGGGCGGGCCTCCCGCGGGCGGCGGGGCCGGGGGCGGGCGGGGGCGCGGGCGGCGGGTCCCCGCCGGGCGGCTGGGCCGTGGCGCGCCTCGAGGGCCGCGAGTTCGAGTACCTGATGAAGAAGCGCTCGGTGACCATCGGGCGCAACTCGTCGCAGGGCTCGGTGGACGTGAGCATGGGCCACTCCAGCTTCATCTCGCGGCGCCACCTCGAGATCTTCACGCCCCCGGGCGGCGGCGGCCATGGCGGGGCGGCCCCGGAGCCGTCCGCGCAGCCCGGGCCCGACGCGGGCGGCGACTTCTACCTGCGCTGCCTCGGCAAGAACGGCGTGTTCGTGGACGGCGTGTTCCAGAGGCGCGGGGCGCCGCCGCTGCAGCTGCCGCGCGTGTGAGTGGGGCCGGGCCGGGCCGGGGGGCGGGGGCGGGGGCCCGGGCGGCGGGACGGACGCTGAGCTGGACCCGCAGCCGCAGCCCGGGCCCCAGCCGGACCCGCCAGCCTTCCCGTCGCAGCGCTAGGCCCGGGCCGCTGCGCACGTGGGCCGACGCTCGCTCGGGGCCTCGCGTGTCTGGCTCGAGCCCGGCCCGCGACCCCGCCGCCCCGGCCGCTGCAGCGGCGGCCCCCGCGGAAGCGTGTTTCCCTCCCCGGGGCCCGCGCTGAGGGGCGGCGGGAGGCTGGCGGCCGGCGTTCCGCGGGGTCGCTCCGGGCTGCGAGGGCTCCGTCCCGCCGCGCTCTGGGCGACCCGCGCAGTGCGGGCTCCGCAAGCGCGGCGGTTCTCGGACTCGCGCCCGGCCCGTAACGTCCGGGGACTGGGCCCTTCTCGCAGGGCTCCGCGCTGCGGCCCGTCGGCTCCTCGGAAGCCGGCGCAGGGTCCCGGCGCGTCGGGTGCGCGTCCGGGGGTGTCCGCGCGCGCCCCGCCTGCTGTGCCTGGAGCGGAGTCCCGTCCCGTCCGCGCGGCGCGAGCGGGGCGGTCGTCCGCGACCCCGAGCGGCTGGGGCCGAGCTGCGCTGCCGCACGCCCGCGCCCCGGTGTGCGCGCCGCCTGGGAGGCTGCCCGGGCCGCGGTGGGGGCGCGCGGCGGGCCGGCTCCTCTGGGGTCGCCCGGCCGCGGTGCGAGCGTCGTTGACGGACGGCTCGAGGTCGTGGCGGAGACTTTGTCTCTCTGCTCCCAGCGTTTTGAGGTTTTTCAGGAAAATCCTTCTGTCCTCAGCCAGACCTGCTTGCACGGACGGGCCGCGCACGAGGGTGAGTTGACCTTCGGGCGGGGAGGCGCCCACGGCCGACTTCCCGAGGGTCCCGGCCGCGCGGAGACGGCTGAGGAGGAGATGCGGCGCGCTGGAGGCCGGCGCCTGGACCCGGCTCGGGGCCACCGCGCCCGGCATTTCACCTGGGCCCGGGGCTCTCCTCGGAAGGTCTTGGCGTTTCGACGGTGGAATACGCAGTGACTGGGACGTCGCAGCACCCCTCCTCAAGGCCGCGTTCCCGGCGTGTGGTGGAGGGCGCTGACAAGCGGCTTGCGGAGAGGAACGCCGTGAAGGCGGCTGGTGCTAGCTGAATGTAGAGAAAGTGCTTTAAAAAATCCTTTCTTTGAAACTAAACGCAGTTTTTTTGTGTGGTTTTTTTTTTTAAGATTTTATTTATTCATTTGACAGACAGAGATCACGAGTAGGCGGAGAGACAGGCAGAGAGAGGGGGCGAAGCAGGCTCCCCGCTGAGCAGAGAGCCTGATGCGGGGCTCGATCCCGGGACCCTGAGACCATGACCTGAGCGGAAGGCAGAGGCTTAACCCACTGAGCCACCCAGGCGCCCCTAAATGTAGTTTTAAGTTACAAGTTCTTTTTGAGTCAAAAAGTCAATTTGTGCAAGTTTATTTTTTTATTTTTAAGATTATTTGATCACAAGCAGGCAGAGGGGTGTGGGGGCGTAGGCTTCCCACTGAGCAGAGAGCCTGATGCGGGGCTCGATCCAAGGACCCTGAGATCATGACCTGAGCCGAAGGCAGAGGCTTTAACCCACTGAGCCACCCAGGCGCCCCAGTTTGTGCAAGTTTAAAAGCACATGTAATTTCGAGCAGTTATGCAGCTTTGTCCCCTGAATTGAAAATCAGTGTATAAGTTAAAAAAAACCGCAGGACAATCCATGGTTGGTCTTTTATTTGAACAACAGTGATTTTAGTCCAATTCCAATTTTAGAGTGAATTTGTGTCTTGTAGTTAGTGTTAATTTACATACGGAGAAGTTGCAGAGCACATAAGTAATTTAGACTTAAAGAATGACTTGTCATTCTGTTAAAATAGCAAGTAACGTATTAATTGAAGGGGAATAGAGAAAGACGAGGCCGGTGATCCTGTGCGCTGGCCGCTGTATTTTAAGCCGTTTGGGTAAAAGCTGAACACAGATGGTTTTTCCATGATGATTGGTGAGCAAAACGGATCCTCAAGTGTGTAGGGAGGTTGCTGAGCATGCACATGAGTGCCAGGACGTGTGGTTTTTCCAGAAAACAGGTGATTTCCACAAATTGTGTGGCGCTCTGTGTACAGAAATGCAAACTTTTTCTTCTCCAGGAGCATCTCACTCAACTGGAGGTGCAGGTGTTGTTGGTACTAGGGAATTCTCTGGGGTGGCCTCAGTGGAAGAACCCCGGGCCACCTGTGTGCATGTGTTCCTGTGGGGGTGCTCCTGGAAGTGAGCAGGTGGAGGTGGCCTTATGGGTGTCCCTGGGCCAGGAGCCTGGTGCTGAAATACATGGAATTTAGGTTAGAAGGGACCTTGGGCCTCAATGTACAGTGTGACGTTTGCCTGGGCCTGGTTGGGGAGCATTTTCAATATGGTCAGTGACAGAATGAAGAGTGTCCTCTTTGAGGACAGGGTTCTTACTTGTCTAGGGACCCGTTCTGGTGCCTGAGTGGGCAATAAAGTGTTTTAGGAAGATCTGCTGGGCAGGAATGTCTGGGTGTGTTGTTGCTCTTGTTGTTGCCATGGTAGCAAACTAAGTATAATTTATAAATAAAAATAAACAACTCTTTAGCAGTTGTTCAAGTACTTTGAAACCTCTCAAGTGAATTTGACATATTTTTGATCAGAAAGGTCCTGGAATATCTAATAGCCAAACATAAATAGAACAGGTTGAATTTGCTATTGCCCCAAACTACTTAACATGTGAAACCACACTTGTGTATATTTAGAAAAGTGACCTGTTCCTATTTTAAATTAATTGTCAATCAGTTCATGATACAGCACTACTTTCTTTCTTGTATGGCATGTTTTAACTTGCAGATTAAGTTTGTTAATGTCACATTTGAGGACTTTCTCATTAAATCAGGGATAGCGTCCTTGAAGGTTGGGACTGGAGAGAGGTGAGCAGAGAGTGGCTTCTGGAGTTTTCCACACAAAGACTCCCAAGAAAAGAACTGAAGGAACTCCCAATGACTTGGTTGTGTTTAGAAGTGGGAATGGGGCAGAAGCAAGGTTCTCAGAGAATACCAGTTAACAGAAAGAGGAGAGTAAGCGGAGTGCCAGGAGTGGAGATGGCCTCAGGAAAGTGTAGTGACTCAAATGTCACCGATGTCCTGTTCCTTGGAGAGCCATGTGCTTGGCGATCAGGACCTCTTGGAGGATGAGGAAGGAGGCTAGGTGTGGGGCTGGAGAGTGAGTGGAAGTGAGGGTGTAAGAAGTTCGTGGGGGCAGGGGACTGTTGTGGGGAGGGTGGAGTTAAGAATAGGCTTGGGAAGAGTGGAGACCCTATGGGTCAGTGGAGCCAAGTGGGTGAAGGAACCCCCGAGAGACGCAGCAGAGGCCTGGTTGGCCCACAGAACAGACACAGACAAGGTATGAAGGACAGGGTTCCCTGTAGGAGAACATCCCATGGGGATGTCTTATTTGAAGACCAGAGCAGGACCCACTAGTGAGGTCTCTCGTGTTTTCTTGTTCCAGGGCTGCAGGGTTGGCTGAGATGCCTTTATATTTTATGACCTGCAGCTGACCAGTTTGTGTACAAAGCTGAGAGCCAGGAACCAAGATGTCTGGAGTCCAGGGCTCAGGACTGGGTGATGAGTAGGGAGACATCCATAGCAGAGGGGCAGATGGGCTTTGCACTTTGAAAAGTGCTCAGCATATAAATCAACTGCTTTTAATGACCACTATGTGCTTTTCTTTAAAAGCTATAGTATGGGGCGCCTGGGTGGCTCAGTGGGTTAAGCCTCTGCCTTCGGCTCAGGTCATGATCTCAGGGTCCTGGGATTGAGCCCCACATCAGGCTCTCTGCTCGGCAGGGAGCCTGCTTCCTCCTCTCTCTGCCTGCCTCTCCGCCTACTTGTGATCTCTGTCAAATAAATAAATTAAAAAATTTTTTAAAAAGCTATAATATGTTTTCACTTACCAAACTGAGATATATTTTATCACTGATTTGTAGATATTGGGAACACTGGGCAGCTATTTTAATGTAGTTGTCAATTTACTAAGTTAAAAATAACCCAACAACTGGGTTAACTTCTACTTCACCTAGTATGTGGTAATTCTTCCAGTGGCAAAACTCCGTTTATTTTTATGTTTAATGAGTGGTTTAAGACAGTTTAGATGTAAAATAACTTGAATTCATAACGCATTTTTTTTAAAGATTTTATTTATTTATTTGACAGAGATCACAAGCAGGCAGAGAGGCAGGCAGAGAGAGAGGAGGAAGCAGGCACCCTGCCAAACAGAGAGCCCGATGTGGGGCTCCATCCCAGGACCCTGGGATCATGACCTGAGCCGAAGGCAGAGGCTTTACCCCACAGAGCCACCCAGGCCCCCCCTTCATAATGCATTTTGAGAAACAAGCCTATGTGGCAGGACCTGTCACCTGCATTGGTCTTGGTCTTATGTGTCTGATTGTATCAGGAGATGGTGAGGATGGGCTTTGGAGCTGGGCACCCTGGGGCTAGACTCCACCTTCCCGTTTAACCTGTTGGAATTTTTGTTCTCTCGTGTGTAACATGAGATAACAACTGTATGACTTGTGCAACACAGCACTGTGCCTGTGTCCCTGGTACATCAGGGGCTACGCGTGTTTTGTCCATGAGTGTGCCCTGGTGTGAAGGGGCCTGTGAGGACTTAATGTGTCACAAAATGTGACCCAAGGGCATCAGTGTTCTTGAGGGCCAGCACTCTTCAGCTTGCTCATAGCTCTGTACACATGCACACATGCCTGTAGTCAGTTGATCTAGGGCCTCTTGGAGTAGTGAGTGAAGTTTGAAGTTCCTTCAGCTGGGAGAAGTTGCCCTCTCCCTCCTAGCACCTAGGCATAGAGGCTGTGGGACGTGGTTGGTGTTGTCCAGCAGGCTGGGCCAGAAGAGGTGCATTAGGGGTGCCCTCCCTCTTGCAGTCTCTGTTGGTTCTCTTCCATTCCCAACTGTAAGCATCACCACGGAACTTTCCTGATTTGGGAGAGAAGAAAAACTGCTTCTGCCTTGGTTACAAAGTCAGGGAAGGGAACTGGTTAAAAGTTGTCCCGTTTGTGGTCTGATTTGAAGGATACTTGTTCATTAATGCCATTGGCCAAACTGTTGTTTTGGAAATTAAGAATGGCTTCTCTGTTCAGTTGAAGAACTTCATAATTCACAATGCACTGTTTTTCTTTTTAAAACTGCTTTTTTACTGAAATGTAAGGAACCACATACATTTTTCAAATTTGGGCTATGTTTTCTTCCTGGGAGGCATTACAGACCTGAAGCTGGGCTCCTCTGCAGGTCTGTCATGACAGCTGAGCGCTTGCCAGGCTGACATTGGTGCTCAGGACCCTTAGTAGTAGGTGGTGGAGCCTGTTCTCAGGACTAGTGTGTCGTCCCCCCCCCCCCCGCCACCGCTGTGCTGTCAGGCTAAGGGAGGCAGAGATGTTCCCTCCTTTCCCTCCTCATCATCTTGTGCCGTAACTCAACTCGCTGAGGTTCCTCTGTGCCGGTCTTCCATGATGTGGGGACCAGGTCCTATATGTGTTTGTAACCCCCTGGAAATGGCACAGAGCCATCATCGCTTGGGCTATATCCAGAACATGTGTACCCACTGAGTGCTGATTTAGGATGTTACTGTTACGTGAACATTCTCAGGTGCTGATCATCTGTCTAGTAATGGGATTCCGGTCAGACTTGACTCCCCCAATTACCAGCACCTTCCATCTAGATCCATAGTTGCAGAAGCTCAGCAAAGCTTCATGCATAATTGGTGGAAATAATCCAGGAGATGAGGCTATTATAGTGACAACAGATTTTTCCATTGTGAAAATGGAACAGCTCTTGTTTTGCTGAGGAGAGAGGTGTTCTGTTGGTTTTGTTTTTTTTTTTTTTTAACGAAGAAAAGACAGTTTCTAAAATAAGGAAGCTTTTAATGAAAGCATCAACATCTTGGATAGTATTCTTATCTGTTTAACATCTCTGCATAGCTCATGTTTTCTTTTATGTTTGGGTTTTGGAGCAGTTTACAATATCTTAAATAGTGGTAATATAGTAAGTCAGCTCCCACACTTCTGCCCAGTTTTTGTTTTTTTTTTAAGCATTTTTTTTTTTTTAGATTTTATTTATTTATCAGAGAGAGAGAGGGAGAGAGAGCAAGCACAGGCAGACAGAATGGCAGGCAGAGGCAGAGGGAGAAGCAGGCTCCCTGCAGAGCAAGGAGCCTGATGTGGGACTCGATCCCAGGACGCTGGGATCATGATCTGAGCCGAAGGCAGCTGCTTAACCAACTGAGCCACCTAGGCGTCTCTGGTCCCAGTTTTTGATGAGGATTTTTTGAATATATTTTTGAACATTACATCAGGGCTTGTTTAAGGCACACATCACTGTTTCTGTGATTTGAAGCAGTTTGAGCACCACGACAAGGTGCTAACTGTTGTCATCCCAGGAAGTGCCCACGTGGGGAGATTAGGAAGCACTTTTTAGAAACCTGCCTTTCCTGGGGTGCCTGGATGGCTCAGTTAAGTGTCCAACTCTTGATTTCGGTTTAGGTCATGATCTTTGGATCATGAAGATCTAGCCCCAGGTCAGTCTCTGGTCATCATGGAGTGTGCTTGAGATTTTCTCTCTCCCTCTGTTCCTTTCCTCCCCCAACCCCTTGCATACACCCTCTCTCTCCACAAAGAAAGAGAGAGAGAGAAAGAAAGAAAACTGCCTTTCCTATATGCATCAATTTCTAGAGTGTGTGTATGTGGTGCTCTGCTGAGAATTCCTTAGGGATTTTAGACATTATTTGGCTTTTGCTGAAGTTTGTCATTTGGCACAGATTGCTTCTTATCCAGTGAAAGGCATCAGAGTACAACAGTGGTTCTTACCAGGGCCCCCTCCCCTTTCTGGGACATTTGGCAGTATCTGGAGACATGCTAGGTTGGCACAACTGGGAGGAGGTGCTGCTTCTGGCATCTAGTGGGCCGGGCCAGGGACATTGCTAAAAATATTATAATGCACAGAATAGTCCCTTCCCCTGCAACAGATAATGATCCAATCTCAAATGTCAGTAGTAGGGAGGAAGACCGAAGGCCCCCCACCGCCCAGCACAGTTTTAGAGTAGTTGATAACAGCCGTTGGATATTATTCTTGGAGCTATCGTGAGTGAATCTTGATAATTTTTTACAGATCATACCCACTTAAAACCTTTAAGCTAATAGCATTTGTTTCAAATTCAGTGGCAGGCACCTTTCTGAAATGAAGCCTGAGGTGGAGAGGCCTGATGCGGAATCACTCCCTTTGCAGTTTTGGAAGGACACGCACAGAAGAACACCTTCTATAAATCTTAGCTAGGTTTAAGATTCGTCTTAGTATTTTAAGGAGTAACCCAACGTTCTCCCTCTTGGAATATGTACTCTCAGGCATATCTTACTGGTAAAGTTATTCTGAAAACATTTACAGTTAATGGGGTTAAAGAGACATTGAATTAATCTATTGCATTGTTCTGGTGGGGTGGTTTTGTTTGTTTGTCTTGGTTTTCCTGAAAAATGAACTGATGATGTGAGGGAGTCTGACATTAGTGTCACCACAAGCATATTACAAAAGACTGCTGTCAGATGCCGTTTTCTTATTTGTCTTATTTGTCGTAAAAATTGGAAGTTTGAAATTCATTTTTTTACTTTTACTTGAATAGATGGAATACAAAAAACCCTAAACAAGTAAGGTGGACACTTACTGTTGTATCTTTCCGGTCTTTTTCAGTATATAGTAGCATTTTGAGCGTGTAGGTGATGTTTTAACAATACTGCATTTTTTCCTGTGTCCTGTAGTTTCTCTGCAAACATTTTTGCTACATAACTAATTGACTATAAGGCAATTTTGCTGTAAAAGATAAAATCATGCAAAATAAAGGAGGGACATTTATTAAAAAGGATTCAAACATGAAAAATGAATAACAGAATTAAAGATTTTATTCCTGAGAAGACTGGTTGAGTATCTCTCAGTTCCTGGTGTTTAGTAGGTTCTAGGTCAGTCTTAGGTGCCCTCCCTGTTCTGTGGAGGGCAGCTCTCTGGGGTCTTAAGAGCCACATTTCAGAGGTTACTTGTTATCTCCTCTGTGTCTTTCTCTCCACACAGGAAAGATTGAGGGTGAGGTAAGAATGAGTAACGCAGGCATTCATTAGTGAACAGTCTCATAGCACTGCTTGAGCAGGGGAGATGAGAGCCTTCTCCCCCATGTGATCAGACTATTTAATCTCTCAGCTTTAGGGTCCTCTTTCTATAAACAGGATATTACTGAATTGACTTCATGGGGTTGTGGTGTAGATTGTCTTTGCCTGATACAGGAGAATTGGCTGAGTAAACATTAATATTGTTTTAAAGAAAAAAATTTAAATTTCTTGTCTCAAATATTTTGATTGGGGAGTTTGATCCACTTATGTCTAAAGTAATTACGGTAAGGAAAGATTTCTGCTATTTCACTGTTGTTCCTTATGTCTTACAGCTTTGTTGTCCCTTGTTTTCTTCCTGTCTGATTTTTTTTTTTTTTTTTTTTTTAATTTATTTGGCAGACAGAGATCACAAGTAGGCAGAGAGGCAGGCCGAGAGACTGGGGCAGGGTGGGGGGAGCAGGCTCCCCACTAAGCAGAGAGCCTGATCCTGGGCTTGATCCCAGGACCCTGAGATCATGACCTGAGCCAAAGGCAGAGGCTTTAACCCACTGAGCCACCCAGGCGCCCCCCTAACTGTCTGATTTTAGTTTAGGTGATTTTCTTTCTTTCTCTCTCTTTCTCTTTCTTTCTTTCTTTACTGTTGTGATTCTCTTCTCATTTTCCTTTGTGTATATTTTAAAGATTTTCTTTGTGTTTACCATGGAGATTATATTTAACATCCTAAATTTAAAGCCATCTATTTTGAAATGATATCAACTTCAAAACCTCTCCTCCTGTGTATGTCCTTCCTCCTCCCTTTTATGTTGTCACAGATTGCATCTTTATACATTGTGTGCCAAATAACATATTTATAATTTTTTATGGATTTGTATTTTGAATTCTGTAGGAAATCAAAAGTAGAATTGTAAACCAAAATGACAATAATACTAACTTTTATATTTTCTAACATTTTTACCTACACTGGAGATAATTTCTTCATATGGTTTTGAGTGACCGTAGAGTGATCTTTTATTTCCACCTGAAGGACTCCCTTTAGCTTTTCTTGTAAGGCAGGTCTAGTGTTAATGAACTCCCTCAATTTTTGTTTATTGAGGAATATCTTAATTTCTCTCTCATTTTTGAAGGACAGATTGCCAGATATAATAATTCTCAGCTGACAGTTTTAATTTTTAAATTTATTTCATGTTTTTAGCACTTAAATGTTATCTCACTGTCTTCTGGCCTTCATGGCTTCTGAAGAGAAACAGCCATTAACCTTATAGAGAGTCCTTGTATACGACAGGTTACTTCTCTCTTGCTGCTTTCAAGATTCTCTTTTTTTTTTTTTTTAAGATTTTTTAAAAATTTATTTATTTGACAGAGATCACAAGTAGGCAGAGAGGCAGGCAGAGAGAGAGAGGAGGAAGCAGGCTCCCTGCTGAGCAGAGAGCCCAATGCGGGGCTCGATCCCTGGACCTGGGATCATGACCTGAGCCGAAGGCAGAGGCTTTAACCCACTGAGCCACCCAGGCGCCCCTCTCTTTGTCTTTTGATGGTTAATTATAATGTCTTGTTATGGGTCCTTTGAGTTTATCCTACTTGGAGTTTATGGAGTTTCTTGGATTTGTAGGTTTGTGTCTTTCATCAGATTTGAGCTGTTTTCAGCCATTATTTTTTTCGAATATTTTCCTTCTGCCTCTTTTTCTTTTCTTCTTTTGAGACTCCCATAAGGTGTGTGTTGGTCTACTTCTTGATGTCCCACGAGTTCTTTAAGGCTCTTTTCAGTCTTCTTTTTCCTTTCTGCTCCTCAGACTTGATCATTTCAGTTATCCTATCTTTAAGTTTGTGGATTTTTTGTTCTGCCTGTTCAGAGATGCTGCTGGACCCCTATGGTAAATTTTTCATTTCATTTACAGTACTTTTCAACTTCAACAGATAGCTCTTTTGTCACATCTTATAATTTCTACTTTTTTTTTTTTAATATTCCTGTTTGTTCCTTTGTAATTCTCCTGACTTCCTTTAGTTGTTTTTTTTGTTTATTTGAGCACATAACATGGTTGTTTTTTTTTGAGATACTTTTTTTTTTAAATTTTATTTTATGGTAATCTCTACACCCATGGGGTTTAATTTATAATGTAAATTCACAAAATTTACATCTAATTTACAACCCTAAGATTAGGAATCATATGCTCTACCAACTGATTCAGCCAGGTGCGTGACATGGTTGTTTTTAAAGTCTTTGTCTAGCAAGGCTTATGTCTCACCTTCTTCAGAGATGATTTCTGTTCATTTATTTTGTTCTTTTGACCAAGTCATGCTTTCCTGGTCATCATGTGGCTTTTGATTTTGTTGTCTTTGAAAACTGGACGTTTGGCTATTATAATATAATAACTCTGGAAATCAGGTTCTCCTTCCCAGAAGGTTTGTTGTTTTTTGTTTGTTAAAGGCTGTAGGAGTTCTCTTTGCCTAGTGACTTATGCAGACTATTACTCCAAAGACTCTTTTCCTGGCAGTGTAGTTCCTGAAGTCCTATTTCTATCTTGTGTTTAGCTGGTGTTTCGACAGAGATTTCCTGAACATGAGCAGCTCTCCTGTCTCCCATTCTTTGCATATTGGCTCTGGGCCTGGGCCCTCCTTCAGTTCTTTTTTTTTTTTTTTTTTTTTTTTAATTTCTTTTTTTTTTTTTTTTTTTTTTTTTTTTTAAAGATTTTATTTATTTATTTGACAGAGAGAAATCACAAGTAAGCAGAGAGGCAGGCAGAGAGAGAGGAGGAAGCAGGCTCCCTGCTGAGCAGAAAGCCCGATGTGGGGCTCGAACCCAGGACCCGGGATCATGACCTGAGCCGAAGGCAGCGGCTTAACCCACTGAGCCACCCAGGCGCCCCTCTCCTTCAGTTCTTGATTAGGCTTGCACTGTGCCTAAGGATCAGCTCAAGGTGAAAACCCAGAGTCTTCTCAGGTCTTGTATAGGCATGCATCTTGCCCTGGACATCTGTGTGGTATTCTGAACTTCCTCATATGACCGGTTACTTTTGAATGTCCTAATTTCCCAGAGAAACTCTCCCCAGCTTTTGCCTTAGGAAGTGTAGTGTATGTTTAGACTGTATGTAATGTTTTGCCATAGGTTCTGAGGATTTTTATTTAACGTGCAGTGTTTTCAAGCCTTTTCAGCCTGATTTCTGAGTTGAACAAAACACCAGAAGAGTGCCTATGTCTCTCCTTCAGGTAGTCTGTGACAGGTTAGAAGAGACATATACAATAGTGACCAAAGTCCGTTCTGTCCCCAAACCAAGAAAATAGCCCCATACTGGCAACCCTGGCTGTCACCACTTTAACACTGTGTTTACTTTAAGACCATTACTTTTTTTTTTTTTTTTTAAGATTTTATTTCACAGACAGAGATCACAAGTAGGCCGAGAGGCAGGCAGAGAGAGAGAGAGAGAGAGGAGGAAGCAGGCTCTCTGCTGAGAAGAGAGCCCGATGCGGGGCTCGATCCCAGGACCCTGGGATCACGACCTGAGCCGAAGGCAGAGGCTTTAACCCACTGAGCCACCCAGGCGCCCCTAAGACCATTACTTTAAGACCTTTTATGCTTGAAGATAATTTGTGCTTCAAGACCAAGGCCTGTTGCTACCATGCCAGAGGGAGCAGGCAGGGGCAGGAGAACCTAAAACCTGCCTGCCGTTCCATGGCACCTCTTTCCTGATTCAGCACTTGGTGTTTGCAGACTTCTCACTCTCTTGCAGAGTTTTTACAAATTGGTTCTGACAGTTGCTGCATGTTTTCCAGTGTTTGTGTGTTTATGTGTGGGGTGAGGGTAAATGAGAACTTGGAGCTTCTTAGTGAGCTGTTTTGCTGATGTCGCTTCTGAAGGTCAGTTCTTTTGAGTGAAAATTTTAATTCTTTTAATTCTCATTTTTGTCATTTTGCACTGAGTGAAATAGTGGCAGTTCTTTTTCTTGGATTTAGTGACGTGACAACATTTGAGTAAAGTCAAATTTATTATCCCATTTTTAAAAAGTGAAATAGAGTATGAAAAATTTTCTAAATTACCTCGAGTACAAAATAACATGAAAGTCAGACTGTTATTCTTAGTAAGTCTATCTTGATGGGGCAGCTGGGTGGCTCAGTCAGTGAAGCATCTGCTTTGGCTCAGGTCATGATCTCAGGGTCTTGGGATCAACCCCCAAGGAACCTCAGGCTCCTTGCTCATCAGAGAGTCTGCTTCTCCCTTTCCTTCTGACCCACCTCCCTCCCCCCTTGTACGCTCTCCCTCTCCATGTCTCAATTAAAATAAATAAAATCTTAAAAAAATAAGTCTGTCTTGACTATTAGTAATTTGAATCAGGAAATATGAAAGTCTTCAGTAGTCTGTACTATTGATATATTGGTTCCATTTTCTTTAAAATATCCCCACCACAAAGCCAAGACTATAATAATGATTTTTGTTAAAGAAATGTTTCCAAATATCTACAGTCCTAGGAAGAACATTTTTCTTTAACATAAAGGAAGAAATAATTTGCATTTAAGTTATAAGAATGTTTTAAAATGTTACCATGTATGTAGCACACCAGTGGGGAGGGTGGAATTCTTACCTGTAGATGGTGATGAGGATGGGATAGAAGGGGCCCTTGAAAGCACACTGGCTTTCCCAGCACCTACTCTCAGTTGCTCTGTGAATTGATTCTTTCTTTTTCTTTTTTTTTTTTTTTTCAAGATTTTATTTATCTGAGAGAGAGTGCCCGCATGTGCACCCAGGTGTGAGTGGGTGGTGAGGGGGCGGCGGGTGGGGGCAGAGGGAAACAGACAGTCCTAAGCAGACTATGAGCTAAGTGTGCAGCCTGACACAGGGCCAGATCCCATGACCCTGAGCTGAAATCACGAGGTGGCCACTTACCTGACAGAGCCACCCAGGTGCCCCTCTGTTGAATTGATTCTTGTCCCTATTGTAGGAGGAAATTGAGGCATGGAGGGTGTTAATCCAAAAGTGCATAGCTTAGAAATGATAGATTCAAACCCACATCCAGTTTCTTTTTGCCATTTTTAAAAATTACTAAGCTCTATTCAAAGCCAAAAACAGCCATTAATTAGAAGATTGGAAAATCTACAAGAAAAACTAAAATAGGTTTTTAAATTGTACTAATTAATCTTTTTTTTTTGGCATTTAGATTATATAAACTGCATTATACTGAAGGAAATACCATGTAACTATTAAAGTGTATTTATCCACATAGAAGAACAGAAGTTGTAGAATAGTGTGTATGGAGTAATTGTACTGGTGGAATTGTATGTTAAGTGCTTGTGTGTGGTATAGCCAATGCATACCTGGATTTAAAACACCATTAAGGGGTGCCTGGATGGCTCAGTCACGTAAGCTTCTGCCTTCAGCTCAGGTCATGATCCTGGAGTCCCAAGATTGAGTCCCATGTCAGGCTCCCTGCTCAGCGGGGAGTCTGCTTCTCCTTCTGCCCCTTCCTCCGCTCATAATCTCTCTCTCTCAAATAAATAAAATCTTCTTAAAAATTTTTTTTAAAAAGACTTTATTTATTTATTTATTTATTTATTTATTTATTTATTTGACAGAGAAGGCAAGAAGAAGCAGTGGGGAGTGGCAGGGAGGGGGAGAAACAGACTCCCCGCTGAGCGGGGGAGCCCAGTTCTGTGCTCTGTCCCAGGACCGCAGGATCAAAATCTGAGCCAAAGGCACATGCTTCACTGACTGAGCCACCCAGGTGGCCCAATAAATACTTTTTTTTTTTTTTAAGATTTTATTTATTTACTTATGAGCAACACCGAGAGAGAGAGAGAGAGAGAGAGGCAGAGGCGGGGGGAGAAGCAGGCTCCCTGCTAAGCAGGGAGCACGATGTGGTACTCGATCCCAGGAGCCTGGGATCATGACCTTTGCTGAAGGCAGACACTTACCCGTCTGAGCCACCCAGGCGACCTAAATATAATCTTTAAAAAAGATAAATAAATAAAATACCATTGGGATGACAAGAATATGTGTCTACAAATGGGCATCTGTTTCCTTTTTTAAAAAAATTTGCTAAAATGAGTATATATTTCCGTGTAGTAAGGGAAGGTTATATCTAAAAATTGATTGCTCCCATGGAGATTAATCTGTTCTTTGAGGCACACTAGCTACTTATATCCTGTTGTAAGTAAAACGTATTCCATTTGGGTTCTAAACCCAGTGTAATTGCTTTGCAACTGAGAAACATCTTGTGTATGTTATATAATATTTGAAGATACTGGTGTATCATTTTCTTATTTTGTGTTATGCTTTTGACGTGGAAGAATATTTAGTCTTGGGGCACCCAGCTGGCTCAGTTGTGAAGTGTCTGTCTTCGGCTCAGGTCATGGTCCCGGACTCCTGGAATCGAGTCTTGCATCGGGCTCCCTGCTCAGCGGGGAGCCTATTTCTCCCTCTCCCACTCCTCCTGCTTGTGTTCCCTCTCTCACTGTATCTCTGTCAAATAAATAAATAAAATCTTAAAAAAATATTTAGTCTTGCCTTGAAATGCTGTGTCTTGTTCCTAGAACAGGTTGTGTCTGTATATTGTGGCAGCTGTGCCCACTGATAGGTAATGTCACTGTCAACTCTCAGGAGTGAGTATTTTAAAAATTATTGCTAATTCTTGGGGCACCTGAGTGGCTCTGTCAGTTAAAAGACTGCCTTTGGCTCAGGTCATGATTCTGGGCTCCTGGGATCGAGCCCCACGTCAGTCTTCCTGCTCAGAAGGGGAGTCTGCTTCTCCCCATCCCCCTGCTCGTGCTGTCTCTCTCACTCACTCTCTTTCAAATAAATAAAATCTTTAAAAAATAAAAATAATCGCCAATTCTCAAAAATTTGAGGTTTGCCCTTCTGCTCTAAAGGAGGAATGAGAAGTAATGTGGAATTAACTGTTGGTGTCAATGCTACAGGTCCCCCACATGCAGCAGGTTTCTCTTTTGTTTGAGTTGCCGTCATAGGCAGTATAACAGGAACTTTAGTCCTCCTCTGGCTTTCTGACTAGCAAAGAAAATCTGATTCATGAAAAATAAGTTGTGGAGTTACTGGCCTTGTGCTAAAGATTTTATCTATGGACAGAGGCAAAGAAAGCTTTCCATTTTCCTTTTTGAAAAAGAGGGATAGGTTACTTCTCTTAAGTGTGCCAGACTATCCTGTTGTTGGCGTCTGTGCTTTGGACAGTTCAGTCACTCTTCTCCTACCCTGTAGTAATGTCTCTTTTCTTGGATGTGTAGGCACCTGTCTGTGCACTGGTTGAGTTGGCCCAGGAGTCTTTGGATGGCAGTTGAGGCAGCGCAGGGGCTGCAGGGCACTGCTCTTGTTTAGAGGTAAATACTTTAAACTCTACAAACATTGGTTCCTTCTGACCTCAGATCTGTTCTTCATAATGAACAAGAGCCCATGGAGAAACTGCATTTTCTGAGTGGAGTGCGTAGTGGTTGAGTTCTTACATGCAGAGGTGTGATGTGAGGGCCAAGGAGACATGGCCCTGCCTTGGCAGAAGGCAGAAATGTTGGTGTAGTCACTAGGGGGTGGTCAAGGAGAGGCAGGGGCAGGGAGGCTGGGGACAACTGGCATAAGACACAGTGTAGAAGGCTGCGTGTGTAGACTGACGGGCCAGGGGCCTGAGGCTGGGTAGCACCTTGCTTGTTTGGGAGTTTGTCCTTCATCATCCAGGGGCCTCTGGTCGTGAGCAGAAGGATGATCCCATGACCACATAGTGGGCCTGTGCCTGAGGAGAGGGGGGCTGGAGATGGATGGCAGAGCCAGGCCTGAGTCTGGCTACGGGTGACCAGACACAGAAGCTAGCCGGGAGGCAGGTCTGCAGAACCCTGGGCACGGGACAGAGATCTTTTGGGATTGTAGAAGAGTGACCCAGTGCTTATAACTCAGTTCCTGGCATTCCCCACAAAGGCTGGGCATTGCTGTTGCTCCACACAGACAGATCGTGTTTCTGCAGAGGAACATGCACATTCTTGTCTTCAGATCCGGTTTCACAGCTGAGCAAGTAACACCAAAACCAGGCTTTGGGGATTTCAGAATTGTAGATGAGTGATTGTGAACCCATAGACTGTATCTCTCTCGTTCTAAAAATGCAGACTCACTGTGGCTCTCGTCTTCATGGTTTCCGATGACCAGCAGAGCCATAGCCATCACCTCTGCATTCCAGGAAGCAGGATGGGCACTTCCCAGAGTCCCAGGTACTTCTGTGCATTTTCTTGCCTCATGCTGGGATTTATGGCCATACCCGGCTGCCTGGGAGTAGGGAGGCAGGAACCTGTAGGTGCTCTTGCAAGGAGGGAGGAGCAGGAATGGTTCTGGGCAGCTTGCAGAGGTGAAGGCGGTGTGGGAGCAAGGCATACTTCTAGGCTCCAGTTGATGGTTCTTGTTGATGCTGCTGATGGAGTGTGAACACGGGAGGCAGAGAGCCAGTGCTGAGCTCTACGGGAGAGTAGAACACTGGGTCTCCTGGCTGGCCTCTGTGCAGTTTGATATTAATATTCTAATCTCATGATCCCCCCCCACCACCCTGTTTTGCTCTTCATTTTTTAACTGCAGCTCCTTCATTCTGTGTCTTTCTTGTCTTAGGCCCCTTTTGATCTGTGCAGTGCTAAAGTCCAAGCTGGGTGAAGCTCGGGGATGGGGGCTGAAGTGGTGTCAGGTGCTTTTCAAGGCCTGTGATGTCTCTGCTTCTCTCAGTGGTGGTGTCCTTAGTCCCTTTCTGCAGACATGAATTCATTCCTGGCTGGAGGGAGAGGAAATGAGGGAGGGGAAGGACCTAGGCTTGTGCTCCCAGGAAGTCACCTGTTTCACCATGTGAGAAGGGGTGGAAGCACACCGGTGGTTCTGTGTGGGTCATGAGCCACAGTGGACAGAGTGCTGAGACCAGCAGCCTCATCAGGACCACACGGGTGTGGAGTGGCACCAGGTCCTCGTCAGAGGGCAGTGTGTGCCCCTTGAAGAGGTCCTAGGAGTAAACCCACACCTCATAGCCACCCTAACCCATAGGAAGTGGTTGGATTTCACTTGGACCAGTTAAATTGGAGGTGATGGAAATCCCTCAGGGTTGTATTAAGGCACAGGTTACTTTGGCTTTTGCACTTTTGACATCAGCTGGAAGCACAGCATTTTGTCTGGTAAATCCAGTAAGGAGCAAGTGGGATGTGCTCTCAGACCTGTGGGGCCTGTTCTCATAGTGTCCCTGCCCAAATTCAGGATTCTTATCCCTTCATGCCCCATTCTCCCTTTGTTCCCTTCCTCCAGGAAGCATGGAAGGTACAGGATTGTGTCCGTCTCACACCCCCATGCTGGCCCTGCTTCTTGGTGGTGAAATTTAAAAATACCCATGCTTGACCTCCCTCCCCCTTCAGAGACTGGTTAATTAGGGGAGGGGGGCTGTTGGGTGTGTGTATATTTTGGAAAAACTCCAGCAGCTTCTGGCAGGCACTCAAGGTTAGAAAGCACCATTTAGGAAAAAGAATTTAAAATTTAGCAGTTGGTTGCAGAAGGTTTATTTGTGCTGGAGTGCATCAAGCTAATCTGGTACTTGGTTGAGGGCCAACCACCAGCCTACTGATTGGGGCTGTGGGCTAGAGTTTTGGGTACCCAGTTAGGAGAGTTAGGTCCAAGGAATTCAGATACTTATTAAATTGAATTGTTATGATGCTGGTAGTATTTAAAAAGTTTTAGGGGCATCTGGATAGCTCAGTTGTTAAGCATCTGCCTTTAGCTTGGGTTGTGATCCTTGGGTCCTGGGATCAAGCCCCGAATCAGGCTCCCTGCTCGGCGGGAAGCCTGCTTCTCCCTCTCCCACTCGCCCTGCTTATGTTCCCTCTCTCACTGTCTCTTTCTCTCTGTCAAATAAGTAGATAAAATCTTAAAAGAAAAAAAAAAAGTAAAAAAAAAAGCATTAAAAAGCTTTAAGTTATATAAAATAATGCTTGTGATAGACTATTATGACTTATAAAAACGGATATGAAAAATCACCTATAATCCCACCATCCAGAGTAGCCACTGTTAATACAGGATATATGCACTACTTTACAAATAGGTTTGAATTTTTTATTTTGTTTTTTTTTTTTTAATTCGGTTTTAAATGGTAGCTTTAAATTCTATTATAGGGAAGATTTTTGTCTCTTTTTACTCAATATGACTTTTTTTCTATGATGTTAACTCTTTAAACAAAATGCACAAGAACTCCTGTCTGTTTGTGATGCTGTGATTTACTTTACCATCCCCCACTGTCCTGCATTTAGATTATTTTTGCTATCGCAAACAGTATTGCAATTAAGTTTTTAAGTATTAGATTCTTAGAAATGTTCCTGTACTGAATACGTATTTCCATTTTAAATGTTCCTTGCTTTCTTTTTATTAAAAATGTTAGACGTGTAGTACCATTAAGTTCATTTTGCAAAAGGAAAGATCACCCCGAGTCTGCCGTCCTCACGCTCGTCTTCATTTTCCTGGAACCCTTTTGCTGTTCGTTCTCTGCCTGTGGACACAGTGCTTGGGGTGGGTGAGAGACGGCAAGCTGCTCTGGACTGCTGCGTGGGGGTGCCTCTGTGAATCATGTTGGGGCATAAAGTGAACAAAGTGTTCAGCACCATGTTTTATATGGAATAAAAACCCCGACAGGTTTAGGGTATTTCTTCCAGCCGCACCCTCCCAAGCCAGGCTCTGCCAGGGGCACAGTTAGGATGGGCTCCCAGCCCAGCAGTCAAGATGAGTCGTGGAATCTTCATGTTCTCTATTTCTTGGTTTATTTTCTGACAGTGAGGTTTCTTTCTTTCTTTTTTTTTTTTTTTTAAGATTTTATTTATTTATTTATTTGACAGAGAGAGAGAGCACAAGCAGGCAGAGAGGCAGGCAGAGGCAGAGAGAGAAGCAGGCTCCCCACTGAGCAAGGAGCCCGATGCGGGGCTCAATCCCAGGACCCCGAGATCACGACCCGAGCCGAAGGCAGAGGCTTAACCCACTGAGCCACCCAGGCACCCCTGAAGTTTCTTTTTGAAGTGGAAAACTTGATGTGGAAGTAGGAGAGAGAAATGGAGTATTGAGGCTTTTACAGCTATGAAGCTGACTTTTGGATCAAATATCTATATTCAAATTTGGCTTATTTGCAATTACTGGTATTTTAAATTTGGAACTATGGCTTAAATGCTGAATTTTATTTCTTTATTTAAAAAAGATTTTATTTTTTATTCATTTTTACTTAAAAATTTTTTATTTTTATTTTTTATTTTTAAGTAATCTCTATGCCCAGCATGGGGCTTGAACTCAAAACCATGAGATCATGCATGCTGTACTGACGGAGCCAACCAGGTGCCTCTAAATGCTAAATTTTATTTTATTTTTTAAATTTTTCTTTTGCAGGGGTCTGGGGGAAGTGCGCTAAAGAGAGAGGGAGTGCGTGGATGTGCTAGGGAGGTGGCGGGAGGAGCAGAGGGAGAGAAAATCTTAACTCCATGCGGGGCTCAATCTCACAACCTTGCATGACCTGAGCCAAAATCAAGAGTTGGACCCTTAACTGACTGAGTCGCTCAGGTGCCCCAAATGCTAAATTTTAAAAGTTAGTTATGTTGAGATGAGATGCAAAAGAGTAAAGTGTTAAACTATTTTTTTTTTTTTTTGCTTATATGTGGAACTGAAGAAAAGATAAAATTCCAGTAAAATTAAATTAATGATTGTGGACCTAGTGACGTTTGCTTCATTATGTGTGCCATTTGTCACAGTAAGAAGAGGCTTAGAGGAGAAGCAGCACAGGCCTCATTGAGTACACCTATAAAATGGCTCCTTTTCTGAAATCTCATTCCTACCAGCATTCTTTCTTTTAATTGTACCTTCTTTTAGTCATGGACTGCTAAAAGCTGACTACCTCAGAGTGAGACATTTTAAGAAGTTATTAATAATAGCAGATACAGTCTTTCCTCTTCCCTTCCGCCTCTGTCTCAGAGAAGAATTTGAAAAATCAGTGGAAAGGTGAAGACTTGCATAGTAGAAGAAAGTGGTTGACAGAATCCCCTTCTGGCCCAAACTTCTGAAATGGTTTATACTGTACAATTGTAGAGTATCAGTGAAGTTTATCAGTTTCAGATGTAGAAGAAACCATGTTTCGTAGAGAAAATTTAGAAGGTGCAGAAGAAAAAACTATGTATGTACTTGCTAAAATGTAACATTTTATAAGTATCTTTTTTTAAGTATTTTATTAAAATGTATTTTTTTAAAGATTTTATTTATTTATTTGATAGAGAGACAGAGATCACAGGCAGGCAGAGAGAGCGGGGGTGGGGGGAGCAGGCTCCCCGCTGAGCAGAGAGCCCGATGCAGGGTTCGATCCCAGGACCCTGAGATCACGACCTGAGCGGAAGGCAGAGGCTTTAACCCACTGAGCCACCCAGGCGCCCCTATTAAAATGTATTTTTAAATAATTTCAAACTTCTGCAAAGTTTCGAGAATAACAGAGAGATTTCCTTATACCCTTCATCCATATGGACCAGTTTTTCGTATTGTGTTTTTCTGAACCATTTGAGGGTAGGTAGCATATGTTAGGCACTTTTACTACCCTTAATAATAGTATATTTTTTAAATGATGTTTTCTTGTGTAACTATAGTCCAGTTAGAACATTCAGGAAAAATGATACTGATACGACATTTGTATTTAGTCCACGCTCCGTGTCCACTATTTTCATTTGCTCCAGTACTGCCCTTCCTGGTCCTCAGTTCCCTCCATGACAGGACACTGTGCTGTCACACCCCTTAATCCTCAGGGCTCCTTAGACCTCTTAATCAGCTTTTATTTGTCTCTGATCACGTTGATGGTTTTGAGGGGTACAGGAGGTGTTTTGTAGACTCTGCTTCCACTTGGATGTGCATGAGGCTTCTCTGATCTCTTGATGGCGATGTGGCCTGTGCGGGTCCTTCTCAGGGCCTCCGTTCCCAGGGGCACTTGGTCCTCCGTGCGGCTGTAATTCGGCGGGCTGGTCAGGGAGCTGCCCTTCCGCCGTGTGATTCCACTTACCCTGCAGCTGCTCAGCTCTCCCCGCCTCTGCTCGCCAGGCCAGCTGCCTTCGCGTGGAGATGTGGTTGCCATGAGATATGCTTCCCTGAGAGTCATGGGTCCAGAAGGTTCACAGCACCCTGACGAGGCCAAAGGCACAAGGTGTTGATCCTTAATGGTCTTTTGTATGCAGAGTCCGCCATGATATTACTGATTTGGCGGGGCATGGGTCACATGGCTCTAAGGCCAGCGGTCTGAGGGACAGAGCATTTGTACCCCTTTGCTTCGGATGTGGGAGGTGGGCTCTGACACTACTTATTCTGGGGTATTGCCGCAAATAGGAGCGATCTTTGGATGGTGGGTAGGCCAGGTGCCAGGTGTTTGCCATAAGGAAGCACGAGGGAAGACCCTTTAGAATCTGTTCGGGAACACTAAGGGTGGCGCGCAGCAGGGAGGGTTGAATCTCGGACCATGACCAGCGAAACAGTATCTGCTTAGTGGTAGAATACAGAATTGAAAGCTGTTCCCTTTTGGAATGGGCTAGACCATTTGGAATGGTTTGGAGAATTGAAAGTAAGAGATATCAGTGTGATTATTTTAACCTCTGTGTCTTCTCTCCATTCCTTCCTTTGTTCATGTTGTTCTGTGTAAGTATGTGTCACCCTACAGCTAACTGAGTTGAAGCCTCCTTGCCCTCCCCAGCTTGTCCATACCTGAGGAGTATGCTTATTCCTCCGAGTCCTGTGCCTCTCCCTCGGGGTGGTGGTCTCCAGTCCCAGACCCTACCCGGGGACCCGAGCTGAGTGCATCCTCTCCTCCCTCCTGTGTGCCCAGCTGTGCTGTGAGGGCTGCCTCCTCTCAGTTGGCTAATCTTTCCTTTGTCTGTTTCTTCATGGCACCATGGCATGGAGGGAATCCACATTTTCACAAATAATTATCAAGTTGGTCCTTCATTCTGTCTTGTATTCTCTTGGAGTTTATGTTCACTAACAAGAGTGACGACAGAAGGCACATAGGAGTAGGTAAGCAGTGAGTGGCTTTCCTGGCACTTGGCTTCTGGGTTTGCTGAGTGGAAAAGCATTTTATTTGTTAGTACTGTGTTGGCTGGAGTGCAGTGGTCCCTGGGATCATCTGAGGTGGTGGGTGGATGCTGGCGTGCACGTGTGGCTGGGCAGCATTTCCGGCTTTGCTCTCAGGGAAGGTGTGCAGCCCGCCAGCTGCACTGTAGGGAGGGGGATAGGTGTGTTCTGAAGAAACTGTCAAAGTGCTCCTGAGATGAGCAGCCTTATAGAGTTAGGATTTTAAAAAGTAGTTGCAGATTCTAAATGTCTAACAATTAAAAATTTTTGTTTATTAAATTAAATCTAGGAGCACCTGGAAGGCTCAGTCGGTTAAGCATCTTCCTTTGGTTTAGGTCATGATCCCAGGGTCCTGGCGTCGAGTCCTGTGACAGGCTTCCCCCCTTGGTGGGGAGTCTGCTTCTCCCTCTGCCCCAACACGCTCTCTCTCTCTCAAATGAATAAATAAAATCTTTAAATAAAATCTTTAAAAAAAATCTGTATGTTACAACTTACCAACTTGTGTGACAACCAGGTGCAGCGCTTGAAGGAAAACCACTGGCAAATGTCTGAAAAGGGTCTTACTGCCCTTAGCTTACTGTCTTAACTGCATTGTATCTTTAAAGCTCATAGTGGCTTGCCAGAGATTAGAAGGGAGAAAAATCGAAAAGGAGCCTGCAGGCAGGGGAGATGAAGGGGCCAAGTATGGCCGGAGCTGCATTGGCCAGGAGTTGGTCACCCAGTGTGCAGGTTGTACTTACTGTGTTGTCTGTGTTTTTTCTCTGTTTATTCCTTTTAAGACTGTCTTTGGCCAGTCTTAAGGTTATTTACCTTGGGAAGGAGATGTGAGGTCAGTTGAACTTCTTGAGGGGATTTAAAGACATAATGTTACCGGTGTGGACCCCTCCAACCCCCATCATAAGTCAGAGGTCCTTTCCCCTGTGAGGGTTCAGTGTTTTCTAAATCTGTTTCCTCCTTCAACTATTCAGCTATTTGGAAATGCCAGCTAAATGAAACTGGACATGTTATTAGGATAATATTTTGAAAGGTCCTTTTTGTTTTGGTAATAGACTTTATTTTTTTTTTTAAGATTTTATTTATTTATTTGACAGAGAGAGAGAGATCACAAGTAGGCAGAGGCAGGTAGAGAGGAGGAAGCAGGCTCCCTGCTGAGCAGAAAGCCCGATGTGGGGCTCGATCCCAGGACCCTGAGATCATGACCCGAGCCGAAAGCAGAGGCTTAACCCACTGAGCCACCCAGGCGCCGCTAGACTATTTTTAGAGCAGTTTTAAATTCATAGCAAAATTGAGCAGGAGATAACGGAGATTTCCCGTGAACCCCAGCTCTACACACACAGCCTCCCCCGCTGTCGGTGTCCTCATCAGAGCGGTGTATTTGTTACAGGTCGTAATCACGCGGAGCCCGTGGCGTACGTCACGGCTCGCTCTCGCCGCTGTGCGTTCTGTGGGTTTGCACACGTGTGTAATGACGTGTGTCCACCATCGCGGTCTCCTACGGAGCAGTCTTGCCGTTGGACAATTCTCTGTGCTCTGTTCGTCCTTCCCCCGTCCCAGCTCTGTCCTTGGTACCCACTGATCCTGCTGCCCCCAGCTCTGCTGTTTCCAGAATGTCCTGGGGTTGGAATCCTGCACTCCGTGGCCTCTTTCAGATTGCCTTCTTTCTCCGGGGAACGCGCATTTATGTTTCCTACGGAGGAGATAGGAAATGGGAATAGGAAATAGGAAATAAGAAATGGTTTCTTTTCATGGTTTGAAAGCTCACTTCTTTTTTAGTGCTGGATAATATTTGATTGTCTGAATGTTCCACAGTTTACCCATCCATTCGCCTACTGAAGGACATTTGGTTGCTTCCCAGTTTTGGCAGTTAGGAGTAAAGCTGCTATAAACATCCACGTGCAGTTTTTTGTACAGACACGTTTTTCAGCTGCTTTGGGTAAGTACCAAAGAGCACCGTTGCTAGGTCACATGGTAAGAGTATATTTTTGTAAGAAACTGACAGACCGGGGCGCCTGGGTGGCTCAGTGGGTTAAAGGCTCTGCCCTCAGCCCAGGTCATGATCTCAGGGTCCTGGGATCAAGCCCCGCATCGGGCTCTCTGCTCAGTGGGGATCCTGCTTCCTGCCTGCCTCTCTGCCTGCTTGTGATCTCTCTCTCTCTGTGTCAAATAAATAAATAAATTTTTTTTTTTTTAAGATTTTATTTATTTATTTGTCAGAGAGACGGAGAGAGAGCGAGCACAGGCAGACAGAATGGCAGGCAGAGGCAGAGGGAGAAGCAGGCTCCCTGACGAGCAAGGAGCCCGATGTGGGACTCGATCCCAGGACGCTGGGATCATGACCTGAGCCGAAGGCAGCGGCTTAACCAACTGAGCCACCCAGGCGTCCCTAAATAAAATATTAAAAAAAAAAAAAAAAAAAAAGAGAACGAAAGAAACTGACAGACTGTCTTCCAAAGTGGTTGAACTGGTTTTGCATTCCCACCAGCAGTGACAGTTTCTGTGGCTCTGCATCCTTGCCCGTGTTTGATGTCGTCAGTGTTCCAGATTTTAGTCACCCTAGTAGGTGTGCAGTGGTTTCTCAGTTTTTCCCCTTAAATCCAGTTGATTAGGGCATGACTTAGATACAATAAAATACACCAGTAGTGTACAATTCAGTGAGTTTTGACAAATGATAGACCTGTATAGCCGCCACTGTGATCAAAGTAGAGAACAGTTCCATTACCCAGAAAAGTTTCTTTTTGTCTCCTTACAACATCTAGCCCCAGGCAGTCACTGATCTGCTTCTGTGACTATAGATTAATTTTGCTTGTTCTAGAATTTCACAGAAGTGGAATCAGAGTACATAGTGTTTTGTGCCTGACTTCTTTCCCTCAGTGTGGTATTTTTGAGATTCATCCATTTTGTTGTGTAAATCTCACTGTTTTCATTTGCCTTTCCTTGATGACATGATGTGAAGCATCTTTTCATATATTTGTTTGCCATCTGCATATTTTCATTGGAGAAGTGTCTGTTCAGATCTTTTGCTCATTCTTTTTTAAAGATTTTATTTATTTATTTGACAGACAGAGATCACAAGGAGGCAGAGAGGCAGGCAGAGAGAGAGGAGGAAGCAGGCTCCCTGCTGAGCAGAGAGCCTGATGCGGGACTCGATCCCAGGACCCTGAGATCATGACCTGAGCGAAGGCAGAGGCTTTAACCCTCTGACCCACCCAGGCGCCCTCTTTTGCTCATTTTTAAATTGAGTTGTTTTCTTGTTGAGTTTTAAGAGTTCTTTGTATGTTTTAGGTAACAGCCTTTTATCAGCTATGTCTTTTGCAAATATTTCCTCTAGTTTGGCTTGTCTTCCCATTCTCTTAATGAAATGTCTTAAAAAAAAAAAAAAAAAAGGAAAGAAACAATACCTATGAGTTGTTGCTATATTCCAGACACAATTTTAAGTGCTCTTAAAGTTTTTAAAATTTGTGGTAAAATACAGGGCATCTGGGTGGCTCAGTCGGTTAGGCATCTGCCTTTGGCTCAAGTCGTGGTTCCAGGGTTCTGGGATCGAGCCCCACATCGGGCTCCTTGCTCGGCAGGGGGCCTGCTTCTCCCTGTCCCTCTGCCTGCCTGCCTGCCACTTCCCCTACTTGTGCTCAGTCTCTCACTGTCTTTCTGTCTCTCTCTGTCAAATAAAATCTTCAAAAAATTAATAAAAATTTGTGGTAAAATGCACATTACACAAAACTTACTATCTTAGGGGCGCCTTGGTGGCTTAGTCAGTTAAGTATCTGACTCTTGATCTCAGCTCAAGTCTCGATCTTGGGGTTGTGAGTTCAAGCCCCATGTTGGGTTCTCTACTGGGCATGGAGCCTAATTAAAAAATAATTATCATCATAACCACTTTTCAGATGTACAGCTCAGTGACATCAAGCACTTTCTCATTGTGTGTGACTGTCATCACTATCCATCTCCAAACTACTTCTTATAAAACTGAAACTCTGTCCCCATTAAACAGTACTGCCCATTCCCCTGTTCCCAGCCCCCTCTCCCAGCCCCATCAATCTACTTTTGTCTGTATAAATTTGACTACTCCAGGGACCTCATATGGAATCATACAATATTTGTCCTTTTGTATCTGGCTTATTTCACATAGCATAATGTCCTGTGTCAGGATTTCCTGATGAAATGTCTCCTTCCTCTCTCCCTCCTTCGTTCCCTCTCTTTCTTTCTTTCTTTCTTTTTTTTTTTTTTTTTAAGATTTTATTTGTCAGAGAGTACGCACAAGCAGAGAGAGCTACAGGCAGAGGGAGAAGCAGGCTCCCCGCTGAGCAGGGAGCCCGACACAGGGCTCAATCCCAAGACCCTAGGATCATGACCTGAGCCGAAGGCAGAGGCTTTAACCCACTGAGCCACCCAGGTGCCCTTCCCTCAGTTTGTTTTGTGAGGTGAGGAGTCTCTTATGGTTTCTCTCCCTCCCGATCCCATCTTGTTTCATTTATTCCTTTCCTGCCTCCCAAACCCCCCACGTTGCATCTCTACTTCCTCATATCAAGGAGAGCATATGATAATTGTCTTTCTCCGATTGACTTATTTCACTAAGCATAATACCCTCTAGTTCCATCCACATCGTCACAAATGGCAAGATTTCATTTCTTTTGATGGCTGCATAGTGTTCCATTGTATATATACACCACATCTTTATCCATTCATCTGTCGATGGACATCTCAGCTCTTTCTGTAGTTCGGCTGCTGCGGACATTGCTGCTATGAACACTAGGGTGCAGGTGCCCCTTCGGGTCACCACATTTGTATATTTGGGGTAAATACCTCGTAGTGCGATTGCTGGGTCGTAGGGCAGCTCTATTTCCAACTTTTTGAGGAACCTCCATGCTGTTTTCCAGAGTGGCTGCACCAGCTTACATTCCCACCAACAGTGCAGGAGGCTCCCCTTTCTCTGCATCCTCGCCAATACTTGTCGTTTCCTGACTTGTTAATTTTAGCCATTCTGACTGGTGTGAGGTGGGATCTCATCATGGTTTTGCCTTGTATTTCCCTGATGCCGAGTGAGGTGGAGCACTTTCTTCATGTGTCTGTTGGCCATCCAGATGTCTTTGCAGAAATGTCTGTTCATGTCCTCTGCCCATTTCTTGGTTGGATTATTTGTTCTTTGGGTGTTGAGTTTGATAAGTTTTTTATAGATTTTGGATACTAGCCCTTTATCCGTTATGTTGTTTGCAAATATCTTCTCCCATTCTGTCAGTTGTCTTTTGGTTTTATTGATGGTTTCCTTTGCTGTGCAAAAGCTTTTGATCTTGATGAAGTCCCAATAGTTCATTTTTGCCCTTGCTTCCCCTGCCTTTGGCGATGTTCCTAGGATGAAGTTGCTGCGGCTGAGGTCAAAGAGGTTGCTGCCTGTGCTGCCTGTGTTCTCCTCAAGGATTTTGATGGATTCCTTTCTCACATTGAGGTCCTTCATCCATTTTGAGTCTGTTTTCATGTGTTATGTAAGGAAATGGTCCAGTTTCATTTTTCTGCACGTTACTGTCCAATTTTCCCAACACCATTTGTTGGATAATTACCTGTATGAATGTCTTTTTTCCATTGGACATTCTTTCCTGCTTTGTCGAAGATTAGTTGAGCATAGAGTTGAGGGTCTGTTTCTGGGCTCTCTATTCTGTTCCATTGATCTATGTGTCTGTTTTTGTGCCAGTACCATACTGTCTTGATGATGACAGCTTTGTAATAGAGCTTGAAGTCCGGAATTATGATGCCGCCAACTTTGGCTTTCTTTTTCAACATCCCTCTGGCTATTTGAGGTCTTTCCTCAATATAAATTTTAGGATTATTTGTTCCATTTCTTTGAAAAAAATGGATGGTGCTTTGATAAGGATTGCGTTAAACGTGTAGATTGGTTTAGGTAGCATAGACCTTTTCACAGTATTTGTTCTTCCAGTCCATGTGCATGGAACGTTTTTCCATTTCTTTGTGTCTTCCTCAGTTTCTTTCATGAGTACTTTATAGTTTTCTGAGTATGGAATCTTTGCATCTTTGGTTAGGTTTATTACTAGGGATCTCATGGTTTTGGGTGCAATTGTAAATGGGATTGACTCCTTAATTTCTCTTTCTTCTCTCTTGTTGTTGGTGTATAGAAATGCAACTGACTTCTGTGCGTTGATTTTATATCCTGATACTTTACTGAATTCCTGTACAAGTTCTAGCAGATTTGGAGTGGAGTCTTTTGGGTTTTCCACATAAAGTATCATATCATCTGCAGAGTGATAGTTTGACTTCTTTGCCAATTTGGATGCCTTTAATTTCTTTTTCTTGTCTGATTGCTCAGGCTAGGACTTCTAGTACTATGTTGAATAGCAGTGGTGATAATGGACATCCCTACTGTGTTCCTGACCTTAGGGGAGAAGCTCTCAGTTTTTCTCCATTGAGAATGATAGTCGCGGTGGGTTTTTCATAATGGCTTTGATGAATTGAGGTGTGTACCCTCTATCCCTACACTGTGAAGAGTTTTGATCAGGAAGGGATGCTGTACTTTGTCAAATGCTTTTTCAGCATCTATTGAGAGTATCATATGGTTCTTGTTCTTTCTTTTATTAATGTATTGTATCACATTGATTGATTTGCGGATGTTGAACCAACCTTGCAGCCCTTGAATCAATCCCACTTGGTTGTGGTGAATAATCCTTTTAATGTACTGTGGGATCCTATTGGCTAGTATTTTGGTGAGAATTTTCACATTTGTGTTCATCAAGGATATTGGTCTGTAATTCTCTTTTTTGATGGGCTCTTGGGTTTGGGGATCAAGGTAATGCTGGCCTCATAAAATGAGTTTGGGGGTTTTCCTTCCATTTCTGTTTTTTGGAACAGTTTCAGGAGAATAGGAATTAATTCTTCTTTAAATGTTTATTAGAATTCCCTTGGGGAGCTGTCTGGCCCTGGGCTCTTGTTGGGAGATTTGTGATGACCGCTTCAATCTCCTTACTGGTTATGGGTCTGTTTGGGTTTTCTGTTTCTTCCTAGTTCAGTTTTGGTAGTTTTTTTTTTTTTTTTTTTTTTTATTTTATTTATTTATTTGACAGACAGAGATCACAAGTAGGCAGAGAGGCAGGCAGAGAGAGAGAGGAGGAAGCAGGCTCCCTGCTGAGCAGAGAGCCTGATGTGGGGCTCGATCCCAGGACCCTGAGATCATGACCTGAGCCGAAGACAGAGGCTTAACCCACTGAGCCACCCAGGTGCCTCCAGTTTTGGTAGTTTTTATGTCTCTAGAAATGCATCCATTTCTTCCAGATTGTCAAATTTGCTGGCATATAGTTGCTCATAATATGTTCTTATAATTGTATTTCTTTGGTGTTCGTCGTGATCTCTCCTCTTTCATTCATGATTTTATTTATTTGGGTCCTTTCTCTTTTCTTTTTGATAAGTCTGGCCAGGGGTAGACAAACCTTTCTTAAAGAGAGCTTCGCAGGTGCCTCCTGTGGGGTTCCGTGTTGGGAAGGTAAGGAAATGGTTGTAAGCAGAGAGGCAGGCACCGTTTTTCTGCTTGGAGCCCAGGGCTTGTTTATTTTCCTTTTTATTTGAATAGTTTAATAGTTCTGGGGTCTACTTTTGAGAGCTGTCATTAGAAACTAAAGCAGTGGCCTCAACACCCAAAGAACAAACAATACAATTGAAAAATGGGCAGAAGACACGAACAGACATTTCTGCAAAGAAAACATCCGATGGCCAACAGACACATGAGAAAGTGCTCCACCTCATTTGGCATCAGGGAAATACAAAGCAAAAACCACGATGAGATCCCACCTCACACCAGTTAGAATGGCTAAAATTAACAAGTCAGGAAACGACAGATGCTGGCGAGGATGCGGAGAAAGGGGAGCCTCCTGCACTGTTGGTAGGAATGCAAGCTGGTGCAGCCACTCTGGAAAACAGCATGGAGGTTCCTCAAAAAGTTGAAAATAGAGCTGCCCTACGACCCAGCAATCGCACTACGAGGTATTTACCCCAAATATACAAATGTGGTGACCCGAAGGGGCACCTGCACCCTAGTGTTCATAGCAGCAATGTCCGCAGCAGCCGAACTACAGAAAGAGCTGAGATGTCCATCGACAGATGAATGGATAGAGAAGATATGGCGCATACACACACACACACACACACACACACACACACACACACACACACAGGAATACTATGCAGCCATCAAAAATACAAAACCTTGCCATTTGCAGCGATGTGGATGGAACTAGAGGGTATTATGCTGAGTGAAATAAGTCAATCAGAGAAAGACAGTTATGATCTTACTGATACACAGAATTTGAGAAACAAGGGAGAGGATCATGAAGAAGAGAGGGAAATAAACAAGATGACATGAGAGAGGGAGATAAAGCATAAAAGACTCTTAATCCCAGGGAACAAACTAAGGGTTGCTGGAGTGGAGGGGTGGCTGGGGGCTGGGCACTGGGAAGGGTGTGTGTTGTGGTGAGTGCTGTGAATTAAGACTGATGAATCAGAGACCTGTACTCCTGAAACAAATAATACATTATATGTTAATTAAAAAAAGAAAGAAAGAAAGAAACCAGAGCAGTGGGAATGCCTAAGGAAGGAGGGAATCTTGCTGTTTTTAGTTTTCACTCTTTTGTAGCTTTTAAATTTTACATATAGAATTCATTGCCTATTAATGACAACAGAAATACTAATTGATATTCTGTTCTAGACTGTAGCTTTATGGAGTTAACTCTTTTTCAAGCAAACGCTCGGATTTCCCCTTAAATCAGACTATTTCTGGAGAAATTTGAGGGGAAATGGCACGATGCCGACAGGTGGTACATACACAGATACCACCCTCAGGCCTCGGAGCCAGCGGCGTTTCAGAGTCAGAGTAGTTTGGATCTTAGAAAAGTAGTACAGTATGTGTACTTTATATTATTTCACACTCCTAGCAGCCTGTAATTCGACACATTAGAATTTCTGTCATGAAATACATGATTATTCTAAGCAGGATAATTAAAAGCTATAATTAGCTCCTTCTTAGTTTGGGTCAGAATTGGCTGTCAGACAATTTCAGGTCAGGGTTTTTGGAGCTGTTTGTCTCTTGGAATTTGTGAACAAGGGACTGTGGACCTGTATAAGGTGTAGGGCTGCTTGATGGAAGTCATTGTAGTAGGGTTATGAGGAGCAAGATGCCGACAGGTGGCTGTCCTCTTTCAGTAGCTTTAAAGCCTCCAGCTCTAAGTCTGCAGTCCTATTTCTGTCTGTTTCAAGTGCCCTCCTTTCCTCCTGTGAGCCCGTGTGGTCCAGCCAGGGTGGTGGACTCACCCTGTCCGTGGTCTGTTCTGCTTCTCTGCATCAGTAGTATCGTGTCTCTGTCTCCGTCATTTCACTACACCTGTCCTTACCCTTCCTTCTACATAGCTCTTGACTCACTGATTTCTCACCTGGACCTTGAGAGTAATTTCTTTTTCTTTTTCTTTTTTTTTTTTTTTTAAGATTTTATTTATTTGACAGACAGAGATCACAAGTAGGCAGAGAGGCAGGCAGAGAAGGGGGGAGGAGCAGGCTCACCGCTGAGCAGAGAGCCCGATGCGGGGCTCGATCCCAGGACCCTGGGATCATGACCTGAGCCGAAGGCAGAGGCTTTAACCCACTGAGCCACCCAGGTGCCCCGAGAGTAATTTCTTAATTGTTTCAGCACAGTGCACACACACAAAGTGTACAGCTCCTCAGCGCAAAGCTTCATGACCACCTGCCGCGTAATCTGCCCCCAGTTAAGAAACACTGTGTGCCTCAGCCGCGCTCCACAGGGCCCCTCCCAGCCACAGAACCATTGTCCTGAATTCTAAACTAGACATTGTTTTGTTTGCTTTTGAACTTCATATACATGGAATACATGGACTTCAGAGAATGCTGTTGGCTTTTCACTGAGTAAAATGATGGTGAGAGTAGCCTGTATATTTGTGCTTAGCTGTGAGTCACTCACTCTCATTGCCGTGACGTATTCAGTGACGGACTGTACCGCAGTTTGATGTTCTGTTGTAGTTGGACAGTGTGGTGATTCTGTTTTTGGTCTGTTACAATGGACAGTGCTGCTGCATTTTCTAGATATTTTTTAAGTTGGAAGACTTTTTGTAATTGAAAATTTGTGATTCCTGTGTTTTGATGAGCACACACATTTCTGTTGGGTGTGCTTCTGGGCTCCATGGCCGTGCTGGCTCAGCATGTGCAGCTTTCATAGGTGCAGCCACTCTGGAAAATGCTTTACACCATGTACACCCCACTGACACCGTGTTAGGGAGCATTCACTTGGCTTCTCAGCTTCCTCAGCATTGGCACTCTCTTTTTCATACTAGGTTTTTAGTGGGTGCGTAGTGGTGGTGGTTTGTGGTTGTAATTTGCATCTCTTGATGACGAATGATGTTGAGGATCATTGCATGTGCTTACTGACCGTCCAGTGCAGTATTTTCAGAACGCTTTGCTGCAGGTTCCGTGGATGTTCATCTCTGGTGTGCAGCTCACCGTCGAAGCTCCTCAGTGTGGTGGAGGGTAGTCCCGTGGCAGAGCCGCCTGCTCAGAAAGCAGACCTTGCCATTCCCTTCTGGGTTATGCTTTTCTGTTCCTATAAAGTGGAAATTAATCTTTTAATAAAGTGCCCGAAGGATGAAATGCCTTACCTAATGTCAAGCATATGTAAAAACTCACCATTTGATAAGGAACTCAATACAGTGATCTCTCTTACTATTATTTAATTGGCAGCCTTATTAATGATCTAGAAAATACAGTCCTAGGGTGGAGAGGAAGGGTGAAGTTGGTAAACAGTATGGACTTCCAGTTATAAGATAAATAAGTTCTGAAGACATAATGTCTAGCGTAGTGTCTAAAGTTAACAATATTCTGTTGTTTAATTGAAAGTTGCTAGGTGAGTTGATCTTAAAAGTTTTCACCCCATGCACACAAAATTGGAACTGTGAGGCTATAGATGTTAACTAACTTTATTTGGGATAATCATTTTGTAATACATACATATTAAATCATTACATTGTACACTTTAAACTTATACCATATTATACTGCAATTATATTTCAGTAAAATGGGGGGGCCCCCACAATCCTAGACACTGTATTCCTTGTGCCTGGAACTTCACAGGTAAAACAAAAGTGACATTGTCTCTAGGATATTAGTCTTCACGGTTGGTGTGTGCACCAAGATTGAGATGATCTTTTAGAGTTTAGGAAGAAAATATACTTGCTATTTTTTTCATCCTGTTTGTTTGTTTTTCTGTTTTATAGTGTATAATACAGTGATATAACTTACACATATATGAATATGTTGTTGCCAGATTATTTTTTTTAAGATGTCAATTTTTTGAGGTATATTTTACATAGGATAAGACAGTTATTTTAAAGGTGCCTCTCAAAGAGTTTTGGCAGATGTATGTACCCGTGTAACCAATACTCCAGTGAAAACAGTAGAAGGGGTGCTTGGGTGGTTCAGTTGGTTCTGAGACTGCTTTCAGCTCAGGTAATGATCCTGGAGTCCTGGGATTGAGTCCTGCATCGGGCTCCCTGCTCAGCAGGGAGTCAGCTTCTTCCTGCAACACTCCCCCCCTCATGCTCTCTCTTTCTCTCTCTCTCAAATAAATAAATAAAAATCTTTTAAAAAGATAATAGAATGTTTCTTCCACAAGATCTTCCTCCTGTCTCTTTGTAGTCTTGCCTCATCACCCCACTGAAAGTCCCAGGCAGTCACTCATATGCCTCCGTCACTGTAGACTAGTCATGTCTTTTCTAGGATTTCTTATGAAGTGAATTATACAGTGTATATTCTTCAGTCCTTTTCTGATTAACCTTTCTGAGATTCATCCATGTTGCTTGTTTGGGCAGTTTTTCCTTTGTCATTGTTGAGTGCTGTGTGAGAAGTATTTTCTTGTGTGGACATAACCACCATTGGTCGGTCCATTCACCAGTTGCTGGTCAATGCTGGGAAATTTCCAGTTTGGACTGTTTTGGATCCTGCTTCTGTGAACATTCATGAACAAGTCTTTGATTGGACAGACGCTTTCGTTTCTCCAGGCCAAATAAGCGGACAAACTTTTCCATTTTGTATCCCACCAGCAGTGTGGGAAAGTTCTAGTTGCTCTGTGTCCTTGTCAGTGCTTGGTTTTGTCAGTCTTTATATTAGCCATTCAGTGGATACGTAGTAGTATCTCATTGTGGTTCGAATTTCGTTTCACTGATGACTAAAGACGTTGAGCACCTTTTCACATACTTGCTGACCATTCCTGTGTTGTCATCATCTTTTCTTTCTTTCTTTTTTTTTTTTTTTAAATAAACTCTAGGCCCACAGAGTTAAATAAACTCTGTGGGGCTTGAACTCATGACCCCAAGATCAAGAGTGGCATGTTCCGCTGACTGGGCCAGCCAGGTACCCCTGTATCTTCTTTATTAGAAGTCTGTTTGACCATTTTTAATGGGCTGTTTGTGTTCTTATTGTTGAATTTTATATGTCCTGAACACAAATCATTTGGGAGTTATGTGTATTATAAATGTTCCTCCTATTTTGTTCCTTGCCTTTTCATTTTTTTTTCCCCCCAGAGAGGGAGAGTGGGAGGGGAGGGGCAGAGGGAGAGAGAGAGAGAGAGAGAGAATCTCAAGCAGACTCCTTGCTGAGGATGGAGCTCCTTGCTGGGGGCTTGATAAGAGGACTCTGAGATCATGATCTGAGGCAAAATCAAGGGTTGGACGCTTCACTGAGGGAGCCACACCAGCGCCCGCCTTTTCATTTCTTGATGGCTTATTACTCATATATCGTACATACTCATTTGCTGACTCCTCCTTCATTTTTCACATAAGAGTGTACAGTCAAAGCTCTTCGGAGGCTCCGAAGAGCTCTTTTCTGCATTAGCAGAAGGAAGTGCTATAGACTGAGGGCAGGGGAGGAGCCCAGGAGCTGCACCCGGGCTCCTCTTCCCAGTGAAGTCTGGGCAAGACGTGTGTGTGTTGGAGAACCTGCTCTGGTCAGCGTGAGAGTGTCTGGGCAAGTTTGGAAAAGAGTAATCCCAAGAGTAGGCCCACCTCAGAGGACCATTTCTTCTCACTGGCCCCTACGGTATGCTCAGTGCTGCTGTCAGTGAGACAGAGACCACCCAGTCATCTGTACCAAGAGCCATGCATGTGGCCTTTCAGACAAGAGAGGGCTGATGGGATTATTTCGCACAGTCAATGGAAGTCCTCCTTCGTCTTGAGTGTGTCCTAAATGATCGAGGATTACATACTGAAAATTAAAGTAGAATTTGTACTGTGTTTTATAAGGCTGCTGGAAGCACAAAGCATTACCGTCGACCATACCAGCATTTACTGCCATCCTCACCCCCAGCCTGGCATCAGGATCTTAAATGTGCTCTCCTAGGTCGGCCTTTCCCCTGACAACGAATGGGGAGGAGGGGGAATAACAAAAACAAGCACAATTCTTCTCCAAACCAAGGAAAAACTCAGAAGCACTGGGCAGCAACTTGTGAAGCTGCTGGTCACGTGTGTTACTAGAAAACCCAGCAGCAGCTCCCTAAATTGGGTCAGCAGTGTTTCTGGAATTGAGGCTTTCAGGTGTGTGGGTACATGAGCAGGTCTGCCTGTGGAAATGCACCATTTCCTAACCTCTAGTATCTTAGGGCGCAGGGCCAGTCCGTAATAGTTGGGCTCCAGTACAGAGTGAAAATGTGGACTGAGAAAACAGGAAAAGGCCTCGTCCTTTCTCCTGTGGTCTCTCTCAACCTGCTGTGGTGTTTTCATTTGTTACTTAATATCAAGCTTTCTTAGGCAGAAGGGTACTCAAAGGGCAAGTGCAGACCCTCTCAGACACCCGAGGTGTCCCTTCCAGGCCCCATTTGGGACAGAGGATGATTGTGGGAGGGGGTTGCTGGTGCAGGAGGCAAGATGTGGGTGAGCTGGGGTTCCAGGCCTCAGGCCTGTACTCCATTGTGTCACTGGGCTTCACTTACAAAACATAAATTCAAAAATGAAATTCTTGAGCATTTCAAGAGGGTGGCAGTAGAGCATTAAATAAACCTCATTTGTGGGCCCTTCTGAGCACAGCACCTGTGTGACTGAACTGTGGACTGACCCCCAGAGTAGACCCCCTTAGAAACTTCCCAGATCACCAGACCCCCGGGCCCCCAGAGTAAGAGCTTTATTTCATAAGCTATGCAGCTTCTAAGTCATTTTGAAGCAAAGCATGGCAGGAAAGTGCTTTGCTCAAAAGACGGGGCTCAGCAGGCGGTTCCCAGCCCAGTTGCAGGCGTCTCATGGAAGCAACAGGCTTTGAGGCTCTGATTAGAAGATTCATGCTGAACCTCATAAAGACTAAAACAGCCTGGCCTGCCTTAATACACACCACCACCTCACATTTCACACGTTTTCATAGAAAACTGGTGTTTTAGCAGTTTGCAGGGTAAGAAGTTCAAGCAGAGGCGATAGGTGTTGCTTGAGTTTCATTGCTGAGGTGTGAGAAAAGTAACACTACATGGGGTTTCTGATTTTTTTCTCAGTATATTTTTCATTGTCCATAACTGTCTGAAACTTGGTCAAGCTCTCTACTTAGAACTTGTGCCCTTTCAGTAGCTACTACTACTTCTGAGGTGCAGTGCGGCCCTTCCCTGGGCTGACATTGCTGTCCCTTTGCAACCCCCTTCTCAGGCAGGGGAGTGCTCGCCAGACTCTGGGGCCGTCTTGGACTGATGGTGGTGGCAGCCTTGGGGTCCTGACTTGGGGTGGCCCGTCAGCAGGACTGATCAGGGGCTGGGCGTGCTGCTCCTAGCTCCTGGCAGAGGCAGCTTGGGGTAGGGGGTGACTGATGAGTCACTGGTGAGTTTGATCATTTAGAGGCAGCAGTTCAGGAAAGGTGGCATTATAAGTTTCAGTGTTTCTTTCACACCATTGAAAAAACTAGTAGGAGAGAATGGGGAATGAAAGTGTCACTTTGGCCATCGTCTTCCTCAGGGCTCAGGATGAGGAGTTCTTTTTTTGTTTTTTTTGTTTTGTTTTGTTTTTGTTTTTAAGATTTTATTTATTTGACAGAGAGAGAGAGATCACAAGTAGGTGGAGAGGCAGGCAGAGAGAGAGAGAGAGAGAGAGGAGGAAGCAGGCTCCCCACTGAGCAGAGAGCCTGATACGGGGCTCGATCCCAGGACCCTGGGACCACGACCCGGGCCGAAGGCAGAGGCCTCAACCCACTGAGCCACCCAGGCGCCCCAGGATGAGGAGTTTTCTTCCATTTTTGCAGGAAAAGCAGCGTGGCTTGCTGTCAGGGCTGTGCGGGACTGGAGTCCGATTGGAAGTCCCGTGGTAGTGTTCTTTCTAGGGCGTGTGCTTGTTTGGGTCCCGAAGGTGCAGCCATACCTGCTGGCTGAGTTTCTCGGGCTCCTTGTCCTCTGTGACATGGCACACGTGCCCCCTCTGTGCTGAGGACACCAAGGCGTGTCTCCAGCCGGGCTTCACTAAGGACTGGGGGATGTCTCCCTGGGGTGGTGGCTGAGGGGCACCTCACGTGTCGTATGTCCACTTAACCCGTTCCTCACCCACCCGCATCTTAGTGAATGCTACCGATGTCCCCTGAGCCGTCCTGAGGTCCTCCCTCAGCCCACACTGAGCAGTGGATCTGTACACTTCGTGCTGTACCCATGGGCTGCTTATTTCCATCTCTGAAACCAGTCGCTTCTCTGTCCTCACTGCCCCTGAGGTGCAGGTGTCACACACCCCGGGCTCCTGGGGAGCCTCCTCACTGGTTTCCTCATTCCCACCCCTACCTCCCAGTCTGCTCTGCAGGGTCACGGCCCATGCGTTTCCTCGGATGTGGGAGACACTGCCGCCCTCCACCTTGTTGGTGATCACTGCTGCTCACGCTAAGTCGTCAGTGGCCCCAGAGCACGGTCCACCCGCCATAACACATTTTTACTAACTCAGCCTTTTCCTTTGCCGGTCATGAGATTAAACTATAAGATTTTTCTTCCTCTTCAAGTTAGATTGTCTTTGTCACTCGTTAAAGGTGAATGGCTTAGAGTAACTGTTCTCTCCTTTCTTCCCTAGAAAACAGGTCAGCAACTCCGCTTAGTGTGTCTTTGGCCAGCGGCATAGGTGAAAGGGCTCGAAACGATTTTCCAGATGCGCCTTTGGTATCGCTATCGTGGGAGAAGGGGTGTTTTGTTTATTTATTTATTTATTTATTTTTAAAAGATTTTATTTATTTATTTGACAGACAGAGATCACAAGCAGGCAGAGAGGCAGGCGGAGAGAGAGAGGAGGAAGCAGGCTCCCCGCTGAGCAGAGAGCCTGACGTGGGGCTCGATCCCAGAACCCTGGGATCATGACCTGAGCCGAAGGCAGAGGCTTAACCCACTGAGCCACCCAGGTGCCCCGGAGAGGGTGTTTTTATAGGAGAGGTCCTTCCTGTGGCCCTTTGTGCACAAGTGTGGCCTTAGGATTCAGATCCTACCTTCTGTTTTTTTCTCTCTGCCTTGGGACCAGCAGTGTCTTAAATGGGGCCACCACAGTAGCCTGGGTCCCAGAGTGAGGGAAGTGTGGAGCAGACCAGCTTCTCTGTAGTATGTGCATGACAGAGGCTAGATCCAAACCTTTGCTGTGAGCCACAGAGACCTGCAGGCCATTTGTTATCACCACAGGATTCAGCCTTGCTGCCTGGTGGACGTTGTGGGCAGGACACTCAGTGGTGTGCTGAAGGAACATGGCTTGGAGGATACTGCTCTGTGAGATGATTGATGGATTTAAGGTGGGACAGATACTCTTCCAAGGGAGGAGGAAATCCAGAGTATGGAATATGGTATCACCGCAGACCACAGCTTCTTCGGTCAAATTTGAAGCCCAGCGATGGGATGGTGTGGATGTGTAACAGATGTCAGCCGGATGAATGAGAGTGTGCAGGTGTCAGGGTCACTGTGTGAATGTGGCCATTGTATTGTCCTGTGTACCCCCAAACTGGGGATCACAGAGTCAGGAGTCAGTGAGAAATAGGGTGAGGTGACTTTTTTTTTTTTTATTTATTAGAGAGAACAGACAGGCAGAAAGGGAGAGGGAGAGGGAGAAACAGACTCACTGCTGAGGAAGGAGCCTGAGGTGGGGCTCAGTCCCAGGACTCCCGGATCAGGACCTGAGCCGAAGGCAGATGCTTAACTGACTGAGCCACCCAGGTGCCCCAAGGTGACATTTCTTTACCTTTGTTAGGTTCCCACAAAGTTGTGCTTGAAAGGTGATGGGACTCTAGATATCATGGACTCCCGCAGAAGAGAGATGATGATGAGGGTCATGACCCGCACGGGCCTTCGGTTTGTCAGCGGCAAAGGCCCGGTCAGTGCGGACCGGTACGCCTGTGAAGCACAAGCAAGCACCGTCTGGCAGAGTCGATGGTTCCCGAACATTCTCTCTCTGTGTGCTTACCGCGCCATGGATGTCATGGACGTTCTGCACATTGTGCACAGTCCTAGCCTGGCACAGATGGCCTAGGTCACTGAGCTTTGCACTGGATATTTTTAAAGTTTCCAAATCATTTTCTTTTTCCTTGAAATTACTTCAGACTTCTAGAAAAGCTGTAAAAATAGAACAGAAAATCCCCATTTCCCCAGATTCCCCAAATATTAACATTTATTACACCTTCTTTACCTCTCTCATTTTTTTTTCCCTGAAATTTTTGAGAGTAAGTTGCTTGCGTGATCAATTTTTACCTCTAAAGTCTTTCCATATATGTTTCCTAAAAACACTCTCTTCTATAACTGCAGTGTGGGCACCAGCGCCAGTTAGCGTTGGCACAGTACAGCGATGTAGCCCGCTGACCTTGCATAGACTTCAGCGGCCATTTGCCGATGCCCTTCATTGCAAAAGAAAAACCAGACCTGTTTCCAGAATGGGGTCACGGTTGCGCTGACCTCTCTTTTCATTTGTCACCACTCTTCAGCCTTTCTTTAACTCCTGTGGCATTGACATTTTGTTTTAAAGATTTTATTAGTTTATATGACAGAGAGAGAGTGGGAGATCACAGGCAGGTGGTGGGGGGGCGGGGAGCAGGCTCCTTGCTGAGCAGAGAGCCCGATGCGGGGCTCGATCCCAGGACCCTGAGATCATGACCTGAGCCGAAGGCAGAGGCTTAACCCACTGAGCCACTCAGGTGCCCAGAGCATTGACATTTTTGAAGAGGACAGGCCAGTTATTATGTACGATGCCCCTCGATTTGGATTTGTCTAATGTTTTTCCTCTGGTGAGATCGTGTTGGTTATTTTTAGCTAGAAGCCCAGAGGTGAGGTTGTGTGCACCCCACAGCAGGGGTGCTGCTGCCACTTTGTGCCATGGTGGGAGGGGAGGCACCTGCAGGTCTCTCCCCAGCACCACTGCAGTTACTCTGACTCCTCCTGGGGTGGTCTCCTCATCTGCAAGGCACCAACCAAGTTGGTGCTGGTGTGTGTGGGTGGGGGGATCACTGAATTAGGGAAAGCAACAAATTGCGAGGAGTTTTTAAAATTTCTGAAATACTCTTTAAAAACTTGAGTGATTCTAGAGTTAACCTAATAATGTCTGATTTGCCTCCAGATGTGTGTTTTTCTGTAGGCAGAAAAGGAGGACACTCCTGAGATTTTTCCAGCTCAGGGAGTATGTCTGAGTGAGTGGTCCACGGCACAGCAGAGAAGGATGTCAGGAGGCTCTGCAGACCTCATTATGAGAGCTTAGACTGAGGCCGCTAGTGTGGGGTCTCGTGTAAGAGTTCCCAGCCCAGGCGCCAAGTACCGGAGAGTGAGTACAGAGAGGGAGGGGTATGTGCGAGTCTGAATCCACGTTAAGATGGTAACATTTGTTCAAGTAAAAGAAACTTAATTTTTTATCAGGGTCCTTTACATGTGTTAGAAGCCATCAGCTGTTGTGTTGCTGCTGTCGGTTTTGATTGTGGTTCAAGATGTGCCACTTCTCAGTTCTCAGAGGTGCTCAGTACCCTCAGGTTGCTGTCCTGTGATGCACGCTTCTGGTCGTTTTCACTGAGAGATTTGTGATTCTGCAACCTGACTAGCTTGTCTTACAGTTCATTTCTTCATTTTTCCGTTTTCTCTGTTATTTTGTCATAATTGTCAGGGTTTTATACACAGTTGCATATTATACTGAGCTTCATTACAAATCTTTCAGGATCTGTTTTATTTATTTATATATATATACACATATATATGTGTGTGTATATATATACACACACACACATATATATGTATATATAAAATTTTGTTTTTAAAGAATTGAGTGTGCAACCAAGTGTGCATGCATGAGGCGGGGAGAATGAGAGGGACAGAGAGTGTTTTAAGCAGTCTGCACGCCCAGCACAGAGCCTGATGTGGGGCTCAATCCCAGGACCCTGAGATTATGACCTGAGCCATAATCAAGAATCAGTTGCTTAAGTGACTGAGTAGCCCAGGTGCCCCCAAAGTATTTTTAAAGAACACCTCATGTTACGCGTTGTGATGGTAGGTGTGAGACATGGGCACTCACACCCTTGCCATAGCAGGGAAGTGGATCAGGGGGCACAGATAGGATGGGCCTTCCAGCCCCGAAAGTCAGGCCACTTGGTTGTGGTGTTGGGTGGTTGAGGTGGTCCAAGGAGGTCCCCCCACCTGGGTGCTTCACCTTCTTGCTACTCTTATGTTTTGCTGCTCTTTTTAGTTTCATGAGGCAACTAATCAGAATTGTTCTGCTGTTTCTTACTTCTAGCTTAGAAAAGTCAAGCCTCAGTCCTTTACCTATCCTGCAGGAGAGTGAGGATCTCATAGCTAACTGACGTCCACAGAGAGCTTGAACACGGTTATAGTGTATTTCCCTTTGAACACAGCCCACAGAGAGAAATCCCTTACGTCTGTAACATAGGCACCAGTGTAATCACAGCCCAGGTAAAGAAATAGGGCATTGTTAACACGGAAGTATAGAAAGCAGGACTGTGAACCCCTTGTCACGTTATCAGTATTTTGCTAAATTTTTTTAAGATTTATCGATTCATTTGAGAGAAAGCACATGTGAGGGGGGTTGCAGAGGGAGAGAGAGAGAATCTCAAGCAGACTCTCCCCTGAGTGCAGGGCCTGGTGTGGGGCTAGATCCCATGAATCTGAGATCATGACCTGAGCTGAAATTGAGGTCGTTTCAATAAAGGGCCCCCCCTTTTTAAAAAGATTTTATTTATTTATTTGAGAGTGAGTAAGAAGAAGAAGGAGGAGGGACAATCTGAAGGAGACTCCACGCTGACCGTAGAGCCCAATGTGGGCTTGATCCCACGGCCCCGAAGATCATGACCTGAGTCGAAATCAAAAGTCAGATGCTCGACTGACCGCACCACCCGGGTGTCCGACAGATGGCAACAGACGGCTTTTTAATAATAACTGCTCTCCGTTGAAGTATACTGTTTGTACAGAAAAGCACACGTACCGTACATGTGTAACTTGATGAATTGTCGCAGAAACTCGCCATGTAATCAGCACCCAAATTTAAAAATAAAAAGTTACCAGGATGTCTGGGTGGTTTTTAAGTGTGTTTTGTGGCTTACACACACATGAAAAGAAGTTTCCTCTTAGATGAAACCAGAGATTTCCCCATTTTCGCCTGTCAAGGGGGTGGGGTTGGTGGCAGCAGTGTCCATGGTGGCTAGGACGGAAGTTTCACGGTCTGTTGGTCAGAGACTGTCAGCAGGTGGTCTGATAGCACCTTGCCTCAACTTAGACACCCTGCGTGCGCTTGGAGTTTAAAGTTTCCTGACAGCACTGTGCCATGGAGACAACCAGGGGACAGGGTCAGTCATCACCTTTACTTGGAAACCTTGGGACTCAGATACGAAGGAAGGCTGTCCTTGATGGGGCAGTATCCTGTCCCTAAGGCAACACTCAGCTGATCCTGTGTGCATGGATGCTGGGGTGCGGGGGGACACTCTGGAAAAGTACAAGCCGAGGACCAGTGTGGAGGGTGTGGCCTTATTTTGTGAAATGCAGAGAGAAGCGCTGGGAGACGTGTGTGCCCCATGGGGGAGGAAGTGCTCACCTTCCTGGAGTCCCCATCCGAGCTGTGCACCATGCTCTGCTGCTTCCTCCGCACCACACGAACGGCGGCAGGTGTGTGTGCTTTTGATCTGCTGGAGGCTGGCCTCCTATACGTCCTCGGGGTGTGGTGGGACAGACAGACGGACTGTAGGAGAGCAGGTGTTGATGTCTTAAGTTGGGCTGAAGGCGGTTGGTTGGTTTGTTTGTTTGTTTTTTCAATACACATCTGAGTGTTTGCTAAATGTTATGTGAATTAATCACCAAGACACTTTAAGAGGGAGATGATGCCATCTCTGTTTTGTGGGTGAGAAGACTGAGCCACAGAGAGGTAACCGCTCTGCCGGGTCGGAGGCCTGCACACTGGATGGTGGCACTCGCTCTCACAGCCTGTCCTTCGTGGCGACGTGGGAATGATGATCTGAGGACAGGGCTCAGGCGCTGTATGTGGGAGAGGAGGAGGAGAAGTCACCCTTCTGCAGTTTTCATATATGTGGTGCTAGAAATTAGTGGCCAGTGGGGTCTTAGTCACCTTCTTCTCTAAGCCTAGAGTTGATTCACATCTCACACTAGCAATAAAGAGGCAGCTGCAAAGCATTTAACTGTGGTCTTCTCGCTTGTTTTAGTCATGTGATCTGCTTGTTTTAATTACCTGTTTAATGTATGAAGCTGGGCACTTTGTAATTCCACAGGTGTAAACTGGGGGTCCACTTCATACATCCGAGGGGTTCTTCTAAGCTCTGGCTGAGGGGTTTGGTCAGCAAGTGACAACTCTAGCCCTCAACTAGAGTGCTGGGAAGAGTCCCCTTGATGATGTCCCCAGAAGTGGGAGGTACCTCTGCCCTCCATGCACGTGCTGGATCTTTCCATGGCAGACAGAGCTGACCACCAAGATGGGTGCCCTGGGACGGGCGGAGAGGTCAGCCGACTGCCGTCACTTGGTTGTTTGGCCATTTATATACACACAGATCAGGCGCTATTTAACTGATGTGAGATCAGGCAGCGACCAGGAGTCTGTGGCTATTTTTAAATTTTATTCTTTAAAGATGTTTGGCTTGCAGTACCTTTTTTTTTTTTTTTAATAAATATACTTCAGTTATGTCAAGGAAGCTTTATTAAAGGTGAGCCAGAGTATTGAATTGTAAACCTTTTCTCCTGGAATTTAATATCTCTGTCTTTTGTTTGTTTGCTCAGTAAAAGGTGATAGGATTCTTCAAAAGGAATGATTTTTCTTTCTTAATTAAGAAACCACCACAAAATTATGTTGCTTAATGACCCAAATAGACTTGTGTGTTTATTTTAAAAGGAGTAATGCAGATTAAATTACGTTTGAGGCTTTTTTCTACTTCGGTTGGGCTGGTGTAAGAACGTGTTCATTGACTAGTGTTTTAAAGTCATGAATGTCTCTTTGTGGTTTCACTCATTAAGCGAATCATAGCACATGGGGTGAGCTTGGAAGTGGGGTTCTCGATGGCTTCTCCACACAAGATGACGCTCTGGAGCATCGGGGACACTTGGGCTCTGTACCCTGCTGCAGGTGGGACGCCCCATCGTCCAGTCTGGCTCACTAGTGCTGACAGTTGGCTTTTCTTTTTTAGGTGCACGTTTAGGTTCCCGAGCACAAACATCAAGATCACGTTCACTGCCCTGTCCAGTGAGAAGAGGGAGAAGCAGGAGGCTCCTGAGTCCCCGGTGAAGCCTGTGCAGGCCCACATCTCGCCCCTGACCATCAACATTCCAGACACCATGGCCCACCTCATCAGTCCCCTTCCCTCCCCAACCGGAACCATCAGGTACAGCAGCTGATGTGGGCAGGGGTCACCACAGAGTCAGGGTGCGGGGCGTGCTTGCTGAGATGTCCACGACCACATCCTGATTTTCATTCCTCACCTCCTCCCTTGGGAAAGGTGCAAAAGCCGTCAGAAGTCACAGGAAGGGGCAGGAGCACACAGCAGCGCCGCTCCCTTCCCAGGGTGGACACAAGGGAGGGGGGGAGGTTCAAAGGCGCTGCACATGCCGTTCAGTTTTCGAACACGCTTTGCTCCCGGTTTCCGGCCTGTGAAACACAGTTCCCTTGTGTTCCTGGTCTTCCCTTACGGACTGACTGTGTTTGAGTGTCAGTTGAAGGGGCAGGTGATTAGCCATTTTGGTCTAAACTCTGAGATACGTTTTCATTTGCATTTGAGTTTTTTTAATTTGCTGTAATTTCAAGTAAATTCTGATGCCCTGTACTTTGGATTGATGAATTTGAGCACAGCAGAGCGGCTGACTTGTGTTCCCCTTGATGTTCTAAGAGACACTGGGTGCGTCGGCCGCTTCAGGGCACGCACGTGGTGCAGCAGCCAGAACCAGAGCACCGTGGTCAGGTTGTGCTGAGCGCTCAGAGGGCAGTAGCTGAGGCACAGGTCGAGAACAGCCGCTGGGTCCTGTGGACGTGTGTGCTTCGAGCAGGTTAGGCCGCTGCGTGTGGGCGAGTGGTGCTCTGCTGTGAGGCGGGCGGAGCTCGCGTGCGCCAGGCTTCCAGGTGCTGTTGGCGCTCAGGAGAGGGGCGTAGTGATCTTAGCTGTGAGTGATGGAAACGGGGGTGCGCAGCGAGCACCGCACTGCTCTGTTCATCTGGCTCCTGCCGTCGGGGCTGTCCAGGGCCCGGCTGGGAGGTGGGGTGGGCTGTGCTTTGTCTCGTCTGTCCAGGCTGACGCGCGTGGCCGGGCCAGGGAGGGCACACGGAGAACTGGCGACTCTGGCTTACACCTCGCGGCTGAACGCTTCTGTTTCCTATCTCAAAACCAGCATCAGCAGTAGGCCTTCTGGAAATGACCGTGCGTCGGGCGTATTCGTAAGCGGAGGGAGTGACGAGTGGACGGGCTGCCGCTCCTGCGGCCCCAGGCCTGGTGTCTTGCGTGGCAGCGGCTGTTGGCCTCAGGCCCCTCCCTCCTCTGTCTGCCCCTGCGGCGGTTCTGCTGTAGCCGCTGCCCCTGCGGCCGCTCTGCTGTAGCCGCTGCCCCGTCTCCCACTTGCTTGAATTCGTCTGCACGTGACTGTGTGGCCCAAGTAGCCACCGTGTCCGTGGAGAGGCAGCAGCCGGCAACCGCCTGGCCACACTGTTGTCCAGCACGGGGTGAAAGTACGCAGAATTCAGAGGACCAGGAGCAAGCCCTGTGTGCCCCCGTGGGAGGGCAGCCCACAGCGGGCGCAGCAGCCTTGGAGGCAACTCACTGGACAGGTGGTGTAGACATGGCGGGCTGTGGGGAGCAGCTCCTGACCCAGCCTCTCCTCACCTTCTGCTCTGTCTTCCTCTCGTTTTCCTTGCGCGTCTCTCCTCCCGCTCCCGTCCCTCACGCTGTGGCCAGCGTTGATCCGGGTCGTGCCCTCACCGGGCAGGACAGCAGCGTGGGAGCCTGGCTGTGGACGGCTTATGGGCAGAGTGCACTTGCTTGTCCAGACCCAGCGTCCAGCCCCATAGGGCCACTCACCTTCCCCACGTCAGCACTGCTCACATGGTACCGGTCTTTAAGACGGTGAAGTGTGGGTTCCGTGCGGTCCTGCTGCTCCTCTCCCCCGTCCTCTGAGCGGGGTTCCTGGCCTGAAGTAAACCCCCGTCCGGGGAGCGCGGGTCTTGGTCCTGCATGTTCCTGGCAGAGCGGCTGGGCCAAGAGCACGTTGCCCCCTTCCCTTCCCTCTCCTTCCCTACTTTCAGCTCAGGTTTTTGGAGGTAACTCCTGTTTCTTAGGTATTTTTTCCAGAAATTTTCTATGTATTCATAGTACTTGTCTTTTCCTCTAAACACGGCTCCTCCGGTCCAGCCGCACGTACTGTTGCATATACCTCGATGGGTTTCTTGGGCTCTCCCTCCTTGGCGTCCTTCCGCTGCCGTGGCTCATTCTCTATTAAAGTCTGATCCTGCATAGAGAAGGGAGCAGAAGCGCAAATGTGTGGTTTGGGGAGTCACCGCAGATGAGTGTGGATGGTCTTCAGTTATCACTGAGATCAAGAAGCAGCACCCTAGCCCTGCCTCGTGAAAAACAGCACACGTGTTTCCAAGTGGGTCACTTGGGTGTCTGGCTGGCTCAGCCGATGAAACGCTCCACTCTTGATCTTGGAGTCGTGTGTTCCGGCCCCATGTTGGGGGTAGAGTTTACTTTAAAAATAAATGAATAGGGATGCCTGGGTGGCTCAGTTGGCTAAGCAACTGCCTTCGGCTCAGGTCATGATCCTGGAGTCCCGGGATCGAGTCTTGCGTCGGGCTCCGAGCTCCACGGGGAGTCTGCTTCCTCCCTCTGACCTTCTCCTCTCATGCTGTCTCTCACTGTCTCTCTCAAATAAATAAAATCTTTAATACATACATACATACGTACATACATACATACATAATTGGGAAAAGGAAAAATAGGTTCCTGTTTCTGTGTTTGGGGTGTGTTGTGTCCAACTGACCTGACACATGTGGTCCAGGCCCTCATGCCACCTGGGTCCGTTTCCATGGCCTCATCCCCTCTCTGTGCTGCCTGTGCTTGGCCTGGCCGCCTTCCTCTCTCTCCAGACTGTCCCTGACCTTTCTGGTGTAGCTGGAGGCCATGTCCTTGGTCGGGAGGGAGTCAGCGGATCATGTGCTCTATGTCCCTTTGCCAGCCTGGAACCCTGGGGCCATCACCAAAAAAAAGTCGGTTCTGTGTTCTTGGTAAGTTCCAGAGCCATCCTAAGCCTCCGTTTCCTCGCTGGTGAAACAGGTGGGCCACCACCCCCTTTGAGAGTTTGTTTTCTGATTATGTAAAATAACAGATGTGAAGCAGATACCTGATTTCCCTGTGTTTCCTGGAGTGATCCTAAACTTCACAGAGAACCCGTGAGGCCATGCTTTTAGGAAATGCTGATATGCTCCCACTTTGTACTTGAAATCAGAATGGGTCATGGAAGCGCAGTGTGACATGTGTTCTATAATAGACTGATAGCAGTGACCTTTTCCCGTCCACAGTGCTGCAAACTCCTGCCCATCGAGCCCCCGGGGAGCAGGGTCTTCTGGGTACAAAATGGGCCGTGTGATACCAGCTGACCTCAATTTAATGGCCGACAGCTCGCAGCCAGAAAATGAAAAAGAAGCTTCTGGCGGAGACAGCCCAAAGGTAAATGTTTTACAGCCTTGAAACAGAACCCAGGGGCCATCACGCAGCCAGCTGTCCTCACTTCATTGTCTACAGGTCTGCGAGCATCCCCACGAGGGCTTTTGAGAAGTGCACGTCAGAGTGGATGCACGCCTGGTTGTGGGCCCTCCCTTTGGAGCATATTCTTAGGGTGGAGGTTTTGAGTTCTTTTGGTCACTCAGCACTGGGCGCTCCCCAGTGGCAGCTGTGGGCCCAGGTGCTGGGGGCCGAGCTGGTGGAGGACAGGAGAATCTTGCGGTCCTCACAAGGTGATGTGCACTGTGTCCCGGGAAACTCTTCCTGGGGTTTCATCCTGCCGCCACAGACACGGAAGATTGTGTGTGCACTTGTGTCTGAGTGCACGTGTGCACAGAACACACGTTTTTGGGATGGTCCACACTGTGTCCGTGCATGTTTTTATTCTTCGACGCAGTAATGCCCCTTCTAGGACTGTGTCTAAAGGAAATGGCAAAAATCTCCAACATAAGTTTATATAAAATAGGAAATTGGAAGCAGCCTGAATGCCCCATAAGAGAAGTTCGATCACGCAGGGGACTGTCATGCAGCATGGCTGCTGGCGTGGAAGAGTCCTGGGCACAATGCTGAGTGAGAGACATAAGCAACGCACAGTATTATTTGAACAACCTACATATGAAGTGTCACGTGTTTGCGCAGTGGAACGTGGCACGGGCCTGGGATGGATGCACCGCAGCCTGTCCCCTGTAGCCAGGAGCCTCGTATATGAGGGGTGCTGGGTAGGGGAGGCAGGCACAGAGAGGCGCTCTCTGTACGATTTCCGTTGTGTCCATTTGCCTGTTTAAAATCAGAACTAAGTTGTGTTTTTTCAGGATGCATTCTGAGATGATAAAACTTCTAATTAATCACAGTGAGATTATGATTACTATAAAGTGTCAGGAGTAACAGTAGAAACTGTGGGCTCAGGGGGCATAGGGAAGCTTCTGGAATGTGGGCTGTGTTCTCCTTTGACCTAGTGTTGGTTGTACTGACATTCACTTTATAAAAATTTGTTTTCAGCTGATAAAGATGTATTATGCACTTTCCTATCTGTGTTACATTTTTCAATAAAAAAAGTTCTTAGGAGCATAAAGACGAAGGGTAAGAAGGAGACGCCCCGGATGGCATAGAGCAGTGAATTGAGGAGGGCTTCGTTCTCTCTTTCTGGTCCCTGGGGGGGGTCTCCAGGGATGCTGGTCTGCCTGGCCCTTTTGAGTAACTCAGAGTGTGTCCACTCAGGAGAGAAGGGGTAGAGCCCAGCCTAAGTGCTCAGGAAATACTAGTTATTTAAAAGTCGGATCCTGGGGCTGTAGATGATTCCGTCTTTCTGTGTGGAACAGGCCCCCCACTGCTGGCTCTCAGGATGGAGCGTGGCCTGGGCAGTTGCGGCCCATGCTCCTGTCCTTGGCAGGTCTGTCTTCCTGCCTCGTCTGTCAGTCCTCTGCTTAGCTCTCTTTTACTCTGTTTGCGTTTATTCCCAAACAGTGTCTAAATTGCTCCTTTTTAAACCTCATGTAACAAGTATTTTCTTGAATATATTCTTTTGCAGCTTCCCGTTTGCATTCACTGTTGTGCTTCGTGGTTCATTTAAGTTGGTTCGTACATTTTCCCGTTCACAGCCAGGGGTGTACCCTCTCCACAGTTGGCTTATTATTACGCACATGTATGTGGGGTTCTGAGTTGTTACAGTGATAAGGAGCCGCTTGTGGCCCGGTGTGCCGGGAGCAGGGCTGTCCGTGTTCTGCAGCGCTCACAGCAGCCCTGCGTGCCTGAGACCTCAGGGTCGGAGCCCGGCGTTTGGTATATGGTGCTCCCCTCTGTGGGGCTTCCTAATGTGAGGAGCTTCTCAGTTGATGGGACAGGGTGGTTCTGAGTGGTTGTCACTTTGGCCCTTGTGTGCATCCGAGGACCCAGCAGGGCCTGGGAGAGAGTACCAGCTCCCTCCTCCCCGAGCCATCCCAGCCGTTCCCTTGGTTGCTAGATCCATGTGACGGGCCTCTGGCCGTGATTTGACATGTGTTGCCCTGGACTCTGCTGAGGTTAAGTAGCTTTTTTCTTTTCCCTATGTTTTTCGTTTTTGCTGTGTGGAGTTTCTCCTTATGTGATTTTCGTATTCATTTTTATGCTGCTTGTACACTTTTCCATTTGCTTCCTATAAACTTTCCAAATGCTTTTCAGTCAGATTATATTATTTTCATAGTAAGGAGAACTAAGCATTTCGTAGGAACACTTAAAAACACCAACAGTTCTGAATTTTAGTAAATTTAGTAAAAATTTTGATAACTTCAGTAATCTCTCTTTTTTCTTTTTTAACTTAAATACAGGATGATTCAAAGCCACCTTATTCCTATGCACAATTAATCGTACAAGCAATTACGATGGCTCCTGATAAGCAACTTACTCTAAATGGAATTTATACTCACATCACTAAAAATTACCCCTACTACAGGACAGCGGACAAGGGCTGGCAGGTAAATCCGTTTCGGTTTGTTATGAAATCTAACTGTGACGTGTCAGTAGATGCTGATTGACAACTGAGAGGACACTTAAGCTGCTTTCCGTACCATGGGCACAGGGCAATGGTAGAGTGAGGTGAGGGAGACCCTCTTTGGCTCAGGGAGGAGGAAGTGTTGGAGGCCACTGTCCCCATGCTCTGATCTTCATGCAGAGCGGAAGGAATAGTGGCTCTAGAAGCAGACCTCAGCCTATAGTTTTTATGGTCACTGTCCCCACAGATGGGAAAACGTGGATTATTTGAAAGGTTTCCCTTTAACCACTGCAGTTAACTCCCTGTGTCTGAAGTACAGGAAAGTTAAAAACCCAGCCTGTCCTGCACTTAGGCTTTCTTCTCTCTTCCTTATCTGCATCTGCTGGCATACTCAGCTTCTTGAAGTCTACACAGAGATGGTTTTCAGACTGATCAAGGAACCCTTTCTTCAAAAGACATTCTCCCATTGGGCCATACATGACACAGATAACTGTGGTGCTGCCCTGTGTAAATTGGGGAACCCGCCTGCTTGTGTACCATGCTTTCAGATTATTCCTGGGGTGTCTGGAACCTGGGCCTTCTCAGAGCACCTTTGAAAAATCAGTACATATTTCCTTGTTCAGCTTTTAATTTAGTTTAGTTTTTAAACTTCGACACTGTAGTTTTTTTTTCTTCTGTGTGTCTGTGTTCTCTGTGTCTGCTTAGTGGACATAACAGTAGGACATCTCTAATTCAGACAATATGGGAAAGGCAAATCTGAAATACAGAGTATTAAAAGTGTAATGAAAGAAGAAACATACATTTGTAATTCTTGAATTCATTTAGGTCACAAGGAATGGCAACAGTCTTCCTTTCGGGCTTACTGAGTCAATGATCCTTTGAGAAATGTGTCTGGTGAGCCATAACCCTAACCTAGCGATGGGGTGGGAGGAGCTGTTTTCTGTTTAATGAGGGCAAAACCTTTTTCTTCCTCCTGTAGACATAAAACATGTTATAATAATAAAATCCACCAGCCAAACCCTGAACTTTTCCTTTGTAAGGGGCCTTTAGTCATATAAGGGTCTTTGATTGTGGAAGGTACAAAGTGAGACGCAGCTTCCCCTCCTGGCCTGGGACATCTGCTCCCCGCCGGGCTCCCGGTGCACAGCTAGGTGCATTTCTTCATTGGCCGTGAGGGAAATGCTGGGTGTGGAGAACACGTCCATACCAGCTACGTGACAGGTTTCTCAGCACATTGGACAAGAAATCCCGGTGATACTGACATATTTTAATCTAGAACAGTGAGGTTGTGCTTCAGAGAAAATGTAAAACAAAGGAAGCAGAACCAGATGATAATCTGTGTCCGTGTCTGGTGATTGCACCTGGAACAAAGCCGCCTGCATGTGGGCAGGTGAGGTCTCAGCATGCCCATCAGGAGTGTGGTAGGGTTTTATTCAGCTCATTGTGTGCAGGGTTCTGGTGATTGGAAACATCAGTTAGCTGGGCTTAGTGGGCGTGAGTATTCCTAAAAAGCCTGACCCAACTCTGAATGATCCCTTCCCACTGTGTTCCCTAACATTCGTTTATGTGGCAGCTGCTTCCGGGCGTCATGTGGTTTTCTGGCGGAAGGACAAGGGCAGCTCTCGGGGGTGGCCTCCTCCTGGCTTCCGTCTTGTGGGGAGTTAGTTGGGTCAGGTGCTGTCTCCACGTGCAGTGATTGCTCCTGGCTGCTGGAAGGGACTTCGTAGGAGCTTGAGAGCAGAGGGAATAAACAGAAGTGCCGCACAGCAGACACCCTCTCTGTTCAGCTGTCACTAACGTTTTCACTGTACCGTCGTCTTCTCTGTCTGGACAAGGTCCATACAGGTGATTCTGTGTGCCTCTTGTCCGTGTTAGGCCGCTCCTGAGACATTTTGCACCTCCTGGCTCCAGCATTTTAGCAGGAAAGGGATTTCCTGCTGCACTCCTCCCTTTAATTTGGACATGCACTCAGTTTCTTTCTGTCCTCAGAGGTCCTTAGCTGTCCCCAGTCCTGACCCACATGTGTCCTTTTTCTGTCATGAGAATTTTCTGAGGTGCCCTTCCCAAAGTGACCGTGCTTAAGGTCTGTATGTATGAGACCTTATTCCCATTTCCTCACTCTTGGCTTAAAACAAAAAAGCCTTTCCGTTTTGCAGCCTTGTTTCATAAAAGAGCCAGGTTCATTTTCTTCGCTAGATTTTCTTTACACAGAGAGTAGGGGCAAGACTGTCACCTAAAACAGCCTCTTTTTATTTTTATTTATTTTTTAAAAGATTATTTATTTATTTATTTGACAGAGATCACAAGCAGGCAGAGAGGCAGAGGGGGGGAGGGGAAGCAGGCTCCCCGCTGAGCAGAGAGCCCAATGCGGGGCTCGATCCCAGGACCCTGAGACCATGACCTGAGCCGAAGGCAGAGGCTTAACACTGAGCCACCCAGGCGCCCCTAAAACAGCCTGTTTTTAAAATGTGGGTTTCCAGGGACTCCTGGATGGTTCGGTTAAGCGTCCATCTCCTAACTGGTTTCGGTTCAGGTCATGATCTCAGGGTTGTGGGATCAGGCCCTGTGTTGGACTCTGTGCTTAGTGGGGCATTTGCTTGGGGTTCTCGCTCCCTCTGCCTCTCCCCCCAGCTCATGCTTGCTTGCTCTCTCTAAAATAAATGAATGAGTGAATAAATAAATAAATAAATATTTTGAAGATTTATTTGATACACAGCGAGAGAGGGAACACAAGCAGGGGGAGTGGGAGAGGGAGAAGCAGACCCCCTGCCGAGCAGGGAGCCCAGTGCGGGGCTCGATCCCAACCCTGGGATCAGGACCCAAGCCGAAGACAGAGGCATAACATCTGAGTTCCTGAGAGACATGTGTTGATGCTCCCGGCACGCCTGTTCTGAGCACCCGATGGGAGTCCGGAGCTCCCTTTCAGACTTACTTCTGGTAGTTTGCATTGTCTACCCATGGCACAGCTTTCTGATTGGTCTAGAGGAAACTCTAGGGTAAGACAAGGTCTGTGTCTGGAAAGATGGGATATTTCTTTCCTTTGGTTGCATATTTATGCCAGAATGTATTCTTATGATTTATAATTATAATTTTATCCAGCCCAGATGCGAGGTATTTGTTATGACTAGGAGATTTGAATTTTGGGCCTCTAGGCCTCTGAAAGGGAAACAGAGGGAGTGCTGTGGGCTCACTTCATTCTGCTCATTGAACTCTCCTTCTGGAAGGTACTTTGCATGTTTCCTTCTCATCAGTTTCTTTACGAGTCCTCAGTAGAGCACTCAGTGTGGCTGGGACAAGCAGAAACCAGGGTCGAAGCAGGCGTGCTGGAGGTGTTCATGGAGGACGGTGACCCGCTCTGCGTCTTTACCCTGGGTCTGGGTCTGCTGAGGGGACAGGAGGGAGGAGGGGCTGGCACTCAGGGAGGGTGGGTTCTGGGAAGCAGCCTCGGGTAGGGGAGGATTTGGGGGGAAGAGAATGTGTTCACTATTGCAGATCCTTTTCTTCGTAGTTTGTTTTAAAGAATAATAAGCCGCCTTTTGTCTGCATATGGTAATTCCTGAATCATTAGAGTCTGAGTCCGTGTGATTTTAGTGTATGTAGCTTGACTTGATCAAATTATAAAGGCCTTAAATTACCTTAGAAATAGAGTTACTCTGGTCTGTGTCTGCATTAGATAGCTCTTACTACTTACGCGTGTTTTCTAGTCTTGTCGATTAGAAAATCACAGCCTCTTTGTTCTGTGGTTTTGTTGGGAATGGAGAGGAGGTTAGACCCTGTTGTGATGGTGTCTGGTAGGTTCTGTCCCATTTTCTGGACAGAAAATACCAGCTCCTTCAGGAACTTGGGTACAGCTTGTCAGTGGCATGAGGGTCATGGAACTGCATGTTCTCCTTTACCAGGGGCAAGAAATACTAGTGCCCCAGTCCCCTGGCGGGGGCACTTCCTGCCTCCAGACTCCCCTACGCTCATTTCCCTTTTTCCTCCTAGCAACACGCACGCTACAGTATTAATGGCGTTTATTCGGGGCTCCTCACCTCCCACGTTCTTTACTGCAGCTCGGCGGCCACTTCTGAGGCCCCCTTGACCCTCCCTGGGCAGCCGTAGAGACTGTCTTGTTCGCAGGGAGAGGGCCCGGTAGTGTCATGGTCTAGATCTGCTTTTCTCAACCCACAGCCGTGGAGTCGACCCTCCTCCCCTCCAGACACTGAAACATCTGCTCGTGTTCGGGGGAGGGTTGTCTCTCTGGTGGAGGTACTGGTAACAGTTCGATTTCCGGAGGAATTAATAGAAAGGCATTACTGGTTGTTAGCTACACCCTGTGATAGGACATCACAGTAAGGGTCTGCGGTTTTAGGGTCTGTGGTTTTCTAACTCTCACAGGACACGTTTGTGTGTGAGCAGTTTCACAAAAGGCAGACACAGCGCTGCCTGCGCCTCTGTTGCCCACAAGGCTTCTGGCGCCCACAGGCTCCCGTGGTCTTCACCGCAGCCCGCGACCGGGGGGGCACTTGAGCGATCCCCGAGATGGGCTGTAGAGAAGAATTTGATGCATTTTGATTTTCTGAGCCGCCTCTGGCAATTCAGCGTCTCAGGCTGTGGCTGACGGTTCTGTTAGAAGGCTCATTGGGGGGAATGTGGAAGTGACTTTTCGAGAGCCCAGAATTTTATTGTGAGTCACCACCATTTTGAAACTTCACTAGTCTAATTTTTTAATTTTAAATTTTAATCATTAGTGTAAACACATGAAAAGATGTGGCTGCATGACTTTCCTCCCGCTGTTCCTGACTTTCTGGAAGGCTCAGGATCGGGTGTGCCGCCAGGAGTTGCTCAGGTTGCAGTGGGGGCTTTCCTGAAACTGTCTGTGAACTGTGAGCCCAGCAAGCTTTTTGTAATAGAAGGAATAGAGGAGGGGTTGAGAGAGAAATTTTCTGTATGTGCCTCACTAGATGATTTTGTGGATCAAATTTTAAAAACATGCATGGAAGCGTTTTGGAAATTGCCGTTACCAGAAGATGTGTCCGTGATACTTCCCAACCTTTCGCTCATTTTTCTCTTCTGCTGGTTTGCTGAATACTCGATACTGGATTAATTCATTTTAGACGGCTGTGACAGATTCCTATAAGCTGATTTTGTGCTCAAAAAGTATTTTAAAGGATTGGTTGGCTTTGGCTCTGTTTGTCTCTAAGCAGGGAGAGGCCCACAGGAGAGGTCAGATGACGACAGTGATAATCCTTGGCTTCCCACCTGGAAAACAAATGGAAGTTGACATTTTTCCTGGTGGAAATTGCCTCCTTCCCTGTGGTGTCGATTTCCCACCCTTCCTTGTTCCCCAGGTCCCCTCCTTGCCCCCTGGTGTCCACCCTGCCACCCCGTTCCCAGAGCCGTGTATCAGCCTCCGGCCCCCCTCTGGCAGAAGGGTCGCACCCCAAGCCCCTCTTCACTCAGGGAGGAGGACTGGTTCCTCCAGCACAGAGCTGCCTTAAAGTTGTCTGCCCTCTGCAAGGGGCTGAGTGCTAGGTTTCTGCTTTGCAGGGCACTAAAACTGGGGCACATTTTGATTTCTCAGCAAAGAAATATATGAATTCTACGTATTTTTTTATGTTTCATAGAATTCAATTCGCCACAATCTCTCTCTGAATCGTTATTTCATCAAAGTACCACGTTCCCAGGAAGAACCAGGCAAAGGCTCATTCTGGAGGATAGACCCTGCTTCTGAAAGCAAATTAATAGAGCAGGCTTTTAGGAAAAGACGGCCTAGGGGCGTGCCTTGCTTTAGAACCCCTCTGGGACCGCTCTCCTCTAGGTAAGGAAAAAAGACAATCAAGAAAGACCTCACTTACTGGTCAGTGAATTTACCTTCCATGTATTGGTCAATTTTCCTTTTGCAAGTGAAGGAACTGCTAAATGCATTATGATTAAATGTTTGGGGTGGGGATTTGAAGAGACGTGTTGGATGCTGCCCGTGGACTTTCTCTTAATAGTGTCCGAATCAGCTCAGACTGTTGACGGAGTTTTCCTTACACTCTGGTCCCATGTTGCCGTTGTGGCTTCATCGGACTCATGATGTATCGTGTTCGACGAGCAGCAGGTGTTCCTTTCCGTTGGCTTGTGAACAGCTCTTGAAAGCCGCATTTTAGCTGCTTAAACTCAAGACTGACTTATAAAATGTTAATTGCCTGATTTTCAAGTAATACATTATTAGCTTATAGATACTCTGTTTTTTTAAACAAAAAAAAAGAAAGAAGGAAAGAAAGAAATGGTCATGATGTAAGTCTTAGGCCCCTGCCTGCAAGCACACTGCCCGCTCCTGCTGACGGTGGACAGGAGCTGCTTCGAGAGTGCAGCTGGTCCAGCTCTGTGGCGGTGCGGCCTGTGCTGGGCCCGGAGCCGTGGTGGCCCAGCCCTGGCACACGGGCTGTCACAACTGAGTGAGTCTCGCTGGGGATCCCTCTCAGGTCACGGGCATTCACACGGAAAGTAGGACATATAGAGCTGTAGTCGGTTGGCAGAAGACAGATGACAGACACCCTTTTTTCAGAATGCACTTTATTGAAACAAGGCTGCTTAATGAGTGCTTTACCTGTAAAACCCCACTGTCTTCTTTTTGGTGATCCAGAAGTGCCCCAGCCTCTCCCAATCACGCTGGAGTGCTGTCTGCCCACTCCAGTGGTGCCCAGACCCCCGAGAGCCTGTCGAGGGAAGGTTCGCCGGCCCCCCTGGAGCCTGAGCCCAGCGCCTCACAGCCCAAACTGGCCGTCATCCAGGAGGCACGGTTTGCCCAGAGTGCACCAGGTGAGATGTGCAGAGACGGAGCGGGCGCAGTGGTGGTGGAGGGGGTCAGAGAGGCAGGGGCGCCAGGCTCCTCGGAGGGGACGCAGCAGAGGCCTTGGCTCCTTTGTACCTGGTGCTTTCTGCGTAGGGTCTCACGGTAAGTGCTGAAAAGCGAATAGCACGGTGAGTGTTTAAAAATCAGTGAACATTGTTTTATGTAAATAGCTGTGTAGATGCCTGAAATAGTTCAGAATTAATCTGTTTCTTAGTTGCTTCATCATTTGAAAATTAGGGGAAAATCCCCCACCCAAAGAAATAACACAAATTAGACAAACCGGACACCAGTTGGCAGGGGAAACTCTTCACTTAATGAATGGTGAGCATTTCGGAGTAAAAATGTGTATTCTGGAGAATTAAAAAAAAACGCAGACACAAAAAGACATGGCATGGAATGGGCGAACTAATTCTGTTCGGGTTCCTGTGTGGTTGGCAAGATGCTTGTTTTGATATGGTGGGATTCCTGGCCATGCTGGCAACATGTCACCTGTGGCTTTTCCTTTATTCTGTGCCCAAACCAGCAGAAGCAGAGGTTGGTTGGCGGAGCTTGTAAGTGTGTCTGGACTTTGAGGTTCCCTCGCACCCACTGTGAGATAAAGACTTTGATCCTGGGGGAGCGTGGCCCCTTTGTTCGAACCCCAGTAGGCAGCTTCTTCCCATATACCGTGTCGACATTTTCTTTCTCATGAGGAAAGAACTGTGGGAAGAGGTGTTGTAAGAGATCTGAATAGAGCGAGAATTGCATTTTTTGCCATTACCTCCATGAATTAGATATCTCCATTAAAATACTCCGCTCCTCCCATCGTGCGTGACTTGAGCGTTACAAGGTGAAAGGCGGCACGTTTTGTGTTGTGAGTGGGTGCTGGTGCTTGGTCGGCTCTGGGATACGGCTGGAGGAGCGCGGGCGACTGCACCTCACCCCTGTGTCCTCGTCCTCCACAGGCTCGCCTCTGTCTAGTCAGCCTGTTCTGATCGCCGTGCAGCGACAGCTGCCACCGACGATCAAGCCTGTCACCTACACGGTCACCGCTCCCGTGACCACCTCGACCTCCCAGCAGCCTGTTGTGCAGACCGTGCACGTTGTCCACCAGATCCCTGCGGTGTCCGTCACCAGCGTGGCCGGCCTGGCCCCGGCGAGCACGTACACTGTCGCTGGTCAGGCCGTGGTCGCTCAGGCAGCCGTGCTGGCCCCTCCTAAGGCAGAGCCGCAAGAGAATGGTGATCACAAGGAAGTCAAAGGTGAGCCGCAGAAGCAGTGGCTACAGGTGGTTTCTCAGGCCCTGAGACGCCCACGGACTTGTTTGCTCAGACTCCCTTCCTCAGCACGTGAGGTCTTACATGGGTTTGCCGGCCACCTGGTGAGATTTCTGGAAGCTTTCCAGTCATATCAGTTGGTATCATTTCTTTGCCTCTTTTTCTAAATTTCAGTGAAAGTGGAACCTATTCCTGCGATTAGCCATGCCACGCTGGGCGCTGCCGGCCGGGTCATTCAGACGCCACAGACCAGCCCTGTCCAGACGGTCACCATAGTGCAGCAGGCGTCTCTGGGTCAGCACCAGCTGCCCATAAAAACTGTAACACAAAATGGGACTCACGTGGTGCCAGTCCCTGCCGCCGTCCACGGCCAGGTGAACAATGGTAAGCACTGTCCTCCACGGCTAATAGGGTCCAAATATCAAGAGCAAAGGTCCTTTGCTCTCCTTTTTATGAACGGCACTGTTCTTTCTTTTGGTTCCAACTGTTACAATTTTAATTTTTGTCTGAGGACATGTTTGCATTTCTAAACCATAGGAAATCCTTTTGTTTAAGATTTTATTTGTCAGAGCACAAGCAGGGGGAGCAGCAGAGGGAGAAGCAGGCTCCCCACTGAGCAGGGAGCCCGACACAGGGCTCGATCCCAGGACCCTAGGATCATGACCTGAGCCGAAGACAGACGCTTAACTAAGCCACTGAGGTGTCCCTAAACTATAGGAAACCTAGTAGTGCTGTAGGGTAGCTGCTGAGTGGTTGTGGGTGTCCGCTCTCACGGATGCCCCTGGAGGACCTGTTTTGAGCTCAGTGTTCCTGTAAATACCTAGAGGGAAATACTCCCGCCTCGCTGTGTGTAGACTCCTGGGTGTGGTCTGCAGGTTAACAAGAGGTTTGGGTACTGGTACCCACCTGCTGAAATGCCCCCTGGGAGGGGTGCCTCAGCAGATCTGTCCAGTGGCAGTGCCCCCCGGGTGTGTATGTGGTATGCCTGAGTGTGTCTGACAGAAGCCAAGAGTCCTGCTGCTCTGTGCACATAGCTCTCCACGAATGCTCTGACATCAATGAGTGGAGAAGATAGGACAGGCCAGGGGAACTTGGATTTTAAATGAGGGCCCAGGGAACTCCCTTTGGCCGGACTTGTGGAGCCAGGTGAAGGGTGGGAATCCCGTGTCCTTACTGCTGCTGCGGTTTCAGCCGCGGGTCCTCGCCCAGGCACGTGCAGCGTGCTGTCCGGTAGGACTCAGCAGCGGCCTGCAGGACCTCAAGCAGTAGGGTCAGGCCGCCGGCCAAAAGCAGCTCTCTGTGCCCACGGACAGTTGCTTCGAGAGAGGGCAGGGAACAGAAGTCTTCATTGTGTCAACCTCCCACTCCTTACTGAGCTGTTAAGGAACGGAGGAGACCTGCATTTACCTCGTGGGGTTCAGACTCTGACGGCCTCACCCCAGATGCAATGGAGGGACAAGATCTGGAACCTTTGTTGAGCGTTCTTTGTTTTTAAATGATTAGCACATGCCAGTCTGTGGACAGATGGAGAAATTTGCAAAGTTCCCCATTTAAAATGCTTTCTTCTCAGGCTCCGTGTCTCTCAAGGGTTAAGAGTTGTTCGGGTCTTGCTCTTTTCTCTCTGAATAAGTTCGTCATTGTGGCTGGTCTTGGTGGAGCAAATCTGTCGGGTCCTGGGTGCGGCTGGAGGCAGGTGGCGTTGGGAGGTGGATGGGTCGGTCCTCTTCTGGTTTGAGTCCTGCTCAGCGTGAAGCTGTGGGTGCTGGTGCTTCCCAGGCGTCATGTGCCTCAGAGTCCCTCACGGATTCCCTCTCAGAGTCCCTGAATGAGCAGGTGTGGCCTGGGGGCCCAAGAATGTGCATTTCTGACGCAGTCCAGGTTGTCCGAGAACCACTGGTGCCAGTCAGGGGCCTCTTATGTCGGCCTCTCTGCTCGAAGGAGTTGGAAAAACTGTGTATCCCTTTCACATGTGTAAGTTGGCATCTAAAATTTTTCTTTACAAATTTAATAATTAAAGGGTTAAGTTGTCCACTATTAAAAATACTGATGTTTGAGAATAAAAATTTTACAGTGTTTTCTTAAATGTGCTGCTGGTTCTGAATCCTGCCCTGATTTGATACCTACTCTCATCTCAGGACATACCAACACCCAGACGGGCCTTCCTGCCCTTGTCGCTGTGTCCCACACCCTCACGGATCTTGGACAAACGCCAAATACTTTATGCTTGAATGTGGTCGATTGAGCCCATTTTTTACCCTGCAGCAAGAGAATGCAGAAATGTTAAAGATTTCATTGTGACTGTAAGGGCTGATTTATCAGTGTTATTACTACAGTCGATCAAAACCAAAAATATGAGGGCACCTGGGTGACGCAGCTGGCTAAGTGTCCGACTCTTGGTTTCAGCTCAGGTCGTGATCTCAGGCCGGAGAGCCCATGTCGGGCTCTGCGCTCAGTGTGGAGTCTGTTTGAGATGCCCCCCCCACCCTTCCTGCTCACGCACACTCTTTCTCTAAAATAAATAAATAAATCTTGGGGGAAGAAAAACAAAAAATACAATTCTTATAAAACAAACTAAAATTGTATTAAAGATGAATTTCTCAATCTCGGGGCTTTAAAGAAAGCCCCACAGTCATCATTGACGATCGCCCTGAGACCTTGTTCCCTCTCAGAAGAAGGAAGGGTGGAAAAAATAACTAAACTCCTTCTAGTTTTAGTCATCTTTTGGCAAAAACCATTCTAAATTATCTGTTTATTGGTTCCTTAATTTGGTTGCAGTCTTTTCTTAGAAATCACTGGTTTGGGAAAGTGTTTTTTATCCAGTCAGTAATGATGCTACGTCATTAGCATCTGTTTTCAGTCTCCCTTTGTTTCCTGTCCCATCCCGACGTGCTTCTCCCCAGCGGCAGCGCCCAGCTGAGCGGGTGAAGGAGGTGCTTTTGAGAAGGGGAAGAGATGGCAGATGAGCTTTAAGACTCCGTGGACAAGGAGGGGGGCCTGGAGGTGGCTCTCCTTCCACAGTGTCAGGTGTCGCTTGGGGGCTGCATGGCCTGTGAATTCTTTTACCTGTGAAAGTCACTCTTGAGAAGGGAGAGCAGGATCTGCTATTAATCAGTTGTGAAAGTCAGCAGCTTTGATATTTTTCTTTTAAGCTTGTTACTGTGGAAAAGGTCTAACATTCCGGAAATTAACTCACAGCCCATCTTACTCCATTCTTCCCTGTCTGTTCCCCACCCAGATCCAGACCCAGTGTCATTTCAACTATTAATATTTCAGCATCTCCAAAGGAATTTCCTTGTACAGTGTAAGCACCATGCCATTCTTGTGGTTTTTAAAACTAGCAATAATCCTTTTATACCCAGTATCTCTTTAGGATTCAAAGCTTCTTTTTTTTTTTTTTTTTTAAGATTTTATTTATTTATTTGACAGACAGAGACCACAAGTAGGCAGAGAGGCAGGCAGAGAGAGAGAGAGGAGGAAGCAGCTCCCCGCTGAGCACAGAGCCCGATGTGGGGCTCGTTCCCAGAACCCTGGGATCGTGACCTGAGCCGAAGGCAGAGGCTTTAACCCACTGAGCCAGCCAGGCGCCCCCAAAGCTTCTTTTCTTTTTAAGTAATATTAAAATATACAGAACACGATATGACTGTTTTGAAGTGTACAAGTCAGTGGCATAAAGTCCATTCACAGTGTCTTGAAACCATCACCTCTAATGGGTTCAGAAAAAACTGTGTACGCAGTGAACAGTCACTTCCTGTTCCCCTGGTGGCCACTAATCTGCTGTCTCTGTGGGTTTACCTACACTGGACATTTCCTGTAAATAAAATCTGTGGCCTTTTATATCTGGTCTCTCTTAGCATCATGTTTGAGGTTCACTGATGTAGCCTAGGTCAGCTCTTCTGGATGGCTGAATATGTTTCCATTTTTGTTGGCTCATTCGTCAGCTGATGGACACTTGGTGGTTATGAATAGTACTGCTGTCAACATCCGTGCATATGCATTGAGTTTGGGAGTTGTAAACCTAGGAGTGGAACTGCTCATTGATATGGCAAGGCTGTGTTTAATTTATTGAGGAACTGCCAAACTATTTGCCACAGCGGCCACATTTTGCATTCCCACCAGTGCTATGTGAGGTTCTGATTTGTCCACATGCTGACCATCACTTGGTATTTTCTGTTTTTTTTCCCTCTCGTGGCCATCTTGGTGGGTGTAAAGTGATTATCAGTGTGGTGGTGGTGGTGGTTGAAGAGAGGGGAAAGCAGGGGACGGGTAGAGGGAGACTCTCCAGTAGATTGCCCAGTGGAGCGTGGAGCCTGGGGTAGGGCTCGATCCCACAACCCTGAGATCATGACTTGAGCTGAAATCAGGAGTCAGAGGCTCAACCAGCTGAGCCACCGGCACCCCAGTATCTGTGGTTTTGACCTGCATTTCCTTCATGACTAATGGTGTTGAGCATCTTATTGGTTGGTCGGTTATTTGTATGTCTTCTTCAAACAGACGCCTCTAAGTCCTCTGCCCATTTTTTGTTGAGTTCTAGGAGCTCTTTATATATTCTGAATACTAGGTCCTAATGAGATACGTGATTTGCAGATATTTCCTCCCATTCAGTGGTTTTTGTCTTCGCTTTCTTGATAGCGTCTCTGATGCACCCATTTCAATTGTGGTGTCCTGTTTCTCTCTTTTCCCTTGTCTTGTGCTTTGGGGTGTCCTTGCTAAGAATCCGTTGCCATGTCTGAGGTCATGACGATTTACCCCATGTTTTCCTCTACTAAGAGCTGTGTAGTTTCAGCTCTAACGTTTAGGTCTTTGATCCATTTTGAGTTAAATTCTGTATATAATGTGAGGTAAGGGCCTGACTTCATTCTTTGGCATGTGGATGCCCAGTTGTCCCAGCACCCTTTGAAGAAACTGTGCTTTCCCTACTGAATGGTTTTGTCACCCTTCCTGAAAATCACTTGAGCGCCTGCATGCCTGGTTGGTTAAGCGTCAGCCTTCGGCTTGGGTTGTGATCCTGGGGTCCTGGCATTGGGCCCTCTGTTGGGCCCTCTGCTCGGCGGGGAGCCTGGTTCACCCTCTCCCTTTGCCCCTCCCCGTTTGTGCAGGCATGCGCGCTCTCTCTTCCTCCGTCAAATAAGTAAATCTTAAAAAAAAAAAAAATGTTTAAAAAAAAAATGGAAAATCACTCAACCTCAGATGTACAGGTTTGTTTCTCTCAGTTCTGTTTTATTGGTCTTCGTGTCTGCCCTTATGCCACAGCCACGGTTCTGATGTTTATAGTTTTGTAGAAGTTTTAAAATTGGGAAGCATGAGTCCTCCAACTTTGTTCTTTCTTCCCCAGATTGTTTTGACTGTTGTGGATACCAAGCAGTTCTGTGCAAATTTTAAGATCAGCTTTTCCATTTCTGCCAAAAAGGCATTTGGGATTTAGATAGGGCCTGCACTGATCCTGTAGAGCGCTCCAGACAGTCGTGTGCTGGGAACGTCCCATCTTCCAGCCTGTGAGCATGGACGTCTTTCCATCCGTTCAGGTCTTCTTTGATTTCTTCCAGCAACGTTCTGTAGCTTTCAGTGTAAAAATCTAGCTTAAATTTCTTCCTGGGTTACTCCTTTGGGACTGTTCTTTCTGAAGTTGTTCGCTGCGACCGTATAGAAATCCTGCCGGTTTCCCTGTTGCTATCGTTCCCTGCAGCTCGGCTGAATTCATTTCTGGTTTAGGGGGTTTTCTTGTGTGGATTTATTGGGATTTTCTATAAACAAGGACTGTGTCGTCTCCAGTAGAGCGAGTCTTGCTTCTTTCCCATTTGGATGTCCTTTGCTTCCTCTTGCAGCCTAACTACCGGGGCCGGGACCCCAGCGAGCTGCCGAACCTCGGTGGCAAAAGCAAGCACCTTGCCCTGCTCCGGCCTTCGGGGGAGAACTTTGTCCGTCACCATCGAGGCGGATACCAGCTGTGGTTGCCGTTTACAGACTTTATGTTCCTGTCTGCCGTCTGGTCTGCTGAGTAGCTTTGTCCCCCGAGGGTGCTGGATCCTGCCACAGGCTTGCTGTTTTGGTTTTTGAAGAGCGTGCCTGCTTGGGGGTGGGGGAGGAGCAGAGGGAGAGACTGTCCAGCCGACCCCCGACTGAGCAGGGCGCCCTGCAGGGGGCTCAGTCCCGCGACCTGAGATTACAGCCTGAGCCAAAACTTGGGCCTTTACCAGCTAAGCCCCCCAGGTGCCCCGTCCCGTGCTTTTTCTGTGTTGAAATGATTCATGTGGACTTTTCCTTTGTTAACGCCGTGTGCTGCGCTGGTTGGGCTTGCGCTTCATCACGCTCGCAGCCTGCGGTGAGTCCCGCCTGGCCGTGGTGTATGACCCTTCAAGACGCTGTAGGGTTTGGTTTGCTCCGGGCTCATGAGGGTATTCGTCCCCCATTTGTCAGGGGCGTTCACGGTTACTTACCATCGGTATCGGGACGGTGCTGGCCTCAGAGTGCGTGTGGAATTCAGGCCTGGGCCGTGCGACGGAGCCTCTTCCTGGTAGCTTCTGCGGCTGCTCGACCTGCTTCCCGGAAAGTGTGCCTTTTTTTTTTTTTAAGATTTTATTTATGGGCCGCCTGGGGGGCTCAGTCGTTAAGCGTCTGCCTTTGGCTCAGGTCATGATCCTGGGCTCCTCGGATCAAGCCCCGCATCGGGCTCCCTGCTCTGCGGGGAGCCTGCTTCTCCCTCTCCCACTCCCCCTGCTTGTGTTCCTGCTCTTGCTGTTTCTCTCTGTCAAATAAACAAAATCTTAAAAAGAAAAAAAAATTTATTGTCAGAGAGAGAGAGAGAGAGAGCATAAGCAGGGGAGCAGCAGGTAGGGGATAGAGAGAAGCAGGCTTCCCCGCTAAGCAGAGAGCCTGACAACACTGGTCCGTTCCAGAACGCTGAGATCATGACCTGAGCCAAAGGCAGGTGCTTCACTGACTGAGCCCCCTGGGCACCCCAGTAAAACGTGCTTCTGACCATTCCTCAGTCTCTCTCCCCCCGCTGGGCTGTGGTTCTGGCCAAAGGTACTCCGTGGGTCTCTGCTGGGACTGCTTAGCCTAGGCCTCTGTCAGGGGGGCAGAGGGTGTCAAGAAGAAAGGTCGCCTCACTCTACGGACCGTGTTCGCCTGTGACCCTAAAGGAGAAGTCCCAGGCCGACCCTTCACTCGTCCTGAAGCGTCTCCGTCGTACTCGCAGCCGTCCTCCCCTCTCCTTGCAGGAAGTGGCCTCCAGTCCTCCAGCTTGTGCTGCTTTGAGGTCCGGGGGCGAGGGGTCTGGCCTGCCGGGTTTTAAGGAGGTGGAAGGGTCTTATGGGGATGCAGGTGCCTGTGTCCTGGTGCCTGCACGCTGGGCCCCTGTTTGGCCAGGCCTCCCCCAGGGCCCCTTGCAGGGCTGCATCTGGAGCCAGCAGAGTGCCTGCTCGGGCGGCTGGTCTGCAGCGGGGAGCTGCCCCGAACTCCTCTGAGGGGCGCGGGAGGGTGGAGGCGCCTGCCCCGAGGGGGCCATGTTGCTGCCCCGAGGGTGCCATGTTGCTCCGTGACCCCTGCTGCTGTGAGTACCGCCAAGCACCTGTGGCCTTCGGAGATGACCTCATGCACTTGACCCTCCGTGTTCGCCTGGTCAGGCCCCGCGGGGCATGTGGGGTTGGGGTGGCTCCCCTGAGGTCGGACACAAGTGTTCCCTCTTCCAGGGCTCAGTTCTCACTGTTTGCTGTTGACTTTCCCGTTTAAAATGAGCTGGACGCGCAGTCCTGGGAAGGTGTGGTGCCGCAGGCTGGGATACGCCTTCCGGACGCAGGGGTTAGACGAGCTGCTTTTGGGCGCGCTCAGTGTCCGTGAGTCACTAGTGCAGGCTAAGTAAGTTGTCTTTCGCCAGACACATGGAAAACGGTGTGTGCGCGTCAGCTGACAAACGGCAGCAAGTGCCGGCATGCTGCGTGGCTCAGTTCACTCACGCGTGTGTCAGGCACGCTTATGCTGTGTCCCAGCGGGGAACTCGGGCTGCCTGTCAGCGCTGCCCCGGCAGCTGCACGGGCCCTTGTGCCCGGGACAGGGCACTTACCCCTGATGAAGGCACGCACGGTCCGGAGGAGTCAGAGGCCCCCCGGTCAGCGAGAGTCTAGCTGGTCCCTTTCTTGGTTCCTGGAGGGCGTGGCCATGTGCAGAGCCCCACCCCGGCCTCCTGTCTGGGTCAGGAGGTCTGCGCTCCACAGGGCGGGGAGCTGACGGCTCACCACGTGGCCAGCCTCCAAAGCCCCCCTGGGGCGCATCTGCCCAAGAAGATGCCCTCCCAGCCCCATGTGTCCCATACAGCGGGCCTTCGTGGCACAAAGCCCGCAGACAAACTGGCAGATGAAGCGTAGGAGGTCAACAGCGCTGCTCTGTGGTCACCCAGGTGGCCGAGATCTGGAAGACCTTGGTTGGCTGTAGCTCGTCCGGCATAAACCAAGTAAGACAGGTGCCACCTTGGGACCAGGCCACGCGGCAGTGATGCCTAAGCTCCTGTGTGAGGAGATTGTCCAGAGATGCAAGCTAGGCGTTTCCTGAGTCAAGTACAAGAAAGGTTGCTCTAAACTGCAGAATGCTTCCCATGCCTGTGGCTCACCCTGGCGGCCCCTGCGCCCTCCCAGTGGTCAGGCTGAGTCTGCAGCAGCTGGTGTGTGTCCCCAGGCTGGGGGCCCCGGGAGGGAGCCTGTACCTCCTGTGCACCCCGGCTTCTTGTGCCCTTGCACCTTTGTGGACGAGTCCGTCACTAGGCACCTGGGCTTAGGGCTTGGTCCCCTTGGCCTTGCATTTCCATTTCTGATTTGCCTGTGGCCTGAGCCTTTTCTTCCTTCCGAGTCGTCAGGGCAACCTTGGCTCATCTGCTACTTCCACTCTAGGACACAGTCCCCCATCTGTCTTCTTTCCCCCTCCTCTCTGCTTCCCGGGCTTGGTCTGAGGAGGGGCCCGAAGGTAGCACCAGGAATTAGGGACCTCACGTTGGGACACTGATAGGGATGCTGGCAGAGAGTATCCTCTCTAGAGAGTATCCCCTCCACAAGCCCAGGGGCTTGTGGGCGCGTGTCTGCTTATAAGCTCCCCAGGTTCCCGGGGCTCAGAAGGGGAGTCAGTGGCACAGACTCTGGGCTTTCCTTGTTGGCAGCTCCCTGGTAGCCCGAGCCACATGCCCGCTCCCAAGCTCGTGTGTGATCGGGAGCGTCCAGGGCGACAGGGGGCACGGGGGGCCTCTGCACCAAGGAGGAGGCCAGTGGCAGCCCCTGTGCCTGACCCTGAGCCTCAGCCTCCCCCAACCCCCGATTCTGTGAGAGATGCACACTGTTTCGATGATAAGGATGCCAGCTGTCACTGAGAATGCCCACAGATGAGTTAACTTGCTCTAGGGTTTCTGGTCCCTGGGAGTCCGGTCCAGACTCCTGTGCCCCACAGCAGTCCCCCGCAGGAGCCAGCGCTCTGGGCAGAGAGCCTACACCAGTGGGTGCTGGGGTTCCCCTGGGGGCCTGCTGGGGGACGAGGACAGGGTCTGACTCACTGTCTCTTTGCAGCGGTGGCAAGTCCCCTGCACATGTTGGCCACACATGCGTCGGCGTCGGCGTCCCTGCCCACCAAGCGCCAGAATGGCGACCAGACGGAGCAGCCGGAGCTGAAGCGGGTCAAGACGGAAGACGGCGAGGGCATCGTCCTCGCCCTGAGCGTGGACGCGCCGCCGGCAGCCGGCAGGGAGAAAGGTGTCCAAAACTAGCGGCTGGGACAGCTTTTCTTACTTTAATCTCAACTCTGTGGTGCCAAAAGGAGACACTGCCTCTCACCGACACTTGGAGCGTGCTGTCTCGGTGGGTAGAGGGCCCTGCGGTTGGACTTCACCTCAGCACTGAAAACACGAAACCCAGGTGGCCTTAAAACTCCTAAAAGACAGAAGTCACACCTGAACAAAACCACATGCAACAAAACCTGGTTCTGGCGGCGTCTCCCCACCCCAAGCTCAGCTTGTCCCTCCACAGCGGAGCTGCTGGCACAGGGCGGGGACCGTCCCTGCCACCCTCCCAGGACCCTTGGGGCCGGCACTGGTAGATGAGACAGTATTTTGTTGTTCACATGTGGAATTAGAATATTTTGAGGTGTCCTTTCTTTACAAAATAATGGGGTCTTTGACATTTCCGATCGCTCCATTTCTACTCTGGAAACTTTGGAATCACACAGGACCTTCCGTGTCGATTTCTTTGGGGAAAAGAAGCAATGTAGTTTTGTTTTTGTTGTTTTCAGCCTATGGAATGATTTCCTTTTTTCTGTCCTGTTACCGTTCAGCCGGAGCCGCAGGATGACATCTGCGGGTTTTCCGTGTTAGAGCAGGTGCCGGCTGCATCTAGGACGGATGGACAGACAGGCTAGACAGACGGACGCCCACGCTGGGCCGCATGTTAACCATGACTGAAAGAACTGGTGGACTCGCGGAGCTGCACTTGACTGGGTCTCTTTCCTGCTACTTTCTGTTGTTTGTTCCTTTGTGTTGACTTTGTCCCTGGCATAATTTTTCCACTCTAAGTAAAACAAACCTCCTAAGTGTTGTGTGTGTTTAAAACGACAGAACTGTTCCTCCTTCATTTGGAAAAAAGATTCAGTCTTATACCACACGCCCTTTTCAGACAAGTGTCACAGGTCTCTCCGTGGCATGTCGCTAGTCACTATCACCGCTCCTGGGCCCAGAGCCATCGTCCGACCTGTCGCCCACCTGACGACGCTGCGGTTTGCCCGGCGCGTGGGGAGCAGGTGCTGGGGCAGAGCAGAAGCCGAGTGCGTGGACAGGAGGGTCTCGGAAACATCCAGGTCCTTCTCTGGTTTGTAACAGGAAATCCCCCTCGGCCTCTCAGAACTGAAGCAGTCCTAACGCGGACTTCTGTCCTACAAAAAACAAAAGTGAGACGAAAGGAAACAAAGGTGAGACAGTGAGCAGTAGGGGCCCCACCCGGACTTGGTCACGCTGTCCCCAGAAGAAAGCCACGGGCCTTTCCAGAGTGTTCCAGGGGGTCAGGGCTGAGCAGCCGTGCAAACAGAAGGGGGCTTTGGCCTTATTGTGAACTTTAAAATGTCATCATCATCATGTTATTTATTTAAATGTAGTTATTTTGGTATTTAATTTTTTTTTAAAGAGAGGGAAAAAACCCTGTATTTTCCTGGTGGAATGAAACGGCTCAGAATGGTATATTTAGGCAATTTTAAAACATTTATAATTTACCTACAGACCAAATATGATAAATCTGTTCTAAGTATTGTGTGTCACCCCCAGTATGGAGCTGTCACAATGTTACTGCAGATGATGCGTATTAAAAATTATGAAATGACTGCACACTAGCTGGATTTCTAACTCAGCCATTTAGAAAAATAAAAACGAAACCATCATGTGAATGATACCATGTGTGCCAGTAGCCAGATCTGAGCTGCGCGCTGTAGCCCCTCCTGGCGGCTCGGAGCACCTCAGGGCAGCGGTCTGCAACTTCCGGGCACTTTACAGACACCTTGGGATGTATAGTTTTGTCTTTTTACTCAGAAAGTTTGCAATTTGCAAAGTAACTCGGGTTGCAGTTGTGTCTTGTCGACAGTCCGGTCGCTCCACTGAGTGGTCCGGACCTGCCAGTTGTGGCTTCTGTAGGCCCTGCCTGAGCTCTGAGCAGGTGAGTGGTCAGGACTGACCCCAGCAGGAACTCTGGATTGGGCAAACGCATCGTATGTCCTCCTGGAGATGTGTCTACACAGCCGTGTCCCTGTCACCATCCAGAAAGATGGGCAGATGCTCCCTAAGGAAGCCCAGTCCCTCAGATGGTCATTTCCGAGCCTAAAACACGACACTCTGGAGGCTGGGATTGTAGGTTTAAAAAAAGGGCTTCCAGTTCTCAAATTTTGATAAAGAGGCGGCTAGTTTGTTGGCGTAAAGTAGCTGGCGTGTGCCTTTTCCAGAGGCCTTGGGGGCCTTTTTGCTCTGGTTGCCTCGTTCAGTTGGCTCATCGACTGGCACGTGGGAAGGTAAGAATATCAAGGAGGGCAGGAAAAACCACGGATTAACAGAGCCATAGCCCAGAGCTCTTAAAAATGTTCCGTTTAGCTCTGACTCCGAGCGCCCTCACGACACCCCGGGTCACCGAGGCCGCGTCCCTCCCACCCTACTTGCTGCCTGGGGCCCTTCAACAGATTCGCCGCTGCTCCTGCATGTGTTACTTCAAGAGGTTTCTGCTTTGATCTTTGCCAAACTTCTGAGCCCCCCAGGGACTAGGAACTTCAACAGCTTTGCCCTGAACCAAACAAAACCACGAAAAAACTCCCGTGTGAGCCACATGACAGGCGTGTTCTGAGGAGTCCGGGCATGATTTCGGATCCAGCTTCACTCTGGCGGCGTCCGTCTCCACGTGAGCAGCTGAGCTCCTTGAAGACACCACCCCCTTGGCCGTCGTCCCTAGAACAACAGCGTAGACCCTGAGCCACGGTCAGAAGGGGCAGGGCCAGGACTCGGGATCTCTGTGCTGTGTGACACAAGGCAATAAGTGACAATCTTCCAGTCCTGACCTCCACAACCTTAGAAAGTGTAGTGGTAATTTGTGTGCAAAGATTTGACAATTTAAAATTACCAAGTTCCTGAAATTCAATAAAATATTTTTACTAATTTTAATAGAGTATCATTGTCATTTTGATAAACTGAGGCAAGCTTTTTTTTTTCTTTCTTTTTTTTTTTTTTTGGTGCTTCAGCATGCCAAAGGCCTAGAGCACTGGAACAAATTACAAAGGACCTGCTTGAGCTGACCAGGGTGTCCGCTCTGCCACCAGGAAGGGGTGTTCAGTGTTTCCACGAGGAAGAGGCACAGGGCGTTGCAGGCAACGGTCATAGAGTCTCACTGATTTTTCATCTGACATCGCAGCTGTGCAACCTACTTGAGGTTGTGGTTGTTGCTGTCGTTTCTTCTACAGACTTGGCCTTCAATCTAAGAATCAGGATCACTGCAAACAACAGAGATTTATCCTGCCACGGGATGAGTCTCACCTAAAGAGGCACATGGCTCTGTGAGCTCCACGTTCTAACACGATGACCATCCAGCCACCAGAATGCCCGTGCCCTGGACTGTTGGTGTCCTGGAGCTTGTGGACCCTGGGCAGCGGGGGAAGGAGGAGTGACCAAGAAGGATTGGCACAAGGCTCCATGGGAGCTCAGAGAAGCGGCACCTCAGGGCTCAAGGACAGAGCTCGGCGGGTTGGGGGGGGCTTCGTTCCTACACGGAGACACTTTCCCTCACACAAGGAAGCAGCATGGTGGACTGTTGGGAGATCTGCCCGCGCCATGTTCAGCGATGCTTGAAGCTGTGTCCGGCCTTAGCCCCGCTTCTCTCAGGCAGTGTTCCTCTGGTAATTCATTAGGTTCACCTTGAGGCTGAACTATGTCAAAAGAGAGGTGACAGCTACCCGAGAGGATAAACTACCTTTGTCCAGGAAAAAGATGTTGAAGGGAAGAGGCTTCAGAGAAAGGAAACAGTTCACTAATGGGAGGTCTTCCCTCGTAGGAAAAGCACTGCTCGCTCGAGGGAGCCCCCCCCCCCCCCCCCCAGGGCCCCGTTTCATCTGCAGTGCAGACCTCAGGGCGTGCTGTGAACCCACCTGCAGTCGCCCTGCGATGCGTTCAGGCACAGATGGAGGTGTAAGGACCACGGGGCACAGTCACACCGTAGGCCGCCGGCCAGCACTCGCAGGCTTCTGTGACATGCTGCGCTGCACAGACCTACCACGACTGCTCCCTCCACGTTTATGTCCACAGAAACACCAGATGTTAACCAGGGTCTCGGGAGCTCTGAGGACACGGGTAAACCTGTGGGCACAAATTGCCTGAGTTTGGAAATGCCCTTCAGAGCTCCCCACAGTGTAGGCACGGTCTGCCCTATGTCTTCCCAGGAGTTACAACTAACAACCCTTAAATAATAAAGCAATTATCCCAGTTCTCTGAAAAACAGTAGCAGGCAAATTGGGGCTGGGAGATTAAAACTCCAGGAACAAACACTATAGTGATGACTTCCCCATATTTTCCCCTCTTGTATCTCCTGGAGAGCCTGAATACCGGAACTGCACATTAGAACCAGAAGACAGAGTACTGAGGGACACTCCCTCTCCACTTGGCAGAGCACGGGAAGGGCCCGTGGACTCCGGGAGGTCATGAAGCTGCACGCCTGCATGCAGGGACCGGCTCTGGACACACAGTACTCAGACAAGAGGGACTGGAAAAGGGGACACCTGTACATGCCAAAGAGGGTGTATGTGGAAGGAAGAATCCCTGTGATGTTTTTCCTTCCTTGGGTCCTCAACTTTGGCCCCAAGTTGGACCTAGTCACAGTGTGCAGCACCACAGGGAGGCAAAACCTGAACTTTTTTAGCCAAAGGACTGGGAAAAGTAAGGAGTATCTGGAAAATGGAAATATGGGAAGATCCCCTAAGGCCCATATGATACCTGGGTTCACCCTGAGCTGCATGTGCCTGGAACAGACCTGAGGAAGTAGAGACTCTATGAAGTGAATGACTGTAGAGATTGGTCCCTGGTGGTGCCCACAGGCATAGACCCAAAGAACACTGCGTGGGTTTGGTAAACAATGGATACCAGAACCACAGCCCACTCGGGGCAGATCAGCACGTTCAGTCTGAACATAGATTATTTGCCTGCTTCCAACAACATTCTCTAAAGGATTTTAATGACTCAGTGTCTCATGATATTAAAGATGTCCAGAATACAATCCACAGTTACTCACCATTCGAAGAGCCAGGAACGTCTTTGAGAAGAAAGTTAACACATGTCAACTTAAATGTGTTGGAATACTCAGAAGACGATAATTAGAACATTTATATAAATATGTTTTATTATAACCATACTCCATGAAAGAAGAGCAAATGCTCTTGAAATAAACCAAAAGTTATAAACTTTAAAGTGAAAAATACAGTGGGTAAACAAAAACATTTGGAAACAGAAACAAACGGAGCCTCAGGGACTTGTGGGACAATATATAAAGACTTCATGTATGTGTTCATTGGATTCCCAGCAAAAGGAGAAAGACATTGGTGTAAAAAAAACTTCTTTCACACAATGGTTGGAAATATTTCAAATGTGACAAAAGACGAATGTACAGATTCACAAGGCTCAGTAAACCCCAAAAAGTTAAACTCAAAACTATGTCAAAACACCATGGACCAATGAAACTGAAGCTTTTTAATCTTGAAAGTGGCCAAAGAAAAGTGACTCCTTATACACAGAGTAACAATGTGAATAACTACAGACTTCTCATCAGAAACCGAAGAGGCCATATGACTGGGGAGTTATTAAGGCTGGAAGTAACCATCCATCTAGAATACTACGTCCACAGAAAATACCAGGAATACAGATGAAATGATACTCCTAGATGAAGGAAAACTAAGAGTCCTGAACCATGGGAACTCTCAGAAGGCAATGTTAAAGGACGTTCTTCAGGCAAAAAGTAAATGGCAGAGAGAAACTTGGAACTTAAGGAATGAAGAAAACTCAACAGAAATGGAAAGATCTGGGCAAATACACTAATGTTTCCTCTCAAGTTCTTTAAAAGATGTGTGACTTTGCAATATAACAATTACTGTCTTTCAGGGTTTTCAGTGTATGCAAATGTTGTATTGACAAATGACAATATAAAGGAGGAAGGCAAAGGTTTACTTAAAGGGTCTCCACATTTCACTTGAAGTGGTGAAACACTAATTCTGAAGTAGACTGAAAAACTACTTAGAATATTGTGATCATTAGTACAATCACTAATAATACCGAACAAAAAGCTAAAAGGTAAATGGAATGCAAAAAATGTTTCGAATAATACAAAAGGAGGCAGGGAACATAAAACCAAAGGGAAGAAAAACATGAACTAAGCAAAAAATATGGCAGAATCATCAATAATTACATTAAATATAAACAGCCTAAACATGCCAATTAAAAGAGATTGTCAGAAATTTTTAAAGTCGCATTTTCAAATGCATCAAAAAGAATAAAATACCAGGACACCTGCGTGGCTAACTCGGCTAAGTGTCTGACTTCAGCTCAGTCATGATCTCAGGGTCCTGCGATCAAGACCCACGTAGGACTCCCCACTTGGCAGGGAGGCTCCTTCTCCCTCTCCCTCTGCCTGCTACTCCCCCTGCTTGTGTTTGTTCTCTTAAATAAATAAAAATCTTAAAAAAAAATAAAAATAAAAAACCTAGGAATAATAAACTTAACCAAGGAGGTGAAAGACCTGTACTCTGAACACTAAAATAGTGATGAAGGAAAGTGAAATGACACAAATAAATGGAAAGATATTTCATGCTCATGGGTCGGAAGAACCAACATTGTTAAATGTCTATAGTCTGCTCAAAGCAATCTATAGATTTAGTGCAATCCCTAGCAAAATACAGACAGCATTTTTCACAGAACTAGAACAAAGTCCTAAAATTTGTACTGTACCACAAAAGACCACAAAGAGCCAAAGCACTCTTAAGAACAACAAAGCTGGAGGTATCAAAATGGCAGATTTCCAGATCGTCTAGAAAGCTGTAATAAAACAGTACGGTACTGGCACAAAGATAGGCACAGAGACCAATGGAACAGAAGAGAGCCCAGAAATAAACCCAGTTAAACGGGGCAAAAATATACAATGGGGAAAAGACGACAAATGGTTTTGGGAAAACTGAACCACTTTCTTGTTCTACACATAAAAAATAAACTCAAAATGGGTTTAGGACCTAAATGTGAAATCTGAAACCATAAAACTCCTAGAAGAAAACAGGCAGTAACTCCTTGGACATCAGTCACAGCAACGTATTTATGAACGTGTCTCTTCAGGCAAGAAAAACAAAAATAAACTTTGGGGACTACACCAAAACAGAAGTCTGGAAAGCAAAGTTAACCATCAACAAACAAAAAGGCAACGTACTGAATGAGAGAGGTCATTTGCAAACGATATGTCTGATAACGAGTTAGCGTCCAAAAGAAAGAAAGAACTTATACAACCTACCCCCCCCCCAAATAATATGATTAAAATGTGGGCGGGGGACCTGAATAGACATTTCTCCAAAGAAGACACAGATGACCAACAGACACATGAAAATATTACCGGTGGCTTCTCCTTCAGTGCATGTGGCTCTTGGTCCCGCTACTTCAAAGAACGGACAGGTGGACCGGATGAAGAGTGGAGGTCAGCAAAGTTCACTGAGTAACGGTACAAAGCTCCCAAAGAGGGAGGCCACCCGAGAGGGTTGCCACCGGAGTTTCTAAGTCTAAGGGTTTTTTTTAGGTTGTCGACAGGGCTGTTTTAATCTGATTAACCCTCCCCATGCCTGTCACCCAGTCAGGTTTTTGTCCATTCAAGTGGGAAAGAGGGAAAAGAGTGGAGGGCTCCTTCCAGGGTGGTGTAAATCCTTTTAACAGTGGTTTGCTCTATAGGGTGGCTGGGGCTTCTTGTCCAGGCCTGCATTTCTCCTATCCTTCACCAGTAAGATGCTCATCAACAATCGTGAGGGTAACTTGAACCAAAACTACAATGAGAGATCACCTCGCACGTGTCAGGGTGGCCATTACCAAAAAGACAAGGAGTCATGAGTGTTGGTGAGGATCCGGAGAAAAGCAAACTTCCCTGCACTGTTGGTGGGAATGTAAAGTGTGGGAAACAGTAGGGATGGTCTTCAAAAAGTTAAAAAATAGAGAAATTACCCTATGATCCAGTAATTCCACTACTGGTTATTTACCCAAAGAAAACAAAGATAGTAATTTGAAAAGCTGTATGTGCCCTTATGTTTACTGTAGGACGGTTACAGCAGCCAAGCTGTGGCAGCAGCCCAGGTGCCCACCCGCGGATGACCAGGTCCACGAGATGAGAATGATCTACACTGGAATACTATTCAGCCAGAATGAAGGATGAGATCTTGCCATCTGCAACAACATGGATGGCCCTAGAGGGTATTAGGTCAAATGAGTAAGAGAGAGAGAAATACCATATGATTTCACTCACATATGGAATCTAAAAAAGAAAACAAATGAACAACGAAGAGACCCAGAACTACACAGAACAAACTGGTGGCCGCCAGAGGGTGGGGAATGGGTGGAGCAGTTGAAGGGTAGTAAGAGGTACAGGCTTCCAGTTATAAACTAAGTCGAGAAGGTGAAAGGCAGAGTATAGGGAACATAGTCGGTAATACCGTAACCATGCAGGGACCCATGGCAACACGAGGCGGGAGTGAGAGATACAGAACTGGAGTCACTGTGTTGTACACCTGCAACAGAAAACAGCGTGTCCACTATACTTCAATGATAATTTTTTTAATTTTTTAAAGATTTTATTTATTTGAGGGAGAATGAGAGAGAGCAGAGAGAGGAGAAGCAGACTTCCCAGAGCTGGGAGCCTGATGCGGGCGGGACTCGATCCCAGGAATCCGGGAACATGACCTGAGCCGAAGGCAGTGGCTTAACCAACTGAGCCACCCAGGTGCCCAATAAAATTTTTTAAATAAAAAAGAGATAGACTAGATCAAAAATAAGGCCCAACTCACTCTAAATGATATGGATAGGTTAAAAGTAAAAGGATGGGAAAGCTGTATTATGCAAACACATCATAAACAACACTGGAGTAGCTGTTAATGTCAAACAAAGCACACCTCAGAATAAGGAAAATTACCAGGTATAAACAAGAACATTACATAATGATAGAGGGTTCACTCACCAAGACACATTTAACATCCCTGAAGGTTTAAGCACCAAACAAGAGCCTCAAAATGAAGCAAGGACTTTGGTTTTACTTCCCACACGTCAGGAGCTTGGAAGCTGCCACTCTGTCCTGGCAAGTAAACAGCTGAACACTGAAAAAGCAAGAGCCTTTCTTGGATCCGCGGGAGTCGGGAGGCCCTGGGGGCCAAATGCTTCCCAAAGACCAGAGAGCCAGTGGCCAGGCAGGGAGGGCGGCTGAGCCGAGCACGGACCCTTGCAGAGGTCGGCAGAGGGGGCCAGTGCTGCGCTAGGCAAACCTCACAGGGGCGGGGGCGCTGACGAGCTGCGGGAGGCTGTGTGCGGGCGGGAGTGACAGCCTCACTGGCAGAAGCTCAACCAGCGGCTCGGGAAATACTGAAGAAGCAGGGGACGGAGGAAAACTATCCTGAGATCCACAGAAGCAGCTTCAGAAGAGGCCCTAAGGGAAAGCCCGTTAATCGGTTAATGGCGCCTAAGCTGCTAGAGGGTTAGCGGCCTGACTGCCGGGGGAAGGGGAACACCCAAGTCCACCCCCCGCCCCCCAACCCAGCCTTCAGCCCCACCTGCACAGGGTAGAAAGCCGAGAAGCACAGAGCCGCAGGCTCAGTGGAGACCGAGCCTGACCGCCCTGACAGACCACCCTCCCCACAGCTGCCTCCCTAAAGGCCTCCTCACAGCAGTTCCGTCCACAGCGCAGCAGCTCCAGCTGTCAAGAAAAAACAAGCCCTAACTTAAAAGGAAAACAGTTTGGAGAGAGAGCTGCCTCCGCGCCGACAGGGCAGGGGACATAAAGCAGCCGTGATTATGACCACGCCAGGGGCTCTGACGCAGAGGAGACCGCAGCAAGCGTGATGGGCATCGTGCGGAGACATAAAGAACTAAAGAGAAAGGGTGGGGATCGGAGACGCAACACCAGTCTCTGATGGGCGCATCAGCAGACGACACAGCTGAGCAAAGAGTCTGCACTTCGGGAATTATCATTAGAAACTTCCAAAACTGAAAAGAGAACAAAGACTGAAATAAAACCAAAAGCTGAGACTATCCAAGGGCTGCGGGAGGAGCACGCAACGTGTGTGTGTACTCGTTGGGGCAGCACGAGAAGGAATTCTGGAGCTCTTCAAAGGAACAGAGGCGATATTTGAAACGATGATGGAGAATTTCCCCCAAATTAACGTGAGACATGAAACCACAGGTCCAGAAGCTCAGGGAACAAGCAGGAAAAATGCCCCGAAACCCCTGTACCCAGGCATATCATTTTCAAAGGAGGGCAACACAGAGGAAACGGTAGCAACAGAAGTGGATGTTAATCCGGCTGCGTCAGTGATCACTTTGAACGTCACTGGTTTACACGTGAAGTAAAAGATGGTTAGTCACAGTGACTCAACAACCAAGACCCTACTGCATGTTGTCTGTGAGAAACCCGCCTTAAAGAAAAAGACACGCACAGATTAAAAGAAATACTTGGAGAAAGAGATACCATGCTAACACTGGTCAACAGAATGAAGAGTAGGTACGTTCTTTCCAGACAGAGCCGACCTGAAACCAGGAAAGTCAGCACAGATAAAGAAGGGTGTTGAGTAGTGATACAGGGGCCAGTTCGCTAAGACAACATAAGGTAAATGAAGCAAAATCCTAAAGAACCCAAAAAAAAGAAGAAAACAAAAAGATAAGTCTGTATGACATTTAGATACATCAACACTTGGGGTGCCCACCTGGCTCCATCAGTAGGACGTGCAACTCTATCTCAGGCTGTGAGTTCAAGCCCCATCTAGGTCTAGAGATTGCTTAAAACACAAGCAAAAAGAGGATCCTGGGTGGCTCAGTCCGTTAAGTACCTGACTCTTGATTTCAGCTCAGGTCATCTCAGGATCATGAGATCGAATCCTGAGTCAGGTTCTGCAATGATTGTGGAATCTGCTTAAGATTCTCTCTCCCACTCTCCCTCTGCCCACTTCCCCATACCCCTCATTCACTCTCTCGTGAATTTAAGGAAATCTCTTGACAAAAACATCAGCTGAACACAAAATAAAGGAACAGACTTCAGTGACCACACAAGACGAGAAATACAGTCTTTGCAAAAACAGCGTGGAAAAGTTATCAAGCGAACGGATGACTAGAGCCTTCATGAAGCAACGGCAGTTCCTTGGGGAGCGGAGAGAGTCTGATTTCCAGGGTTCCCGTGCTGCGGTATTCACACGTGCAGCTGCCAACAAAAAAATCAGCACAGAAAGGAACAGTAAACTGTGGGCCACTCACAGGGGAAAATATTGATAGACCATCTGTAAGGAAGGCCAGAAACTGGACTTACTAGACAAAAGACTATGTATTTTTTTTTAAAGATTTTATTTATTTGACAGAGAAAGTGAGAGAGCTCACAAGCAGGGGGAGCAGCAGCAGAGGGACAGGGAGAAGCAGGCTCCCCGCTGAGCAGGGAGACTGATGCGGGGCTTGATCCCAGAACCCTGTGATCATGGCCCGAGCCGAAGCAGATGCTCAACCAACGACCCAGGCACCCCTAGACAAAAGACTTTAAATTAATTGTCTTAAATATGCTTAAAGAGCTGATAGAAACCATGGACAAAGAATTAGAAGAAATCAGAACAGTGTATGAACAAGTAGGGAAACAAAAAAAGAGAAATTATAGAAAGGAACCAAACAGAAATTCTGGAGTGGAAGAGGACACCTGAAATAAGAACTTGATGTCAGGCGTCCCAAAGCAGATTCGGGCAGGCGGCACGAAAAATCACGAACTCAAAGACAGGATAATTACAGCAACGTAATCTAATTGGGGGAGGTGGGGAGAAGAAAGAAAGAGAAAGAAGGAAGGGAGGGAGGGAGGGAGGGGAAGAGAAGAGAGGAGAGAAGAGAGAAGGAGGGGAGGAGAGGGGTTAAAGGAAGGAAGGAAGGGCTGGACCTGTGGGACACCATTCGGCGCACAGTTATACATACTGTCAGAATCCCAGAGGAAGGAGAGAGAGAAAGGAGCAAGAAAATATATGAAGAAATTGAGGTTGAAAGCTCCCCAAGTTTGACGTACAATGGCCAAGAAACTCAACGAAATTCAAGCAGGAAAAACGCAGAGGTCCACAGTCTACCTCACACTGAATGGTAACAGACTGAAAGTTTTTCCCACAAGATCAAGAAAGAGACAAGAACACCTGCCCTCAGCACAGCTGTTTGCCAGCGCTCTGGAGGGCCTCGCCACGGCAACCAGGCCAGAGAAGGAGAAGGCACGTAAGTGGGAAAGGAAGAAGCGACACCATCTCTGCAGATGACGCGATTCTACAGACGGAAGGTCCCACAGGCTCCACACAAACAGCAACTGCTACAGCGAAGAATTCGGCAAGAGCGCGGCGTCCAAGGCCAAGACACAAGGATCAGCTGTCTTTCTAGGCAACAGCAATGAACAACCCAAAAGAAAATTAAAAGAGAACAATTCCATTTATCAAAGCATTAAAAGAATAGAATCTTTCGGAGTAAATTTAACCATGGAGGTAGAAGATTTGTAATTCAAAACTACGAACAAAGCACTGCTGAAAGAAACGACAAAAACCTGAATCAATGGCTAGTTCTCCTGTGTTCCTGGGAAACCCTATCGTTGCGCTGGCAATACCCCGGGAAGCGAAGTGCGGCTCGCTTGTGCATGGCCTTGTGCAGAAATAGAAAAATCATCCTCAAATTCATAAGGATATAAGGGGCCTAAGTACCTACAACGATGTTGAAAAAGAACAAGAAACTAGCTGGAGTGCAGATACTTCCTAATTTCAAAACTTCCTACAAAGCTACAGTAAGCAGAGCAGTGTGGTTTTGGCGCAACAGCAGACGCAAGGGCTGGGGAACAGAAGAGAGTCCAGAAATCAACCCACGCAACTACCGCCAATGGATTTTCCACAAGGGCCCCAAGAACATTCAGGAAAAGAGAATGGCATCTTCAACAAATGAATAATCGGGGCACCTGGGGGACTCAGTTGGTGAAGCGTCGCCTTCAGCTCAGGTCATGACCCCGGGTCCTGGGATCAAGCCCTGCTTTGGGTTCCCTGCTCAGGGAGTCTCTTTCTCCTCTCCCTCTGCTGCTCCCCCTGCTTGTGCTCTCTCTCTCTCTGGCTCTCTCTCAAATCAATAAATAAATCTTAAAAAACAAAACAAAACCAAACAAAAACACCCAAATAAATAACCACATGCAAAAGAATAAGGCCGGAACTTACCCCATTTCATAAACAAAAGTTAATTCAAAATGGCTCAGTGGCCTAACAGAGCTAAGGCTACAGAACTATTAGAAAAAAAATATAGGGATAAACATTCGTGACCTCAGATTTGGCAACAGATTCTTGGGTTTGACACCTGAAGTATGAGCAACAAAAGAAAAAATCAATTACGCTTCTTTAAAAAATAAAGCTTTTATACACCAAAGAATACAATCAAGGATGTGAAAAGCCGACAGAGTGAGAACACATTTACTGATCGTGTATCCAGTAAAGCTCTAGAATCCAGTACATCATCTAAGCACTCTTAAAACGCCACAAAAAGTCAACCCAATTTAAAAATGCATGAACGCTGTCCTGCCACCTGCTCCGACAGGGACTGGCCTTGGGATGCACTGAGCAAGTGGACGTGGAAGGATACACAGCGTGGCTCTCCTCACGTGAGGTCCCGGGGCGGCAGACCCCCCAGACGGAGGGGCGGCGGCCCCCAGGGGCTCGGGGGGAGAAATGGGGACTCCCTGCTTAACGGGCACAGTTTCGGTTTGTGACAGCGAGCGGCTCTGGAGACGCGTGGCACTGACTTGTGAACGTACTGGTCACCGAGCAGTACACAAAAATGGTTAAAATGGCAAATTTTGTTATGTGTGTTTTACCACAATGAAGAAAACTGTGCGAAGGACCAGTTCAGACATTTCTTCGAAGGCACAGCACGACCGCGGCATGTGGGAGGATGGTCCGCGCCGCTTGTTGAGGGAACCGAACCCCGTCCAGGCACGCAGGCGGCTTTCGGGTAAGAAACGGAAAACCCCAAGCGTCAGCGAGTCTGTGGAGAATGGGGACCCCCAGGGCCCGCTGGCGGGGACGTGAGGCGGAGCCGCTGCAGTGGAAAAGTCCGGCAGCTCCTCAGGCAGGCGGGCACGGCGTGACCCCAGGACCTGGCAGTCCCGCGCCGGGGCCGGAGCCCGGGAAGGGCAAGACACGCGTGCACGGGAGGCATGTGCAGCGGCGCGCACGGCGCCTTCGGGGCTCCGACGGCCAGAGGCGCGGGGAGCAAGCGAGAAGCTCTACGGCAGCGCTCAGTCCGGGCCCGGGGCGGGGAGGGGATGGCAGCGAGCTCGGGCCGTGAGGGGCACCCGGGGGTGAAGCGATCCTGAAAGGAGAGACAGACAGTTGGCGGCCGCCGACTTGTCCACCTGGTGGTGGGGGTTTCACCTCGGTCACGACAGGGACGACGTGCGGCCCAGGTGACGTCACTAACGCGTCCCGCCAAATGTGGCAGCAGAAAGCGTCCCCGCCTGGGCCCGCAGAGCGGCACCGCGCCCCGGGAACAGCGACACTCTGTAGGGTGCGCCCTCGAGACCCCACCGTCCCCACCTGATGACGGGCCCTGAGGAAACGAGGACTGTGCTCCCCAAGAACCTCTGCCCGAACCTTCACAGCCGCGTCCGTGGCCATCTGGAGACAGAAGCCCGACCAGGGCTGGACAGGCGGCACGAGCCACCGACACTCTCAGGGCACAGGAACGGACTCCGGGACACACACCACAGGTGTGAGCTGGACCCGGCCGCCTCGGAGGGCTGCGTGCCGTGTCCCCCCCAGACACGCCAAAGCCCTGCCCTCCCCGACCTGTGACCGCGGCCCCCCTTGCAGGCAGGGGCTCTGCCCCGGGACACAAGCCCCTGTGAGAGGAGGGCAGCCGGCGTGCAGGGGACACAGCCGTGTGACCACAGCGGCCCCAACCCTCCTGCCAACTGCTGGTCCCGCTGACACCAGTCCAGACCCCAAACCTGTACAAGAATCACTCCGAAGTCCCTCTCGTCGTGGCCATCTGTCACGGCAGCCACAAGAGGTTCCCATCCTGTACGATTCCTGAAGCCCGGAGTCCAGGCAGGCTGTGCGGGGGTACCCGGCCGCCGGGGGCGCGGGGGGCACGGGCGGGAGGAGGGGCCGTGCCGCCCCGACTGTGGGGAGGCATCTGTCCCAACTCACAGCGCGGCGCGCACCCCAACGTGCAGGCGGCCGCGGCATGACCCCACCGAACGGCTGTCCTGCGAGGGGCCGGCGCGGCCGGTCAGCTCCCCGACGCAGGCAGCCAGCCGGGGTTCCTCCTGTCGCCTCTCCTGCCCCCGGAGACCCTGCAGTAAAAACAGAGCGTTCACGTGGTGCATGAACACGGAAACCCTCCGCTGAGAGAAAGCCACGGAACCCAAGGTCACACGTGGTGATTCCCTTTCTCGGAATGCCCACAACAGGCGAGTCCACGGGGCTGGGGAGGGAGCGGCGAGGACGGCTCTTGGGCACGAGGCCTCTGTTCTGGGGAGAGGACACAGGAGGTGGAGGTGACGGAGTGAATGTGCCTAAGGCCATAAACTGTGCTCCTCCAAATGGTCAAAATGGTCCAACTGATGTGTATCTTACCTAGTTTACCAAAATTACAAAACTAAAGTTTCACCTGGAAGAAGGTGGGGTAGAATGCGATGTCCATACTGAGCTAGAGACCCGTGGGGACTCGTCCCAGCGGGCACTGCTGTTCTGGCTTCCTCTGTGGAGGGCAGTGCCCCGTCCAGGGCCCCTGGAGACTCTGGTGACAGACGGGGCAGCCCACGCCCCAGCCTCCGGCTGCCGGCACGGACACGTGCCCAGGGGAGCCTCCTCCCTTCACCTCCTCTGCCAGGCGTGGCCCCCACGCACCAGGCACCAGTGGCCGGGGCTGTGGGACTCAGACACACCCAGCCTGACATCAGCGTGGAGAGGGGCCTTCGGGGGACATCCGCGTCTCTGTTCCCTCACAGCCGCGGCCGAGGTCCCAGAGGAACCTCGTTCTGCAGTGCCAGCGTGGCTGCAATTTCACTGGCACTTTCCTCACCTCGGCCCACCCCCCAGAGCACACTGGGGGGCTGCCTGATGTCCCCCCGAATCATGGTGTCGACCACCGGGGGGTGTGGCGACGTGCTCTCTGGGCTGCCGGCAGACCTCAGCCTCCAGGTGCCCGAGCGCTTGAGGACTGTCCTCTGGGTTACACGCACTGGCCTTCAAAAGAGAGCACAATGTGTGACAGGAAACAGTGATTTTCTTTGAAGATCTTATTTGTTCATTTGACAGGGAGAGAGCGAGAGCACAAGCAGGGGGAGCAGCAGACCCCACCGAGCAGGGAGCCCCGTGTGGGGCTGGATCCCACAACCCCGAGATCGTGACCTGAGCCGAAGGCAGATGCTTCACCAGCTGAGGCCTCCGGGCACTCCAGAAACAGTGATTTTAACGGGGCGAGAGCAGACAATTCTATTCTTAGACAAGTAACTCATTCTTGGTCTCGGTTCTGAGAACGGAAACCTTCCCCATTCTTGTATTCAAACAAGTGACTCCGTCTACTTGGCGGCTCTCCCTCCTGCTTGTGGGGCGCGGCGACCGAGACCCCCCCGGGGTCCCGAGACCAACCTCCAGAGGGTAACCAGCTCCCGTCCGCTGGGATGGAGCCACCTTAGGGACGTATCCAGCGGGGGCTGAAAGGACAGGGCACGGTCAGCACCAAAGCGGACAGCCAGACACGCCGGCCCCTCTCGTGTTTGAGCCGGTAGAAAATACCACGATCTTCTGGAGTCACCGGTCTGCTTTGAGGGTCAGAGACACCACCCTCTGTGGCATCCGGCCAAACACTGGACTGTCGTTACCTCTGCCTGCCCCTGAGAGGGTCTGAGGTCATTCGTCTCCTCAGCTCACACGCCCCAGAAGAGGGAAGCTCGCCGCCAGGAAGATCCCGATGCCGGAACTTCGGCAGCTGGAGGAGCAGGGGGCGGCGGCGTGGCAGGTGTCCGCAGGCCCGGGAGAGCCACAGCGGGGCTGCAGCAGTGGGCCTTCTCTTGGGCGGACCCTAAGACCCCCCATTCGCCAACTGTTGCCCCTGCCCCTCGGGCGCACGGGGGGTTAGAATCCAGTGAACACTTAGGTTTTCGAGGCTGCTGCATAAGGCAAATGGTTTTAAAATTAATGCCCAAACCACAAAATGACCTGAAACCCACAAAAGCAAAACGTGGATATGTCAGTAAATTAATGTCATAAAAATTGAGTTACATGCGAGCGTGCCTTGTACACAGAATAAATCTTTAAGTGTGATCAAGCCAAATTCAGCAGGAACTGAATAATAACAGGGACAACACTCCACGACCGAGCCGAGGGGGGTCTATCTCAGGACCACAAGCTTGGTCGAGCCGTCGGAACCAGTGGGATTCCCGTGAGCAGAACAGACGATAAACAACGTGATCACTTGAACAGATGCAGAAAGACCACGTCACGGAACTGCACCCCCACGCCCAGTGATGTGGACCCAGGTAAGTGCCTCGGGGCTCCCTGCTGCCCTCCGCCCTGCCAGCGTGGGGACTGAGCGGGCAGTATGGTTTCTGCAAGATTAAATGCTTAAAACAAGAAAAAAAATCTGTATTTCTCAGAAAAATATACGGTCTCTACGGGGTACCATTTGTGATCCCTAGGACACAACCAGAAAGTGCTGGACACACAGACGTATGAATGGGACTCCTACTCAGAATAAAAGAAAAACACAGTAGGATCACAGAGGATGTCAGCATGTGCACTATCAATATGGGCAAGGATGTAAGAAAAAAATGCTCAAATGAGCAAATAAGGTTTGCTAAGAATCAGAAACTAGCTTTAGAACAAATACATATGAAACAGAAAAGACAGTTACAGGCTTTAACGCAGAATGGGCAGTGAAAGGTCATTAGTAGCAACAGTCAGTGATACATTAAAATTACCTGTCAAAAAAAAAAAGGAAAAACTAAAAACTATATGAACAGGCCTAATGACCAGTGAGTGGGACACCAGAAGAGCTGTTTCAGATGTGTACCTGATTCCGAAAAGTAGAGACAACAGAATTATTTGAGGAAACAATGGCTGAAACCTTCACAAATTTGATGAAAGCCATAAATTTACCAATTCAAGAAGTTCAATAAGCCCCATGCATGGTAAATTTAAAAAGCGCGCTGTAGAAATACTGTTCCCAAGGACGAAATCAGAGAGGGGACAAACCGGAAGAGACCCTTAGCCACAGGAAACAGACTGAGGGTGGCTGGAGGGCCAGGGCTGGGGGGCTGGGGGCACTGGGTGACGGGCACTGAGGAGGACACGGGATGCGACGAGCACCGGGTGTTGTGAGCAACCGACGCGTCCCTGACCTCCGTCCCTGAAACTAACAGTTCACTCTGTGTTAATTTAAAAAAAAAAAAAAAAAAAAAAAAAAAAAGAGGGGTGTGACTGGGTGGCTCAGTGGGTTAAGCCTTTGCCTTCGGCTCAGGTCATGATCTCGGGGTCCTGGGATCGAGCCCTGTGTCGGCCTCTCTGCTCAGCAGGGAACCTGCTTCCCCCCCTCTCTCCGCCTGCCTCTCTGCCTACTTGTGATCTCTGTCAAATAAATAAATAAATAATCTTTATTATTAAAAAAAAAAAAAGAGTGCCCAGATGCTGACCTTGTGAGACGAGGACGCTTAGAGGCACGCCAGGATCAGGGCCGCCCAAGGTGTGAGCAGTGCGTGAGGGCCACACAGACCAGCCCCTCTTGCAGGAGTGCAGAGCCCGTGAACAGTGCCCAGCGAGAAGTGCTGCTCTTCCTGCCCACGAGCGGACACCAGAGACGACGAATATTCAAGACACAGACGCAGCATCAAACTGAAATAAACACCAAGCAGAAGAGAGGGCGGGTGGGAGCAGTTACGGGAAACGTCCCTCGGAACAACAGACAAAACACACCAACAGAGAAACACGAAGGCCTGAGTCAGCCGTCTACAGGCGACACGCACGTGGCCACGGAGGCGTTCCGAACGTTCCACCCGCCCAGAACGGAGACCTGTCCTCTCCACCAACGATGACAGCAGCTGTGCTCGGAGCCCAGTCCTGGTGAGGCTGAGGCGGCCGGTGCTGGGCAGGGACACCGACAGAATCACGGCAGGGAGGGCGGCACATGTATTTGACAAGTGTGCAAACATGTGCACAAGGATTACTGTTTCCTAAAGGTCTGTAATACCAAAAAAAACACAAATTAGCACCTCTGGGCAACTGAAGTGTGGCCCGACCCGTCCGCGAGCTTTCTAGCTGAGGCGCGGCTGCTGCAAATGAGCTGCCGCATCCCAGAGGCAGAGGCTTTCCAGGAGTGGCAGCTCGGGGCAGTTTCACTCCAACGGGACTCTCCCATCTGTTCTCTCCTACTTTACAGCTTTGTGAACTTCGGCTGTAAGCATCCTCTGATCCATTTCGAGGATCGAAATTTTGGTCCAAGTTCCCAAAGTGGTGTCGTCACGCCGATGTCTGTTACAGAAAGAACGAAGGGAGGTCAGGGGCCCATCTCACGAAGCCGTCTCTGGCATCTACAAGTTTGGTAAAGACGTGTGGTCCCGAGAGGGCCAGAGGGCCGGTGGCGTCCAGCGGCAGAGCAGGCGGCGGACTCCTGGTACTCCGCTGTCACCGGCAGCCCGAGCGGGGCCGAGGGCTTCTGAGGACACACCCTGACTAGCGGGACAGCCCATCCTGGAGGGTGACGAGGCTGCAGGGTGCTCCGGCGACTGCGCCTGCCTCCGCGGCGTGGAAGGAAGGAAAGGTACGAAGGGCCGGAGGAAGACCCCCGTCTGCGAGAGGATGGAAAGGACAGCCTAGCGAGCAGCGCCACCCAGGCAGTGACTGAACGTTGACACGGACACCTGCTGCCCAGCCCAGCCCCCAAGTGGGGGACCGTGGAGGGAGAACTTGTCTGTGTCCCCCTGATGCCCATGCTCGGGGCCAGCAGGACTCAGCCACACGAGACGGAAGGCGGCGGCCCCGGCTCCCAGCAACCCCTCTCTCTACACAGAGCTTCGAATCGACGGTTATCAGTTTGGAGAACACTTTTGGCTCTGCTCTATGTGAGCCTTCAGAAGGTTCACCGGGCAGCGCCCCTGTGCTGGGGACACTGCTCCTCCCCACACCTCCCTAGACGGGTGACTCAAGGTCACAAGCACGGGCCTGGGTGGGTGCATGGTGTCTGACCGCCTCAGCCTTCCAGGCCCTGGACTCTCTCCGTGGGGCCTGTCCCGGAGGACAAGTGGGGCCTTCACCATCCCGAGGGAAAACTCGCAGGGCATACACCGGGGCTCCTTGCAGGTGGCCCGGGATGTCCTAATTTTGTGAAGGATGCAAGGTCATGCCCGACGTGGTGGAGCCAGGACCATGCTCTCACACTGGACTCTCCTAGGGCGTGCTAGAACATTCTGGGTGTTCCAGATGGCGCCTCTCTGATGTCCCCCCCCACCCCCACCCCCCGCCGCCAGCACCGCAGCCGTCTCCACGCACAGGGTCACGGCTGTGGTTTCTCACACAACGTGCTTCCTGGTTTCCTGCACAGCTGGACACGCCAGAGGGACTCTACTGGGGGAAACGTGACCTAGTAACGGTATGAATGTGAAGGACCCTCCGAGCCTCTACGCACGGTTGGGGCTGACGTGTCCGAGGGGTCATCCCAACACGGACTGGGTGCCGCCCCAGAGGGAGTCCCATGTGCCACTGCGACAGCGGGCACAGCTTGCCCCCCAGACCGTACACGGTGCCACTGAACGTGACGCTCTTCACCGCCCCCCGCTCACAGGCGGGAACACCGACGCCGGAAGAGGTCGGCAGATTTGAAAACTAGGGTTTGGTTCTATAACATACAATTCTTTTCCCCTGACGGACACAGAGTACAACAAAATTAGTCACTTTTATTTTAAAAGAAACATTACAAATAAGTGCAAAATTAAACTTCATGATTAAATACACACAGAAGTACACGCATGCTGTACAGTGAAACCCACAGTTAGCGGATTACGCGACAGTAAGAGAACCGGCAGGACGCGGCGCTGCCGCCGCAGACTTGCAATGTTTGCGAACCTGAAATCAAAACCGCACAACTGGGTTTCCTTAGAGGGGATTTGAGAAAATGACACACATACCTCTGGGGGTACTAACAATATAGAGCCCATAACCTGTTTAGTCACCACGTGTTAGAAAACTTTACCGTGCCTCTCCTCGGAGCGCCAGCAGAAACGACTCGGACCGACGGCGGGGCCGTGCCCGGCTGGGCCTCCCGCTCCTGCCCAGACGTCAGGCCTGCGCTGCCGCAATGCCCAGCCTTTCCCTCCACATCCTCTAAATTAAGTGACGCTTTCCTCGGGGACTGATCCTGACGGTCTACGTTGTTCCTCTGCTCCCTGCACACAACGGGGAAACTCGGGTGGCCCGCGGGGCCCACAAAGCAGTTTGCTCGCTGCAGGCGCCCAGCCTGGGCCTCAATGCCGACGGCTCCAACAGACAGACGGGGACGGGCGCACCACAGGCTCACGACAGGCACGGACAAGACCAGGACGCCGGCTTGCGGGGAGACGCCCACCCTGTGCGAACGTGGCTGGCTCTCCTCGCTTCATCTTGAGAGGAGAGAAGGAATTCCTTTCTCCTTTTCTAAGGCAAGCTGCTGGTATTATTGTTCTATTTTAAAATCTGGTGGTAACGTAAGAACTCACAGGGACACGTTTGTTCATTTTCCCATTACAGACTCAGTAAAAATGATGGAACCTGTTGCCAAAACAAATTTCCATTTGTCCATCCTTTTGTCAACCCAGTCCCTACGTGTGCACGGAGCCCCCAAGCGCACGGGGGGCAGAGGCGGGAGGGCGCGGCGGAAGCACGGAAGCTAGCATCACAGCTCAACTACGGGTCGCAGGCCAGCAGTCGGGCCCGGGCAGCTCAGAGCCACTGAGTGTCTACACTGCCTTGATGATGATTCGTTCTTTAATACTGGAAATGGGAAGCCCTGCTCAGGAAAAGAGACAACCACAGAATGGCTTCAGGACCAAGGGCCCGGGGCAGTCCTCTGGCCGCTGACCCATGAGGCCCAAGGGCCCCGGCACCAGCCCCAGGGTCTGAAGGGCACACTCGGTGCTCCGGAGCGGCCGGCCGTGCTGGTTGCACTCCCAGCGGAGTCACAGCTTGTCATCGGTCATTTCTAGAAACTGCGCGTAGACGTCCCGGATGCACTCCCCCTTGGGGTTGAAGAGGAATTTGTAGTAGCTGCCGTCTGCACAAATCGCTGAGACAGAAGGAGACCGTTTTACTCAGCGGCTTCTGCCCTCAACGTTAACAAGCAGACCTCCCTGAGCTCAACTCTAAATGGCCTTGCTCTGGGCAGCAACGCAGAGTGAATGTGGGGAACAAGGGACCCCCCCACTCCTGACTGAGCACACGTGTGGCCAGGAACCCCGGCTGCTCTGGGGTGGTGCCTGCCTTCGACTCAGGTATGGAGGGATCTGGTCATCAGTTCAAACACCACATGACCTGCCCCCCCCACACAACTTCCTAGGAAACCCCAGAGGGCGGGAAGGGGGCTGCTGTCACCCCACATGACTGCGCCCCCAGGAGAGTGAGCACGGGGCGGCCAGCACAAGGACCACTTACCGATGACAGCATTTGGCTCTGTTCCAAAGGCACAGATGCACGGAGAGCCTGAGGGAACCTGAAACTTGGAAAAACTCCACTTGGAACTGAAGTACTTTGGAAGGAAACTGGCTGAGGCCAGACTAGGAGGGCAAGGGGGGAGAGAAAAGGCAGTTATGTCTCCGTAAGAAAGGTGAAAAAAATGGCTCTCTCATATGGCCTGAGCCCAGATACTTTAAATTCTATTTTTTCTTTTAATTTTACTTCTCACATGAAAAAAAAGCAAAGTGCTTACAAATGACTTTATGGTTATCCCAGGAAGCACCAGTACCAGAAGGGGCACAGGTTTCTACTGTGACTAAATTAATTTGCTAAGCATGGCAAACGTGAGGACAGGCACCAGGGTTTAGGGGCGAGACCTAAATCCCAGGGAAGGTGACTGAACCCTAATCGGACTCTGGGAAAGGAGGTAAAGATGAGGCTGGAAAGGAGGTAAAAATGACGCCCATTTCCACATCAGATACTGCGGACCCCAAACAATGCGCAGCTGAGGGACACCAACCCCTGCGGCTGAATCCCTGTGTCTAACTACTGACTCCCCAAAAACTTAACTCAGGGCCTACTGTTGACCAATAAAAAATGGTCGGTTCACACCTTCTGTACGTTCTGTGTACCACACATCCCGTATTCTTACAAGAAAGCTAGAGAAAAAATCCCAAGGAAGAGAAAAATCTATTCATGGCACTACGCTGTACCACGTGTCGCGGCCTGTGGACGTCACACCTGTGCCGTGCAAGGGTCCGCAAGGGTCCGCCGCGCCCTGTCACGCAAATGAGCGACTGCACTTCCCACCCAATGTGCCTGAGGGAGGAGTTTGTCCTCTTAACTGTGGGAAACCTACCTGGACTGTTTATTCCTTTTTGGATCTTCGGCAGCAAAGATGTGCACTGTGCCGTGGTCACTGGACACGCAGATGAGGGACGCGTCCGGGTTGAAGTTAATGCTGCAGAGGAATCAGAGGCCGCTCTGGTCTCATGTGGACGCAGAGAAGCCCCCCAACTGCAGTGCCACGCTGCCACAGGAGCTGGCGCCTCGAGACCTGGTCTTCCTAAATTCCACACAGCAACCGTAAGCACAACCCTCCCTCCATTCAGCAGCCCGCAGCGCTCTCCACGGAACCAGAGGGTCCACACTGGGGAGCGGGCTTCCTGTGGCCACCCCTCCATACCACTCGGGTGATAGCCCTGGCCCCTGGAGGTGCGAGCTGCCCTCCGGAGGGGGCACCACTGGGGCTGGGCAGGCCCCCACCCTGGCTGGAGAGGCCCTGCGAACAGACACAGAGGAGAGCCCCCACAGGGCTCCACGGGCACAGGCACTAAGTGCAAGTTCACGCCGTGTTTGTCGTACAGACCCAAATGCCGCCCAGCACTCGCCAAGGCCACAGACGCAAAGCATGAAAGCCCACCCCAGCAAGGGGTCCCCCACGGCAGGGCCGCAGACCCCGAGTGATTACAGAGGAGCTAACAAGGTCTCCGGTGTGTGTCTTAGAATACCACGGAAAAAATCAGCTGGAGGAGCAGTGGCGAAGAAATAAAGCTGGCGAGTACTGACGAACACGGAGGCAGGGTCCATGACAGTTAATTACATTCTCTTTAACTTCCGTCCATATTCCCATAACGATTTAAAGCTCTTCCTAATAAAACAAGCTGACACCAATTCCCTAAGAGCAGGCAGGGGCCCTGATTTTCCCTCAGTCCAACAAGCGGCATTTCAATGCCGTCAACCCAAAGCCACGGCCTCTCAAGGCAGACGGGGCGGGGGGGGGGTACTTTCTTACCAATAAATATTGGCTGCTTGAGATCCTCTCCGTAGCTCCTGGATTAAATGCCCTGATGAAGTATCAAATATTCTTATAAGGGTCCCCTTTGAAAAACAGTGAAGTGTTTTATTATCATTCACAACCTTTTAGTTTTTTGAAATGAGTATTATACTCACAAACCCATCAGCCCATACAACCCCTTCCCAACTCACCCTCCTCATCTAAAACTCCACTTCTCCCTCCACTGTACCCAAGAATAAGCTGGTGGCTCTTCAGTCCCACGGCCCTGGACAGGAGCCCAGAGCCCTGGGTGCCAGCCCTCCACTAACCCCTGCCTCCCCTGCCCCAGCAGACCCTCTTCCACAGCCGGGGCAGGCATGTTCCTGGAGGGCTACTGTTCTCGGTCTAGAGAAATGACACCTTCATGGTAATTCCCGTGGCCAGTTAGAAAAAGGAAGTGATTCTGCTTCCAAAATATGAGGCTCCATCAAGTAAAATGACTTTCCAATGGTCTATGTCAACTACGACTTGATTCCAAGAGGGTGGCCAAGAACCCGTAAGGAGTCAGAAGCCACAGGGAAGGGCCGGCTTCCCACAGGGCCACACTCTAGGTCGTTGGGAGGACGGGGCTGCTGGGGCAGGTGCGCAGCTTGAAGGGGAGGGACGCGCACTTACTTTCTCAGATGCAGTTGCGATTCTCGTTCCCTGCAGGTTGAGAGCAACGCAGCTCAGGACGCCCTCGTGGGCTGGAATGTCCACCGGTGGCTTCTCCGTACTAGCCAGGTCCACGAGCTGCACATGGCCCGTATGCGTGCCCGGGAAGGCCAGGAGGGAGTTGTTACTGTTGGGGCACAGGACGCAGAGGCCTGATCGGAGATGGAGAGAGCCCATCAAGCATTCACGACTGTCTACGAGCTTCTGCCTTACCCCAACAAAACCCATTCTGTCTTCTAGCTCACGAGGAAAAAAAAAATACATAAGACTTACTTACATGTTTTCATTTTTTAAAAAAAATATTTTATTTATCTTAGTGAGAGAGAGAGAGAGAGCGTGCACAGGGTGGGCAGGCAGAGGGGCAGGGTAGAGGGAAAAGTGAGATTCTCAAGCAGACTCCCTGCTGAGCCCAGAGCTCGAGGTGGGGCTCGAGCCCATGACCCTGAGATCATTACCTGAGCTGAAACCAAGAGTCGGATGCTTAACTGAGCCACCCAGGCACCCCCAGGGGTTTTCATTTATATCAGAATCACAAAATCTTTTCCTTAGGTATTAGAGGGCCAAACAAAGCGAACCCTGTGAGACTGCCTCATAACCGGACCATCTGCTGAACTTGTTCTTAAATAAACTTTGTCAAATATCCATCTTCCGTGGTACTAGCCACTGAGAATACAAAATTGTGAAGTATAAAAACTCCATTAACAATCGCATAAAATCCCAAAATACTTAGGAATAAATTAAACAGTGCTGTATAAGACACTGTAACACAATGTAGAAGAAAACCAAATTTCTGATGGACGGAGAGCTGATCGGATCTGACCTACTGTGGTCACGGCTAGAATCGACTCTGCCCGCAGGTCACTGTGGTCATAGTCAAGCTGTCTGCAGGCTTTCTGAACGAGCCGACCGACACTAGACGTTATAAGGAAAGGCAAGGTCCTAGAATAGCCAAAATTTTTTTTGTAAGATAAGAACAATATCGGAGAACTTATACTACTGAGTTTTAAGATTTTAAGAATTATTTCAAAGCTCTAGACACCAATTATAATATTGACATAAGGACATATCACTGGAATAGAACAGAATCCAGAAAAATCTTACACTTACTTGATTTAAAAAAAAAAAAAAAAGGCACCAAGATAATTCAAGGCAGAAAAAAATAGTCTTCTTAACAAATGGTACTAGAAACTGGATATTCATAAAGAAAAATACAAATCTGGGCCTTTGTCTCACGCCATATGCAAAAAAATAGATTAAAGACCTAACTTAAGATCTAAAGCTTCTAGAAGAACACATAAAAGAAAATCTTTATTTTGCAAAAAAAACACAAACTGAAAATATCTGCAAAAGTGACAAAGAACCTTATCTAGAATATACCAAGAATTCTTACAACTCAGTGAGAAGATAAACAATGTTAAAGCAAGAAAAGATGTGAAGACACCTCATAAGAGATGTCTGAATGGCGAAAAGCGCATGACAAAGGGCTTAACACTGCCGGTCCTCAGAGAAACGCAAACGAAGCCCCAGAGACATACTATTCCCTCGGGGTCGCGGTCCCGGTCGCGGTCGCGGCAACGCCCCCACGTTCAAAAGAGGGACAGTACCGAGTGCTGGGGCACGGGCTGCTGCCGCCGGCTCTCCTGGACCACTGTTAAGTTCAGATCACCGGATCTCCTGGTGGGGGTGCAGGAGGACCCCGCCTCTCTAGACAACAGCTGTATTTTATTAACGTGGACGCAGCATCACGACACCATCTCCAGTATTCGCCCGAGAGAAAGAAAACAATTCCTCGAGGCAAAGACGTGTCTGCGAACGTCCGCACCGACTTCTGTTCGCCACGGTCCGAACGCTGGAGGGGATGAATGACCCGGCAGACCCACACTGCGCAATGTCACGAGGCGGTAAAGACGAGAGGAAGAACACACACGCCACGCCTGGAAGAACTTGAGGTCTAGGCAGCGAAAAGAAAGACACGAACACAACCGAGAAGGCAGAACCTGAAGGCCAGGTAGGGAAGGGGGCCGCCCGGACTCCTCTCCGCTGCGGCGGCAGTTACACAGCTGCTCAAAGTGACCAAACGGTATCCAACAACACAGTCAACACGAGTGAGTCGTATGGATATTCTAGCTCAATAAAGCCAGAAGAAAAACACTAAAAATTTTAAAAAGAAATTAAGGTGCAACAATGAGGAACAGAGTCACATGCAATCCTTGCTCCGGAAGAAAAAGGGACGGAGACCCCTCAGAACTCAGAGAAAACACACAGTCCAAGGTCGCCCAAGGAGCTCCTGACCCCCTGACAACAACTGGCTGACAATGGTGGGGGGGGCTCCCCTCACTCTCCCCCAACAATGGTGGGGGGGGCTCCCCTCACTCTGCCCTGACAATGGTGGGGGGGGCTCCCCTCACTCTGCCCTGACAATGGTGGGGGGGGTAAAAAGAAAAAAAAAAAAAAAAAAAAAAGAGGGGTGTGACTGGGTGGCTCAGTGGGTTAAGCCTTTGCCTTCGGCTCAGGTCATGATCTCGGGGTCCTGGGATCGAGCCCTGTGTCGGCCTCTCTGCTCAGCAGGGAACCTGCTTCCCCCCCTCTCTCCGCCTGCCTCTCTGCCTACTTGTGATCTCTGTCAAATAAATAAATAAATAATCTTTATTATTAAAAAAAAAAAAAGAGTGCCCAGATGCTGACCTTGTGAGACGAGGACGCTTAGAGGCACGCCAGGATCAGGGCCGCCCAAGGTGTGAGCAGTGCGTGAGGGCCACACAGACCAGCCCCTCTTGCAGGAGTGCAGAGCCCGTGAACAGTGCCCAGCGAGAAGTGCTGCTCTTCCTGCCCACGAGCGGACACCAGAGACGACGAATATTCAAGACACAGACGCAGCATCAAACTGAAATAAACACCAAGCAGAAGAGAGGGCGGGTGGGAGCAGTTACGGGAAACGTCCCTCGGAACAACAGACAAAACACACCAACAGAGAAACACGAAGGCCTGAGTCAGCCGTCTACAGGCGACACGCACGTGGCCACGGAGGCGTTCCGAACGTTCCACCCGCCCAGAACGGAGACCTGTCCTCTCCACCAACGATGACAGCAGCTGTGCTCGGAGCCCAGTCCTGGTGAGGCTGAGGCGGCCGGTGCTGGGCAGGGACACCGACAGAATCACGGCAGGGAGGGCGGCACATGTATTTGACAAGTGTGCAAACATGTGCACAAGGATTACTGTTTCCTAAAGGTCTGTAATACCAAAAAAAACACAAATTAGCACCTCTGGGCAACTGAAGTGTGGCCCGACCCGTCCGCGAGCTTTCTAGCTGAGGCGCGGCTGCTGCAAATGAGCTGCCGCATCCCAGAGGCAGAGGCTTTCCAGGAGTGGCAGCTCGGGGCAGTTTCACTCCAACGGGACTCTCCCATCTGTTCTCTCCTACTTTACAGCTTTGTGAACTTCGGCTGTAAGCATCCTCTGATCCATTTCGAGGATCGAAATTTTGGTCCAAGTTCCCAAAGTGGTGTCGTCACGCCGATGTCTGTTACAGAAAGAACGAAGGGAGGTCAGGGGCCCATCTCACGAAGCCGTCTCTGGCATCTACAAGTTTGGTAAAGACGTGTGGTCCCGAGAGGGCCAGAGGGCCGGTGGCGTCCAGCGGCAGAGCAGGCGGCGGACTCCTGGTACTCCGCTGTCACCGGCAGCCCGAGCGGGGCCGAGGGCTTCTGAGGACACACCCTGACTAGCGGGACAGCCCATCCTGGAGGGTGACGAGGCTGCAGGGTGCTCCGGCGACTGCGCCTGCCTCCGCGGCGTGGAAGGAAGGAAAGGTACGAAGGGCCGGAGGAAGACCCCCGTCTGCGAGAGGATGGAAAGGACAGCCTAGCGAGCAGCGCCACCCAGGCAGTGACTGAACGTTGACACGGACACCTGCTGCCCAGCCCAGCCCCCAAGTGGGGGACCGTGGAGGGAGAACTTGTCTGTGTCCCCCTGATGCCCATGCTCGGGGCCAGCAGGACTCAGCCACACGAGACGGAAGGCGGCGGCCCCGGCTCCCAGCAACCCCTCTCTCTACACAGAGCTTCGAATCGACGGTTATCAGTTTGGAGAACACTTTTGGCTCTGCTCTATGTGAGCCTTCAGAAGGTTCACCGGGCAGCGCCCCTGTGCTGGGGACACTGCTCCTCCCCACACCTCCCTAGACGGGTGACTCAAGGTCACAAGCACGGGCCTGGGTGGGTGCATGGTGTCTGACCGCCTCAGCCTTCCAGGCCCTGGACTCTCTCCGTGGGGCCTGTCCCGGAGGACAAGTGGGGCCTTCACCATCCCGAGGGAAAACTCGCAGGGCATACACCGGGGCTCCTTGCAGGTGGCCCGGGATGTCCTAATTTTGTGAAGGATGCAAGGTCATGCCCGACGTGGTGGAGCCAGGACCATGCTCTCACACTGGACTCTCCTAGGGCGTGCTAGAACATTCTGGGTGTTCCAGATGGCGCCTCTCTGATGTCCCCCCCCACCCCCACCCCCCGCCGCCAGCACCGCAGCCGTCTCCACGCACAGGGTCACGGCTGTGGTTTCTCACACAACGTGCTTCCTGGTTTCCTGCACAGCTGGACACGCCAGAGGGACTCTACTGGGGGAAACGTGACCTAGTAACGGTATGAATGTGAAGGACCCTCCGAGCCTCTACGCACGGTTGGGGCTGACGTGTCCGAGGGGTCATCCCAACACGGACTGGGTGCCGCCCCAGAGGGAGTCCCATGTGCCACTGCGACAGCGGGCACAGCTTGCCCCCCAGACCGTACACGGTGCCACTGAACGTGACGCTCTTCACCGCCCCCCGCTCACAGGCGGGAACACCGACGCCGGAAGAGGTCGGCAGATTTGAAAACTAGGGTTTGGTTCTATAACATACAATTCTTTTCCCCTGACGGACACAGAGTACAACAAAATTAGTCACTTTTATTTTAAAAGAAACATTACAAATAAGTGCAAAATTAAACTTCATGATTAAATACACACAGAAGTACACGCATGCTGTACAGTGAAACCCACAGTTAGCGGATTACGCGACAGTAAGAGAACCGGCAGGACGCGGCGCTGCCGCCGCAGACTTGCAATGTTTGCGAACCTGAAATCAAAACCGCACAACTGGGTTTCCTTAGAGGGGATTTGAGAAAATGACACACATACCTCTGGGGGTACTAACAATATAGAGCCCATAACCTGTTTAGTCACCACGTGTTAGAAAACTTTACCGTGCCTCTCCTCGGAGCGCCAGCAGAAACGACTCGGACCGACGGCGGGGCCGTGCCCGGCTGGGCCTCCCGCTCCTGCCCAGACGTCAGGCCTGCGCTGCCGCAATGCCCAGCCTTTCCCTCCACATCCTCTAAATTAAGTGACGCTTTCCTCGGGGACTGATCCTGACGGTCTACGTTGTTCCTCTGCTCCCTGCACACAACGGGGAAACTCGGGTGGCCCGCGGGGCCCACAAAGCAGTTTGCTCGCTGCAGGCGCCCAGCCTGGGCCTCAATGCCGACGGCTCCAACAGACAGACGGGGACGGGCGCACCACAGGCTCACGACAGGCACGGACAAGACCAGGACGCCGGCTTGCGGGGAGACGCCCACCCTGTGCGAACGTGGCTGGCTCTCCTCGCTTCATCTTGAGAGGAGAGAAGGAATTCCTTTCTCCTTTTCTAAGGCAAGCTGCTGGTATTATTGTTCTATTTTAAAATCTGGTGGTAACGTAAGAACTCACAGGGACACGTTTGTTCATTTTCCCATTACAGACTCAGTAAAAATGATGGAACCTGTTGCCAAAACAAATTTCCATTTGTCCATCCTTTTGTCAACCCAGTCCCTACGTGTGCACGGAGCCCCCAAGCGCACGGGGGGCAGAGGCGGGAGGGCGCGGCGGAAGCACGGAAGCTAGCATCACAGCTCAACTACGGGTCGCAGGCCAGCAGTCGGGCCCGGGCAGCTCAGAGCCACTGAGTGTCTACACTGCCTTGATGATGATTCGTTCTTTAATACTGGAAATGGGAAGCCCTGCTCAGGAAAAGAGACAACCACAGAATGGCTTCAGGACCAAGGGCCCGGGGCAGTCCTCTGGCCGCTGACCCATGAGGCCCAAGGGCCCCGGCACCAGCCCCAGGGTCTGAAGGGCACACTCGGTGCTCCGGAGCGGCCGGCCGTGCTGGTTGCACTCCCAGCGGAGTCACAGCTTGTCATCGGTCATTTCTAGAAACTGCGCGTAGACGTCCCGGATGCACTCCCCCTTGGGGTTGAAGAGGAATTTGTAGTAGCTGCCGTCTGCACAAATCGCTGAGACAGAAGGAGACCGTTTTACTCAGCGGCTTCTGCCCTCAACGTTAACAAGCAGACCTCCCTGAGCTCAACTCTAAATGGCCTTGCTCTGGGCAGCAACGCAGAGTGAATGTGGGGAACAAGGGACCCCCCCACTCCTGACTGAGCACACGTGTGGCCAGGAACCCCGGCTGCTCTGGGGTGGTGCCTGCCTTCGACTCAGGTATGGAGGGATCTGGTCATCAGTTCAAACACCACATGACCTGCCCCCCCCACACAACTTCCTAGGAAACCCCAGAGGGCGGGAAGGGGGCTGCTGTCACCCCACATGACTGCGCCCCCAGGAGAGTGAGCACGGGGCGGCCAGCACAAGGACCACTTACCGATGACAGCATTTGGCTCTGTTCCAAAGGCACAGATGCACGGAGAGCCTGAGGGAACCTGAAACTTGGAAAAACTCCACTTGGAACTGAAGTACTTTGGAAGGAAACTGGCTGAGGCCAGACTAGGAGGGCAAGGGGGGAGAGAAAAGGCAGTTATGTCTCCGTAAGAAAGGTGAAAAAAATGGCTCTCTCATATGGCCTGAGCCCAGATACTTTAAATTCTATTTTTTCTTTTAATTTTACTTCTCACATGAAAAAAAAGCAAAGTGCTTACAAATGACTTTATGGTTATCCCAGGAAGCACCAGTACCAGAAGGGGCACAGGTTTCTACTGTGACTAAATTAATTTGCTAAGCATGGCAAACGTGAGGACAGGCACCAGGGTTTAGGGGCGAGACCTAAATCCCAGGGAAGGTGACTGAACCCTAATCGGACTCTGGGAAAGGAGGTAAAGATGAGGCTGGAAAGGAGGTAAAAATGACGCCCATTTCCACATCAGATACTGCGGACCCCAAACAATGCGCAGCTGAGGGACACCAACCCCTGCGGCTGAATCCCTGTGTCTAACTACTGACTCCCCAAAAACTTAACTCAGGGCCTACTGTTGACCAATAAAAAATGGTCGGTTCACACCTTCTGTACGTTCTGTGTACCACACATCCCGTATTCTTACAAGAAAGCTAGAGAAAAAATCCCAAGGAAGAGAAAAATCTATTCATGGCACTACGCTGTACCACGTGTCGCGGCCTGTGGACGTCACACCTGTGCCGTGCAAGGGTCCGCAAGGGTCCGCCGCGCCCTGTCACGCAAATGAGCGACTGCACTTCCCACCCAATGTGCCTGAGGGAGGAGTTTGTCCTCTTAACTGTGGGAAACCTACCTGGACTGTTTATTCCTTTTTGGATCTTCGGCAGCAAAGATGTGCACTGTGCCGTGGTCACTGGACACGCAGATGAGGGACGCGTCCGGGTTGAAGTTAATGCTGCAGAGGAATCAGAGGCCGCTCTGGTCTCATGTGGACGCAGAGAAGCCCCCCAACTGCAGTGCCACGCTGCCACAGGAGCTGGCGCCTCGAGACCTGGTCTTCCTAAATTCCACACAGCAACCGTAAGCACAACCCTCCCTCCATTCAGCAGCCCGCAGCGCTCTCCACGGAACCAGAGGGTCCACACTGGGGAGCGGGCTTCCTGTGGCCACCCCTCCATACCACTCGGGTGATAGCCCTGGCCCCTGGAGGTGCGAGCTGCCCTCCGGAGGGGGCACCACTGGGGCTGGGCAGGCCCCCACCCTGGCTGGAGAGGCCCTGCGAACAGACACAGAGGAGAGCCCCCACAGGGCTCCACGGGCACAGGCACTAAGTGCAAGTTCACGCCGTGTTTGTCGTACAGACCCAAATGCCGCCCAGCACTCGCCAAGGCCACAGACGCAAAGCATGAAAGCCCACCCCAGCAAGGGGTCCCCCACGGCAGGGCCGCAGACCCCGAGTGATTACAGAGGAGCTAACAAGGTCTCCGGTGTGTGTCTTAGAATACCACGGAAAAAATCAGCTGGAGGAGCAGTGGCGAAGAAATAAAGCTGGCGAGTACTGACGAACACGGAGGCAGGGTCCATGACAGTTAATTACATTCTCTTTAACTTCCGTCCATATTCCCATAACGATTTAAAGCTCTTCCTAATAAAACAAGCTGACACCAATTCCCTAAGAGCAGGCAGGGGCCCTGATTTTCCCTCAGTCCAACAAGCGGCATTTCAATGCCGTCAACCCAAAGCCACGGCCTCTCAAGGCAGACGGGGCGGGGGGGGGGTACTTTCTTACCAATAAATATTGGCTGCTTGAGATCCTCTCCGTAGCTCCTGGATTAAATGCCCTGATGAAGTATCAAATATTCTTATAAGGGTCCCCTTTGAAAAACAGTGAAGTGTTTTATTATCATTCACAACCTTTTAGTTTTTTGAAATGAGTATTATACTCACAAACCCATCAGCCCATACAACCCCTTCCCAACTCACCCTCCTCATCTAAAACTCCACTTCTCCCTCCACTGTACCCAAGAATAAGCTGGTGGCTCTTCAGTCCCACGGCCCTGGACAGGAGCCCAGAGCCCTGGGTGCCAGCCCTCCACTAACCCCTGCCTCCCCTGCCCCAGCAGACCCTCTTCCACAGCCGGGGCAGGCATGTTCCTGGAGGGCTACTGTTCTCGGTCTAGAGAAATGACACCTTCATGGTAATTCCCGTGGCCAGTTAGAAAAAGGAAGTGATTCTGCTTCCAAAATATGAGGCTCCATCAAGTAAAATGACTTTCCAATGGTCTATGTCAACTACGACTTGATTCCAAGAGGGTGGCCAAGAACCCGTAAGGAGTCAGAAGCCACAGGGAAGGGCCGGCTTCCCACAGGGCCACACTCTAGGTCGTTGGGAGGACGGGGCTGCTGGGGCAGGTGCGCAGCTTGAAGGGGAGGGACGCGCACTTACTTTCTCAGATGCAGTTGCGATTCTCGTTCCCTGCAGGTTGAGAGCAACGCAGCTCAGGACGCCCTCGTGGGCTGGAATGTCCACCGGTGGCTTCTCCGTACTAGCCAGGTCCACGAGCTGCACATGGCCCGTATGCGTGCCCGGGAAGGCCAGGAGGGAGTTGTTACTGTTGGGGCACAGGACGCAGAGGCCTGATCGGAGATGGAGAGAGCCCATCAAGCATTCACGACTGTCTACGAGCTTCTGCCTTACCCCAACAAAACCCATTCTGTCTTCTAGCTCACGAGGAAAAAAAAAATACATAAGACTTACTTACATGTTTTCATTTTTTAAAAAAAATATTTTATTTATCTTAGTGAGAGAGAGAGAGAGAGCGTGCACAGGGTGGGCAGGCAGAGGGGCAGGGTAGAGGGAAAAGTGAGATTCTCAAGCAGACTCCCTGCTGAGCCCAGAGCTCGAGGTGGGGCTCGAGCCCATGACCCTGAGATCATTACCTGAGCTGAAACCAAGAGTCGGATGCTTAACTGAGCCACCCAGGCACCCCCAGGGGTTTTCATTTATATCAGAATCACAAAATCTTTTCCTTAGGTATTAGAGGGCCAAACAAAGCGAACCCTGTGAGACTGCCTCATAACCGGACCATCTGCTGAACTTGTTCTTAAATAAACTTTGTCAAATATCCATCTTCCGTGGTACTAGCCACTGAGAATACAAAATTGTGAAGTATAAAAACTCCATTAACAATCGCATAAAATCCCAAAATACTTAGGAATAAATTAAACAGTGCTGTATAAGACACTGTAACACAATGTAGAAGAAAACCAAATTTCTGATGGACGGAGAGCTGATCGGATCTGACCTACTGTGGTCACGGCTAGAATCGACTCTGCCCGCAGGTCACTGTGGTCATAGTCAAGCTGTCTGCAGGCTTTCTGAACGAGCCGACCGACACTAGACGTTATAAGGAAAGGCAAGGTCCTAGAATAGCCAAAATTTTTTTTGTAAGATAAGAACAATATCGGAGAACTTATACTACTGAGTTTTAAGATTTTAAGAATTATTTCAAAGCTCTAGACACCAATTATAATATTGACATAAGGACATATCACTGGAATAGAACAGAATCCAGAAAAATCTTACACTTACTTGATTTAAAAAAAAAAAAAAAAGGCACCAAGATAATTCAAGGCAGAAAAAAATAGTCTTCTTAACAAATGGTACTAGAAACTGGATATTCATAAAGAAAAATACAAATCTGGGCCTTTGTCTCACGCCATATGCAAAAAAATAGATTAAAGACCTAACTTAAGATCTAAAGCTTCTAGAAGAACACATAAAAGAAAATCTTTATTTTGCAAAAAAAACACAAACTGAAAATATCTGCAAAAGTGACAAAGAACCTTATCTAGAATATACCAAGAATTCTTACAACTCAGTGAGAAGATAAACAATGTTAAAGCAAGAAAAGATGTGAAGACACCTCATAAGAGATGTCTGAATGGCGAAAAGCGCATGACAAAGGGCTTAACACTGCCGGTCCTCAGAGAAACGCAAACGAAGCCCCAGAGACATACTATTCCCTCGGGGTCGCGGTCCCGGTCGCGGTCGCGGCAACGCCCCCACGTTCAAAAGAGGGACAGTACCGAGTGCTGGGGCACGGGCTGCTGCCGCCGGCTCTCCTGGACCACTGTTAAGTTCAGATCACCGGATCTCCTGGTGGGGGTGCAGGAGGACCCCGCCTCTCTAGACAACAGCTGTATTTTATTAACGTGGACGCAGCATCACGACACCATCTCCAGTATTCGCCCGAGAGAAAGAAAACAATTCCTCGAGGCAAAGACGTGTCTGCGAACGTCCGCACCGACTTCTGTTCGCCACGGTCCGAACGCTGGAGGGGATGAATGACCCGGCAGACCCACACTGCGCAATGTCACGAGGCGGTAAAGACGAGAGGAAGAACACACACGCCACGCCTGGAAGAACTTGAGGTCTAGGCAGCGAAAAGAAAGACACGAACACAACCGAGAAGGCAGAACCTGAAGGCCAGGTAGGGAAGGGGGCCGCCCGGACTCCTCTCCGCTGCGGCGGCAGTTACACAGCTGCTCAAAGTGACCAAACGGTATCCAACAACACAGTCAACACGAGTGAGTCGTATGGATATTCTAGCTCAATAAAGCCAGAAGAAAAACACTAAAAATTTTAAAAAGAAATTAAGGTGCAACAATGAGGAACAGAGTCACATGCAATCCTTGCTCCGGAAGAAAAAGGGACGGAGACCCCTCAGAACTCAGAGAAAACACACAGTCCAAGGTCGCCCAAGGAGCTCCTGACCCCCTGACAACAACTGGCTGACAATGGTGGGGGGGGGCTCCCCTCACTCTCCCCCAACAATGGTGGGGGGGGCTCCCCTCACTCTGCCCTGACAATGGTGGGGGGGGCTCCCCTCACTCTGCCCTGACAATGGTGGGGGGGGGGCTCCCCTCACTCTGCCCTGACAATGGTGGGAGAGCAGGTCTCAGCCTGGCAGGCCAGGTGCTGGTGTGACAACATGGCCTGGAGAGCTCACCCGGAAGGCGGCGGCGGGCACCAAGGGAAAAAGGCACAAGAGGAAGAAAGAGAAGCCTGTCCCCATCCAAGTGCCCCCATCGAGTCTCAGGACTCATCCCACCGTGGCAGTGCCGCTCAGACAGAGAGACCTGCCGCAGGAGAGGGCACCCGGCACAGGTCCCCACTGGACAGGACATCAAAGAGCCAACTTCCATCATTACTCCTCTGCATTTCTTACCTTTAGGGTTATAGCAGGTTTCAAAGACATGCAACTGATGGGGGTTGTGTGTGAATGTAAACACCTTAATCATTGAGTCCAAAACAACCACAATTCTGGAAAGAAAAAAAAAATCAGAATTCCTATTCCCAAAAGCGAAACTCAAACATTTTGTGATTTTTGTTCTTATCATTTGAAACTTAGAAATGGTCCAAAGAGCACAGACAGAAGGATCATTCTTGAATCAGAGCCCTGAGCAGGCAAGGTCTCTGGAGGTTGGTCACTTACGAGCCCCCGGGGGAGTGGCCGGCACTGACGGACAAATGCCCCTCCCCTGAGCACCTTGGTACAGGCGGACTAATGGACCTTCCTGAGGGTTAGGGACATTTTCATCAAATATTTCATCTAGAGAAGAACCAAGTAGAGTACGTAGAGCAGAAAGTATTTTTTTATATGCTTTTAGATAAATCCGGATAATTTAGAAATGCTAGAAACTGGAAGGTCCTTGGATTTGGCTCCAGGATTTGCGTTATTAGGGGGAACCAGCAACATCACTGGAAGTCACAAACCTAAGAATACAAATATGATAGTCCCCTACTCCCATTCACCTTGTTCAACATCTCTGCCCCTCCCACATCGGAGTATAAGATGTAAATAACACCAAATTAAAATCCAAATTAATGAGACTCTATCTTGCTGAACTTAACAGTAAAAACGTCTATGTCCTCCTAAACGCCATAACGGCGACGGCTAGGAGGAGCCTGTCACTTCCAACGGGTGACAGCAATGCCACAGTCTCCTTCACAAGGAGGCTCTGGATCTTCCTTATCTTCCCACTGGTAACATTTATTGAGGCAGCGCGTGGCAAAGCTGGACTGGGAGCAGGAAGGCTCAAGCCCCGTGTCCTCAGTGGGAACCTGCTGGACAGGGACCATCCTCTGAGGGACTGAGGACCACCAGGGGCTGCGTCCAGGCACCGACAAGCCGCTTCTAAGCGAGCCGGGGAAGCCCGTAAAACGCACACCTTCTTTGCAGCAACACAAAGAATGCCATGACCTTTGGGTCGTAAACTACAATCACCACATTTGAAGACGTGATTTTCCCAAACACATTTCTTCCTTCAATATGAAAATATTTCAGCCGTCTTCAGAGAAAGCAACTATTCCACTTTGAAAACTAAGACAGCAAACCTACCGATCTCGCCGTAGCTTCACTGCTTTGACTTCTGTAGAAAATTCTATTTCAATAACAGTCTTCTTTTTCAGGTCATCCCAGATCATCACTGCAATTTCAGAGAGAACTTATGGGCACACCAGTACACAGGCAGCGGGGCCTTGCAGAAGCGTCCTGACCTCACGGGTCTCTGACCAGCGGGAGGTGCTGCTCTCCCACTGCCCAGTCTCAGACCCGAGGGACGTGGGCGGCCCACCACTCGCCAGGCTGTCTCTGAGAGCGGAGCGCTCCCCCACTCCCCCCGCCCGGCTCTTCCCTTCCAGCACCCCGGCCCAGTCTCCCCACAGCCCCACACGCACTCCTCCTTTCTGCCAACCTCGCCTAGATTTCGGGCGAACTTCTCCCCACCCCTCTTTTCTCGGTTCCACCTGCCTGAGCCAAAAGCAGGCCTGACCACAGCTCCTCCTGGAGTTCTAGAGACACACCTGGATCAGGCAGAAAAGAGAAGCTTCCGTGTTAATGGGTGAAAGCCCAGGGCTGGGGACTTCTCTCAGCCCCAGCCTGACCATTCCTGCTCGTCCGCCCCACAAGCTGCACGCGCCACCGGCATTACGAAGCAGCGGTCACCACACCCCAAGGGCTGAGAAAATTTACAGACAGCCTGAGGACGAGGACGGCCACACTGAGCTGGGGGACAGGTGTGGGGACTGCTCTATCTTCTGCACCTTTCTCTTACAAAGCTGTCTAGGGGGCCGTGAGGTCAGGGAACGTAAGCTTCCTCAGCAGGCCGTGGGCTAGGGGCCCCAGGGTAGAAGGTGATCAGTGTCTCCCCCAAAGGTCCTGACACCATGACCACCACGAGTCCTGGAGGTGGGGTTCTGGGGTAAGTTTTGCCAGAATGGACTCAGTGACCTCCATTTCATATCAAGAGATAACAACACCTATGAGAACTAACAAACTTTTATGGAATTATTTACTATTGAAGAGATTAAAATTTATAACCATCCAAAAACAGAGCAGACTTCTGTTGTCACCCCTTTAAAATGCCATCTTTGATAAATCTCTTCATTCCCAAAGCGGGCTCCCCTCGAAGTGCCCGGGAGCGCCAGCAGGTCAGTATGTGGGGCGGGACCTCAGTCCACGGTCCCCTCACTGAGACAATAACCTGCCCACAGAGGACGCGGGTACACTCGACCCTGCAGAGAAGCTCGAAAGTAAGCTTCTGCAACCCAACACCACAACGTCTGCCGTTCAGAACAGACGTAAACCGGCCCTGTCCAGAGAGAATCCCACAGAGGAGCCACGTCAACGGTGTCACAAATCCGAGTAAACTCGATTTTCAGAAATTTCTGTAAATAGCATGACAGAGCTCCAGAACCAGCGGCTCAAATTCTCACTCACAAAAGGAAGTGACCAGACACAATGCCACGGGCAGTGAGAAAAAGCCACAGACCCAGGTGACCTTCAGCTCCCCGTGGTCTCCATGGGCTGCAAGCCGCCATCCTGGTGTGCTGGAAATTCTCCATACACACCCAGGATTTGGCATGTCTGCCTTTTAATACAGTTCCTGAGAGCAAAAGGTAGATTCGGTAATTCTGGAATTCTCCTCCTTCCGTCCTCTAAGCTCCTAAGTAAGAGGAGGCCTTAGAGTTCTGCCTCAACAGCTCTGTGGGCTCGGCCAGAACCTGCCTGTCGCGCGGGGACGACCAGTCTCCTCTGGTCTCATTCTACCGTCCTCCACAAACCAAAGACACGACTTCTTCACATCTCAACACCGTGTCTTAATTTGTAACTATTAAAATAGAGTAGATTCAGGTAGTGATTTTGATGTTACTGAAAAACCACGGTGCCACCGGAAGGGCCGGGCTCCCAACTCTCTTTCCTCCTCAGTGATCACTAACACGCGTCATGGCAAAGACAGACCCCAGTGGCAGGACTGGTGCCTGCCCCCAAGCAACCGGGGCAAGGAATTCTAAGTAGGCTCCACATTCAGCATAGAGCCCAGCGTGGGGCTCAAACCCACAACTCTGAGATCAAGCACCAGATGTCTAACCAACGGAGCCTCCCGCATCCCCATCCCTGCACTCTGAGCACGGTGGCCTCTATGTCACTTCTGGACGGCCTCTTTCTGAACTCCCAAGCCACAGGCTCTGCTGGCAACGTGCCAGACAGCAACCCAGGCTTTCTGCCCTTTAGCCCTGGTCGTGACAAGCTGGAGGGGTCCATGCACACCACCACAGGCAGTTCCACTCCCCAAGCCCACTCACGCTGTCCTCCAGGCTCCTCTCAGGGCTGCAAGCCAGGGCCCCAGGGCCTACCAAGGGTCATCCAGGACTCTACACCTTTCCATGCTCACCTGACTCCCCCCCCCAGACCTCCAGCCTCATCCTTACACCCAAAGGCACCTCCTGGAACCTTCCCTTCCTGCCCAATCTAGAAAGAGAGCTATCCACCCCCTCCCTCCATCCCCACTCAGGAACTGATCATCAGCGGGTTCCAACCTCACAGCCCTCCAGGCTGTGGGCTCACCAGCACGTGACTCGGACAGTCCCACTTACTTCTCTCTCCCTATCCCTCCCTGTGAATAAGGGCTCCCACTCTGCCATTTCCAGTCTCACACACTGCCTCCAAACTAGAACATTCCTAAACCAGAACAGGACTGTTCTCCTGACCACACCCTCAGCCGGTATGCAAGACCCCCTAGGTCTGTCCTCACCCACCTCCGCCATCCACCTGCCCCTCTCCTGGTGTCACACCCTGCTTTCTTTCCCCCCAGCGGATGCCTGGCTTTACAGTATGAAGTACAGGCCGTGGTTAGTAAAGTTTCTGTTTCTCCCTTACTTTAAAGGCCAGACCTTTTACACCACAATCTCTCTGAACACCCAGAGACTTACACACACACCAAGAACAATACTTTCTAACCCTAGAGCTGACGTTGTTTCTGTTCTACGTGACGGCGAAACTGATGTTTCTGTGAGTCCATGGCTCTCGGTCGGAAAAATACCCTTCCTAACCCTCGCTTTAAAACGAACACATAACGTTTATGATAGCAACCCACAGCTGGGCACCCAGAACAAAACGGGGTCCAGAGGCACGGCATGGCCCCCGTTTAGCCAACATTAATTGAAAAGCACATGCTTTATGTCGATGGGAACAGGTGAGCCTCGCTGCACACTTTTCTCCTGTGAACACCAGAGACAAGACTTTCTCTCTGAGTGCCTCTTGTTGGTGACGGGTCCTTCATACCCCACAGGGCCACCAGGGAAGAGCAAACAGAGCCGCAGACAGCAAGATGCTCTAGAAAGTCCCACATGTCACAGCATGGGCGGCAGGACCGTTAAGCCCACTGTCACTTTACCTTTGTTAGGGGGGTACTTCGGCTTTTTCCCACCACCGACTAAAGCTAAATAATTACAGCGAAATAACATCTCCACGTGGCCAACTCCGCCTTCCAGAAATTCTGAAATGAAATTGAAAAAAATTAGTATGTATATTTTGCCAATTAAATATAGAAAAAAGGGGAAACGTAACACCCAGCATCTGACTTTAGTCCGCAATCTGTATGTGCCCGCCAACAGAATGAGACTGCCGGCTGGCTAGGCGAGCGCTCTGGACTTCCCTCAGCAGCCCATCCTCACAAGCTGTGTTTTCGGGTATAAATGCTGAACACCCAGCACCCTACAAAGCCAACGTACCAAACGTATGAAATACCTAAAGTCATATTTTAAGGGGTAGCCAAAATCTCTAAGCTCTAAGAAAGCATGCTAACTGTGGTGGCTCACTCGTTAAGCGTCTGCCTTCACCTCAGGTCATGATCTCAGGGTCCTGGGATCAGCCCCACGTAAGGCTCTTTGTTCGGCGGGAAGCCTGCTTCTCCCTTTCCCACTCCCCCTGCTTGTGTTCCCTCTCTCGCTGTCTATCAAATAAATTTTTTTAAAAATCCTTAAACACCTCTTCCCCTGGCTTGAAATGCTCAAAGGTGCTGGTGAATTAACTTAAGAGGAAAACCTCAGCAGACTTCCGGATGTCCTCCATGAAAAAAGGAAGACAAACGATGCTCACTGGGGAAGGCAATGGGAACCCGGTGAGAAGTTTGGGGCTCAGAGAAGCAAACCCCACTCTGAATGGTTTCTGGCACAGAGCAGGACCAGTGCGCACCCTGTTCTCCCTAGCTCTGCACCCTGGTCAGCAGCGACCGGAGCTCCTCGCCCAGGAAGGGCACAGCAAAGGGCAAGTGAGGAAGCAAAACCTCTGAAAGTTAGAAGTTAACAGAAGGTCAGTCACGGCTCTTCAAGATGGTTCCAAAGTTCATCAGCTGGCTCTGTGAGCAACACAAAATTCAAGGCCTCAGAGAAACACCAGAAAGGACTGAGTATCCCCTTGATCTGGGAGCGACACAGGACTGAACCGCACGGGGCCACTTTTATGCAGACTCTTTTTAATAAATACAGTCTGATACTGTAAATGTATTTTCTCTTAAAGATTTTCGCAACAGTATTTTATTTTCTTGAGCTTACTTTATCGTATGAAGACAGTATATGATACACATCACATACAAAATATGTGTTAACTCTTATCCATAAAGCTTCCAGGCAACCGCACGCTATTAGCAGTCAAGTTGTTGCGGAGTCGAAAGTCATACACGGGGGCGCCCGGGTGGCTCAGTGGGTGAAGCATCTGCCTTTGGCTCGGGTCATGATCCTGGGGTCCTGCAATGGAGCCCCAGGTCGGGCTCCCTGCTCCACAGGAAGCCTGCTTCTCCCTCTCCTTCTCTCTCTGCCCTACCCCTGCTTGTGCTCTCTCTCTCAAATAAATGAATAAAATCTTAAAAAAAAAAAAAAGAAAAGAAAAAGAAAAAGCCACACGTGGATTTTCAGCCGCAGGGTGGGAGGAGTGGGTTAGTGTGATCGCTCCCAATTCCTGGTTGTTCAGGGTCAAGAGCAATGTTGTTTATGTAAACATCTGGGTGTCTTTCTTCCAGTGTTTTCTTTCAGATAAAACCCTTTAGGTATAATTAATGAATCAAACAGTACTTGTCTGTATAAAATAAACACATTTTGCCAAATTACCGACAAAAAGATTCTACCAACTTCAACTGTACCACTGAGGTCCTGAAATGGCCACAGAACTGTCTGCTTCTCCACAGCCAAGCCAAAGCTACAAGCTACCATGTAACACCCCCACCCCCACGACAATCCACTCACTCCCTCCACCTCACACGCTTCCCGCTTCTCTCCAGTCCCTTCATCCCGGACATGCTGGGGTGAGCACAGGAGCATGCGGCCCATTAGACAGAATGAGGACTAAGGCCCCCAACACACCGTCATGTCAGGCAGGTTGCTGGACTGGGTAATGTCAGGCATTGTGCATGACAGTTACCTCTTATTTCCAGAAGCCCGTCTTACGCAGGACTGTATCCCTAGCCCCAGTGCAGCACCGGACACTGGAGGCTCCCAGCCACCGCCCCGTGGGCTCGGGAACAGGCTGTTTTCGCCAGCGTCCCACCTCAGTCATGTGCTGCTCCTTCTCGGTCTCTGTGTCCCCTCTACTTCCCCACATTTGGCTGCCAGCGTCCCAGGTGTGAGCACTGGTCATGTGGAGGGAAACATGGGTGACACGAAGACAGGAAAATGCCTCTGAACCCCTCTGCCCACCTTGCGGCTGTGCCAGCTCACTGAGCATGAGCTATATGAGTTCCAATCTCCTCTTCACCACGGAAAGCTGTATTTTTAAATGAAAAGTGAAATTTTTTAAAAAAGTGAAATTAACTTCTTATGAGTATCTCTTGGGTTTCTATCATCACTGGGTATCCTCCTTTATCCAAATGTATCGTTCCTGAACCTTCTTCCTAGCATATGCACAGATGTGAATCCGAGTCCTACACTGGGACCCCACAGCATCACCGTGAACTCCAGACAGGCCGCCATTCCAAACAGTCTTCCCTGGGGCCCCACGGCTTTCCTGGAGCAAAGGAGAGCTGCAAACCCACCTGAGGTGTAACTAAGATGCAGGACCCTCAGCCTGGGAGGGAGTTGGGAGAAAGCTGCCTCCAACAGCTCCCAGTCCCTGCCGGTGGTGGGTGCACCTGCGAGAGGCAGCTCACGTCCAGTCCCACCTACTCAGTGCCACAGCCACACGGGACATAACAGGGCCGACAGCCCGGATCTGGGGGTGACCACGGAAGAAGTGCAGGCACACTTCCTTCCTCCTCCTTTAGGAAAGCAAACCACAAGATAAAACAGGAACCAGATCCAGTCTGTTTTCTGGCACATTTTAAGTTGTCAGAAATATAACAGCAGACCAACCTACAAGTGCGCAGGGGCGGACTGCTTAAAATACACCGTCAAGAAGCACACCGCTGCCCTGCCATGACCCTTTTCAAACTCACTCCAAGCTAAGCTTAGGGACAGACTTCCCCAGACAGCGTTCAGCTGAGCAGCAAGAGGAAACAGTACTTGCCCTCAGCGCGAGAACGACAAACCCTTCTGGAACTTAGACTTTTAAATGCTTCTTCTCTAACACGTATTTTTTTAGTTTATTTATTTATGAGAGAGAGAGAGAAAGTGCACGCACAAGCAAGGAGGGAGTCGGACTGGGGGAGGGGAAGCAGACGCCCCGCCGAGCAGGGAACCCAATGCAGGACTCAATCCCAGGACCCCAGGATCATGACCTGAGCTGAAGGCAGACACTCAACTGACTGAGCCACCCAGGTGCCCTAACATATTTTTAGAAGAAATCCTCAATTTGTTATAAACATTTCATTAATTAGGAAATAGCTGTCAATATACTGCTAATGATTCAACTTCAAAGTAACTCCTAAATTTCTGGGTCAATTTAAATAAAAAGTATTTGCAAGTCAAACTGTTTCAAAGTATTTTGTCACTATCCATATAAAGAAAAGTTGTCTTAATTCACGAAGCAACCAAAAAAATAAATAAAAGTCAGCTTGCTATAAAAGTCAGACTCCTATCACAGCCCACAGCCCCCACTGGCCCACTGAGCGCACACGGCTGCTGGGCTGACAGGTTAGGAAGGCACAAGCTAACGCAGCACTCAGCGCTGGGGCCCAGCTCTAATCTAGGTGTTTTCTCCATTCTAATTCACTGATCTTCACGATAATCTTAGGAGGTAGAGAGTTACCACCTTTCTTTTACACGAAGAAAGTGAGGCCAAGAGAAGGGGAGGCACTTGCCCAAGGTCACAGAGCAGCCTGGCAAGGGGGCAGAGTCAGATCCCTCCCAAACAATGTGGCCGAGAACCTGAGCCCTTAACTACCAGCTACTCTGTGTGCCTCTAATAAACCCACGTCACACACCTCGATTTGCAAAGTCAACCCCTACACGTAAAGCACCAGTTACTGCTCTCAACCCCAGGGCTGCGGCACAAACACTGCCTCTGACAAAGGGGTTCCGCGGTCAAAAAGACTAATGAAAGCCCCTGACGCTGGGTCACTAGTTGTTGCAATGCAAGGGGGCTGCTGGGTGGAGTACTGAGACGTACAGACAAGAAATAGTCCCAGCATGAGAAAACAGAACTTGTGCACTGAATAAAGACCAAAAGCACAACTGCAGCAAGGCAAAGGGCGTTCCCGTTTTCTACGACTCATCTGAGACTGGTTTGTCTGTCAGCAGTGCTTTATTCTCCCAGCAAGCAGAGAGAGCAGGAAACACCAAAAGTGTCAGAAAAATACCTTGGAGTAAAAATAAATTGAAAAAATTCTACCTGTAACATTTACCAATTTTTCCGGTCAAATGGCAAAAGGATCACCATCATTTTAGTATTACCAGGAGAAGTCCTGATTCCACTTGAGAAGCTTCTGAAAACTTGTATTCCCCGAAAACGTAACTTAAAACACGGAGATACGTAAACAGAAGCAACTACGACTTACTGCTACAGACAGTATTTTCTAAGTGGTCATTTATCAAGAGTCAAGAGTCCCACATACTGACGGACACCCATCACTTGAGTCCTCTACAGCTTCACATTCAGCAGGGAGAGAACGGGTCGCACCAACTACCCCGAGCTCTCCCGTGGGAGCCAGCGAGAACTGAGAACATGGCCAAGACGTAGGACGCTTCAAAGTCCACATCCCCTGGAAAATTAGGTACACATCCACAGGTGGTTCCACAGGTGGATCACCCCTGCACCCCGTCTAGGCAGGCACAGGGCCATGAACCTATTTACTTTTTTTTTTTTTTTAAAGATTTTATTTATTTATTTGACAGAGAGAGATCACAAGCAGGCAGAGAGGCAGGCAGAGAGAGAGGGGGAAGCAGGCTCCCTGCTGAGCAGAGAGCCCGATGTGGGGCTCGATCCCAGGACTCTGGGATCATGACCTGAGCGGAAGGCAGAGGCTTTAACCCACTGAGCCACCCAGGCACCCCTGAACGTATTTACTTCTTGAAACCAGACCTGTCTCCACCAGCTGCGGGATAAAATGCAGATTCTCTGAAGTCTGGAAAAAGGGAGGAACTATGAAATGTCAACTACTCTTACCTTGTTTCTCTTTTTCTTTTAGCGGATCAGTGTTATAGACTCGGAATCCGTTTTCCATCCCACATGCAAAGCATCCTAAAGTGTGAGAGAGAGAAAGAGACATTAATCGCTGCAGTGGGACCTCAGCTGAGGGCGCCGGGGCCCGAAACAGCAAAAACAAGGGGTCTGGAGAAAACAGCCTTTCCTAAGAGCTCTTGCAGATGCTCCGAGCACCCGGGTGTGGCCTGCCCAGGCCCCAGCTCCCCTCCTCAGGGCTGCTACTCAATGACGTGCACAACCTGGCACGTACTCAGTCACCTAACGTGAAAAAGAGCCCTTGCTGTCACTCCAGCTTCCCCCTGCAGGGCCCTTCTCTGGCCTTGCTGAAGACCAGCTCTGCCTGAACACTTAATTCCCCGAGAGGGCTTCACCAGCTACCTTCCACAAGCCGTTCTGCCACCGCACATTTCCCTCAATACCTGCCTCTCGCTAACGCTCGTCACTGGCGTCCCCACTCCCAACACATGTCTCGAGTGCTGTGTGTCAGACACCCAGACCTGGAGCGGCAATGACGGAACAAGAAAGTCCAAGACAGCTGCGAGTGACCCATCCCAGCAACTGTGGACACAGCAGACCAGGGCAGGGGAGGAAAGGGCTGCTGCATCATGGCCTTCCAGAAAGTGGCCTGAGGTCTCCCATGACCTCCTCCCACCTGTAAACAAGCCTAACCTTGAAGCCCCAGTCACGGTCACACACCAGGTTGTTAACAGTCCAATTAACATCCACCGGAACAGCCAAAATGGCAGGAAATGCCAAGTATGAAGCCCGTCTGAAGGCATGGGGACTCTGACACTGCTGGTGGCCGCCAAACTGGTGCCCCCACCCTGGCGCACTGTCTGCGGGCTCTAGCACGACTCCTGGGCACTGTACTCCTGGGCACACGCGCCTCACAGAAACAACAACACTGGTTTGCAAAGGTGTGTGTCAGAATGTTCACAGCAGCCCTACCACAGCCTAACAGCCACAAACTGGGAACCCACCCAAATGCCCCCCAACGGCAGACTGAATTGAGACACAGTCACACAAAAAACTGCGACGCGTCACGGAGGACGATCTACAATACTCGGCAATACGGAAAATGTCTCACAAACGTGATGCTGGATAAAAAAGCCAGGAACGAAAGTGAAGTACAGAGACAGGCAAAACGAACTACACCACCGGAAGTCAGGCTGGACAGGGCAGTGACTGGAAGGAGCACAGGACGGCCAGGTGTGCTCAGGCTGGAAAACTCATCAAGCTGAACACTCTTCGGGGCTACACTTTTCTGGAAGCACAGCAGCCTTCACTGAAAAGAAGGAAAGGCATTACGAACACCCCAGGTTGGCAGCCCCTCTCTCAAGAAGTCTAGGCATCCGTCTGCAGCGACGCGGATGAACTAGAGGGCACTGTGCTGAGCGAAGTAATTCAGTCGCAGAAAGACAATTATCATACCATCTCCCTGATACGAGGGATTTGAGAGGCAGGGCGGGGGGTCATGGGGGGGAAGGGAGGGAAAAAATGAAACAAGATGGGATCGGGAGGGAGACAAACCATAAGAGACTCTTCATCTCACAAAACAAACCAAGGGTTGCTGGGGTGGGGGGGAGGGTGGTTGGGTGATGGACACTGGGGGGGGCATGTGCTATGGCGAGTGCCATGAAGTGTGTAAGCCTGACGAGTCACAGACCTGCACCCCTGCGACAAGTGATATGATATGTTAATAAAAATAATTAATAAAAAAAAGAAGTCTAGGCATCATCCTTGCTACGTTCACACAACTTTGTCCAACAGCTGGGGAACCCACAAGCCCCTGGGTCAGCCGGTGGGGGTCAGCCGGTGGGGGGCAACAAGGCACTGGCCTCGCTGCGCGGTGCTCTCCTACACATAGGCACACCACGTCCCGTGCTGCTTCACGACCCTGTGCGTCGTCCAGTCGAAGGTCTGCGGCAGCCCTGCCTCCAGCACCTCTACCCGCACCACTCCTCACGGCAATTCCTCACTCATGTCTCCGTGGCACATTCTGATAATTCTAGCAAGAGTGCAGACTTTTCCATGAGTATGTTTGTTATGGTAACCTGTGATTAGTGATTACAACTCACTGAAAACTCAGATGGTAGCTAACGTTTTTTAGCAATGAAGTATTTTTTAATTAAGATATGTACGCGGGCACCTGGATGGCTCAGTCGGTTGGGCCTCTGCTGTCGGCTCACATCAAGATCTCAGGGTCCTGGGATCAAGTCCCGTGTCAGGCTCCCCACTCAGTGGGGAGCCTGCCGCTCCCTCTCCCTCTGCCTGCCACTCACTCTGCTGGTGCTCTCTCTTGGAAATAAATAAAATCTCTTTTAAAAAAATTAAAGTACATACATTTTCACAAGGACACTGCACACTTAACAGACTGCAGTATAGCATAAACCTAATTTTTACATGCACTGAGAAATAAAAATATTCATTTGACTCGGTTTATTTTGACAGTCTCTCTAGCGCAGTGATCTGGAACCAAACCTGCAGTATCTCTGAGGTGTGTGTGTACAGATTACTCACATACGGCCCATATGCAAATACTACCACCACCTCCCACCCCCCCCCACCCCTGCCCCTGTCCCACAGCTACAGTGAAGTGAGCCAAGGACAGCAGTCTATGGCCTCAGGTCTTGGTCCAGGCAGAATAAGCAAGTGTATAAAGGATATATACACAAAAATGTGAGTTTCCCAGGGGAATAGAAAGAAAAATTATAGAAATGTACACCTCAACACTCAAGAGTCTCAAAAACCATCATGCCAATTATTTTTAGAAGATAAAAGTTTGAACACTTAAAATTATGACTAGGGGCACCTGGGTGGCTCAGTGGGTTAAGCCTCTGCCTTCAGCTCAGGTCATGCTCTCAGGGTCCTGGGATCGAGCCCCACATCGGGCTCTCTGCTCGGTGGGGAGCCTGCTTCCCCCTCTCCCTCTGCCTGCCTCTCTGCCTAATTGTGATCTCTGTCTGTCAAATAAATAAAATCTTAAAAAAAAAAAACAAAACTGGGGCACCTGGGGGGCTCAGTGGGTTAAGCCTCTGCCTTCAGCTCAGGTAATGATCTCAGGGTCCTGGGATCAAGCCCCGCATCGGGCTCTCTGCTCAGCAGGGAGCCTGCTTCCCTCTTTCTCTGCCTGCCTCTCTGCCTACTTGTGATCTCCCTGTCAAATAACTAAATAAAATCTTTTTAAAAAGAAGAAGAAGGGCACCTGGGTGGCTCAGTGGGTTAAGCCTCTGCCTTCGGCTCAGGTCATGATCTCAGGGTTCTGGGATCGAGCCCTGCATCGGGCTCTTCACTCAACGAGGAGCCTCTCCCCATTGAGTTACACAGCTGCTCTCTCTCTGCCTACTTGTGATCTCTGTCTGTCAAGTAAATAAATAAAATCTTTAAAAAAAAATAAAATAAAAAATAAATCAGTGTAACTATAAAACCAAAATGTAATAAATTCAACTATCTAGCATAAATTTATAGGGAATTAACCTAAGGGTAACCAGAAGCTTAAGTATAAAGGCATATTTTTTTCCTTCAAAAACTAACTTGGTGGCTCAGTCAGTTAAATGTCTACCTTTGACTGGGGTCATGATCCTGGGGTCCTGGAATCCAGCCCCGTGTCGGGCTCCCTGCTCACTGGGGAGTCTGCTTCTCCCTCTGCACCCCACCCCCCGAGAGCTTGTGCTCTCTGTGTCTCAAATGGAAAAATAAAACCTTAAAAGAAACAAAAACAAACAAAAAAAGACGAAACCACTAACTTTACTTTTTTTTTTAATATTTGACAGAGAGAGATCACAAATAGGCAGAGAGGCAGGGGGGGAGGGTGCGGGGGGTGGGGAGCAGGCTCCCTGCTGAGCAGAGAGCCTGATGTGCAGCTCAATCCCAAGACCCCGAGACCATGATCTAAGCCAAAGGCAGAGGTTAACCCACTGAGACACCCAGGTGCCCACCCCCAACTAACTTTACTTACAATTTGTTAAAATGAAACGAGCTGGGCCTACAGAAAGATATTTTTCAGACAATTGAAATGTGGTCTTTTAAGAACCACAGCTGTATTTTATTTATTTCTTGAAAGAGGGAGAGGATCCCAAGCAGGCTCTGCTGGATCTCACGACCACGAGACGACCATGAGACCACCGCTCAAGCCGAAACCAAGAGTCGCATGCCCAACTGACTGAGCTACAGAGGTGCCTCACACAGCTCTATTTCAAAAACAATCTGAAGGCACCTGGGTGGCTCAGTGGGTTAAGCCTCTGCCTTCCACTCAGGTCATGATCCCAGGGTCCTGGGATCGAGTCCCGCATCCGGCTCTCTACTCAGTGGGGAGCCTGCTTCCTCCTCTCTCTCTGTCTGCCTCTCTGCCTACTTATGATCTGTCGAATAAATAAATAAAATCTTTAAAGAAAAATCTTTGATAAAACCCTTATAAACATATACAATCTTCACTGGTTTCTTAAATAATCAGCATCATTTTGAGCCTAGAATACTATACCAAAGCTTAATTCAAAGATTCCTCACTCAGCATCAAGGCAAGTATCATAAGAATGATTCTCTTGCATTAAATGACTTCAAGACACTAAGCTATTTGCTTTTCTAGACACAGAAAGTATCACGAGTTTTTATGGTTACCTCTTCCCTCCCTTACTACCAGCTAGCCATCTCTTTCCACTGAAAACATATTAGTTTTTTAAAGATTTTGTTTATTTATTCACAGAGAGTGGGGGACAGAAGCAGACTCCCCACCAAGCATGGAGCCCGACATGGGGTTCGACCCCAGGACCATGAGCTGAGCCAAAGGCTGAAATATGCTGAAAACATTTTTTTTTTTTTAAGATTTTTTATTTATTTATTTGACAGACAGAGATCACAAGTAGGCAGAGAGGCAGGGAGAGAGAGAGAGAGGAGGAAGCAGGCTCCCTGCCGAGCAGAGAGCCCGATGTGGGGCTCGATCCCAGGACTCTGGGATCATGACCTGAGCCGAAGGCAGAGGCTTTAACCCACTGAGCCACCCAGGCGCTCCTGAAAACATATTTCTTAAGGAGTTGTTCTATCACTGTTAATTCCTTAAAGAGCTCTCAATTATTATCAAACCCATTAAAAAACCTACTGGCAGGTGCCTGGCTGGCTCAGTGGGTTAAGCCTCTGCCATCGGCTGGGGTCATGATCTCAGAGTCCTGGGATGGAGCCCCACATCCGGCTCTCTGCTCAGCGGGGAGCCTGCTTCCCCCTCTCTCTGCCTGCTTGTGATCTCTGTCAAATAAATAAACAAATAAATAAACAAACAAATTAATTAATTAAAAACAAAAACACCTTACTGGCCCTTCTCTAGTAATCAAACCCAAAAGTGTTCAGCTACATAATTGCCCAATGTCCAACATCTGGCCTCAGACTCATACCTCACTCATAACATGTTCTCCCACAATCCCTGCAGTCCCGCCCAACCCAAATCACCTTCTGTGGCTCAGCACCCACACCTGTCCCAAATCTTCCCCAGGCCTGCCACCTCCTCCGAGAGCCCTTCCATGACCTCAAAGACTGGAAGGAAACTTGCCCTCCTCCAACGACGTGAACCTCCTAAGCCTAACCAGCTCGCCTCTTTCCACCCGCCACCTTGCTCTCCCCAGCTCTCCTGTGACACCACAATCAGCACCTGTGGGCAGGCTGGACCGATCCCCTCGATCCCTCCGAGCACAGCACAAAGTCAGCACAGGCCAAACACAGCCACGCACCCCCCGTCCGTCCGTTTAAAACCGTTTCCACAAGGCGGGCCCTACAGCACCACCGGGATTCTCTCCAAAAACGAAACTTCCAAAGCGGCCATGTGAAAGCTCTGCAGGTCTGTCCCTGAGCCGCAGCGGCCACCCCTTCCCCCGCGGGAAGCCGGTAACCCTGCCGGGGAGAGGCCGCCCTACGCCCCGGGCCTCCCGCCCCCTCCGCTCCCGCATCCAGGGGCCTCGGCTGGATTCCGAGACGTGAAAACAAAACGCGCTTCCCCCAGCCAAGTCCTTCGAGGTCCGGACACAAGAGGGAAAAACGCGAGGGGAGTTCAGGGACCCCTCCTCACCAGCGAGGACCCGCACCCCGCTGGCCCCCCTCCCGCCGCGTCTGCGTGCGCGGCTGGAGACAGACTCTGGGTTTCCGCCGCGGCCGCAGCTTCGCAGCCGGAGGCCCTCGGCGCGCTCGGGAGAAGCAGCGGCCCCCGAGCTAGGCCGTGAGGAGCCCCACGTCACGCACCCGGCGAGAGCCCGCGGAGGCGGCGGACCGAGTGGGTGCGGCCGTCGCCCGCCCGGGAGCTCCAGAAAGTCCGAGGCGAGGGACACGCCCCGACCTCGGCCCACACCCCCCGCCCGAGCGGGAGCGGCGCCGGGAGGGCCCGGGCGCGAGGCCAGGACGAAACTGGGGGCGGCACGGTCAGGGGCCGCCTTGGGGGGAAGGGACCGGGTAGGGAGGGGCCGGTTCGGGTCGGGGGGCGTCCGGGGCGGGGGGAAACGGGCCGGGTCGGGCAGTGTCAAGGCAGGGGCCTGGTCCGGTCCGGAGGCTTCGGGGGAGGGGCCGGGCCGAGTCGGGTAGCGAGCGTCGGGGGAGGAGCGGAGTCGAGTTGAGGGGCGTCCAGGGGGTGGGGAACAGGGCCGGGTCGGGCAGTGTCAAGGCAAGAGCCAGGTCGGGGGGCGTCTATGGAGGGAGTGCGCCGGGTCCGTAGGCTTCGGGGGAGGAGCCGGGTCGGGTCGTGGGGCGTCCGGGGCGGGGGAAACAGGGCCGGGTCGGGCAGCGTCAAGGCAGGGGCCGGGTCGGGGGGCGTCTATGGAGGGACTGGGCCGGGTCCGAAGGCTTCGGGGAGGGGCCGGGCCGGGGGGCTTCCGGGTCGGGACCGGGCCGGGGGGCGCCCGGAGGAGGGGCCGGGCCTGGTGGGGGGGCTTCCGGGGAGAGGCCGGGTCAGGTCGGGGGGCGTCCTGGGAGGGGTCAGGTCGGGGGGCGTCCGGGGAGGGGCCGGGTCGGGGGGCGTCCGGGGGAGGGCAGGCCCGGGCGGGGGGCTCCGGAAGAGGCCGGAGGGAGGCCCGGGCGCGCGCAGGGGCTCCCTCACCGTGGTCCTGGTTGAAACCGGCATAGAGCAGCCCGTTGCCATGGGGGTTACACGGCAGGAGGTTCATGGTGCCGACGCGAAGAGTCCGCTGCTCCTCAGCGCCGCATGCCCTCGGGGAGGCCGGACACTGAGGTCCAGTCTGTCCGGCCGAGGCCACCGCGCCGGAAGCGAGAGGCGACGTGCGTGCGCGCGCAGCCAGGGAGCCGCGGAGCGCCGAGCGCATCCACCTGGACCCGGCCGGGAGCGCCGAGAACGTCACGTGCGCGGGGGCGGGGCCTGTGCGGAGGGAGGCGGGCTTGGAGTAGAGGGGAGGGGAAAGACGGCAGGGGGCGGGGCGGGTCTGGGGCGGAGAAGCACCAACCGGATCCGAAGAGACTGGAGGGCAAGCCACCGGACACCGGACGGGGTGCAATTCAGAGGCAACCGCGCCCCACCCCCGCCCCTCGCGGGCGGGCAGGGCCCATCGCCCCATATATAACTAGAGCCCCCCCAGGAATCATGGAAATGAGAGAGACTTTTTCTTATTTTTAATTGATTGAAGAGATGAGTATTTAAAATAGTAACAAGGCATCGTAGGGTTTTTTAAGTAAAATGTACACAAAAACAGAAAAATGGTTGGAAGTGAGGAAGTGGAAGTATGTAGAAGTGTAGACCCCCCCCATACAAACCCCCACAGGACACAGGGCCCCCCCCCCCAGGACACACAGCCCTCCCTCCCCGGACACACAGACCCCACAGGACACACAGTCCACCTCCCAGGACACACAGACCGCCCTCTTGGGACACAGACACACAAGCCCCCCTGGACACACAGCCCCCCTCCCAGGACACAGCCCTCCCTCCTGGGACACACAGCCCCCATCCTGGGACACAGGACACACAAGCCCCCCCCCGGACACACAGCCCCCCTCCCAGGACACACAGCCTCCCGGGACCCACAGACCATTCCCTCGAGGGACAAAGTCTGGACTTTTGGGCCCAGAGCAGCTGGACTGTGGTCCTACTCCAACATGAGGGGCCACAGAGACCAGAGTGGTGGCCCTATGAGCCTCTACTTAGTCCTCTGGTCTCTCCCTTACAGTCCCCTGTCCTATTTTCCCCTTGCACCTGGATACCCACAGTCCAGGCAGCATCCCTTCCTGCCCCTCCTACTGTCCTCCCCTCTGCACCCTTGGTCTGCTGACTCACCCTACAAGGTGACGACCTTTCTGCCCTGGGGCCCTGAGGTCTGAATTTCCCCAAGCACCCCGTGCTGGCAGAGTCGAGTAACTCAATTCCCGTATGTGGGGGGACTCTCGGGCTGAGGGCCTGTGGTTTGGGATGGGGGCCAGGACTATCACAGACTCACAGACCTGGGACTCTTCGCCGCAGTCCACGGACTTGGAAAGAACCCTACTGATGGAGAGCCTTGCCCCAGCTGCACACAGGCTTCTATGGTCACCAAAGCAGGCACTTGGGGGAATGAGAGTCTGAGCCCTTCCTTTGGTCCGGGGCCTCCTGAGGTCCTATCTCACCGCAGGTCCTTCTGTGACAGTAGCCAGCTGGGCGTGCTGGTGAGGGGGCCCCTTGCCATAGCCACTCTATCTTAACCCAAGAAGCTCAAAGCTGTGCCCCCTGGAATGGGTTGACTGGTGACCCCCAGAGACATGCCTGCCCAGAACCCGTAACCCTACTTAGAGAAGCTTTGCAGATGTGAGGAAGGGTCCCAAGATGAGATCACCCCGGATTGAGGGTGGGCCTTAAACCCGTGGCGAGTGTCATCCTTAGTGGAGAAGAAAAGGGAGAAGACGGGGAGATGGCCGCTTGATGGGAAGGCTGAAACTGGCGCCATGTGCTGGCAACTGCAGTCACCCTGAGGCGCTGAAAGAGGCCTGGGAGGCCCCCCAGGGCCCCCAGATGGTGAGGACTTGGGTGTTCCTTGTTGGAACTGTTTCTGGCAGCCCTAGGAAGCCAGCACAGCCCATTGGTAGCTAACCTGTCTTGGAGCAGATGATGGGAGAAGTGGCTCCTTGCTGCCTCCCTCTCCAGGTGGAAGGGGCACGTCCTCCCCCTTGGCACACAGACTGGAGTTTGAGCCAGGGACGGAGGCCATAGGCATTACGTGTGTTCCCTATTAAGGCCCAGCTTCCTATTTGTTTTGTTTTGTTTTTTTCCAGCTTCCTATTTGTAAGAGGAAAATCACATCCAGTGTGTTAACATAGGCCACAGAGAGAAATGCTTCGCAGAATCTCAGAATGCCCTGCTTGTCCCCGTGAGCCAAGGAGGGTCTCCACTGGGGACGGGCTGCTCCGCAAGGTGTCCGTGTCTATTATGGGTTATTAAAGGTTTTCAGACAAGGGTGGAAATACTGCCAGCCCAGGACCCAGATGAGCCTCTGCTCAGAGAGCCCTGGGCCCCCATGCCAGGGTAGAGAACTTCGCCAGGCACCTGTCAGCCTGCTTCCATGAAGCCGTCCCATTACCTGCCACTGACTGGTCTGCCCCTGCCTGGCTGACGTGTCCGCTGATCATCCTGTGCCGAAACTCTGCTCAGCCTCATTCAATGCCTCAGTCGGCCAAGGGCCTCCAGTAGCTCAGCACAATGAGGACAGTCCTTGAAGAGGCTGGGCCCCAGCAGAAGCAAGCCCCGAGAACGTGTGCTGGGAGTGAACCAGGTGCGCACCAGGTATCCCCCCCCCTCGACCCCCCCCCCCCCCCCCCGGCCAGGCACCAGCCCTCCTGGCTGGGACCTCCTCCACCTGCCGATTCGCAGCAGGAGGACTGCCTCCCCGTCCCCTAGCACTTGCTTTAATGGGGTGGTTTTCTAGCAAAGGGCAGCCACTCCACCTCTGACTCCGGCAGACAGATGTTATGGAGCCTGAAATGGATGCTTTTTTCCAGATTCAGTATTTGCCTATATGGTCCATCATCAAAGTTGTGAGTTCTCCGTCTGGAAGATAATTCTGCAAGGCAGTCATTTTCACAGGGCAGTTGAGGACATAATTGTACATAACACGTTTTGAATCTAGATGCTTAAAAAGAACATTACCAACATCTGGGGCATAATGTGGCATCCCTGTTTACACTTTGGGTGGGTTTTGCCCCCGGGGAGGGCCATGGAAGGGACAGACAACGTGTAAGGGCAGTTTTTCTAGGGTTCAGTTTCCATTTGATTGTGTTTTCAGTGTATTCACCCCTAAAATATGCATGTTTTGCTTCATAACGCATTCCATAGGGACGCCTGGGTGGCTCAGCGGCTCAGGTCATGATCGCAGAGTCCTGGGATGGGGTCCCGCATCAGGATCCCAGCTCAGCGGGGAGCCTGCTTCCCTCTCTCTGCCCCTACCTGTCACTCTGCCTGCTTGTGCTCACTCTCTCTCTCTGACAAATAAATAAAATCTTAAAAAAAATAATGCTTTCCATATTTCGGTTTATTTGTTCCTCTTTTCTAGGAATGCCACTAGATTTGCTAAAGCACTTTGTACTGTGAGGTATAACCTCTTGCTGAGGCGTGTCCTGGGGCCCCCATAACAAAGTGCCCCACACAGTGGAGATTTATCCCCTCATGGCTCTGGGGGTTCTGGGGCCCGGGTCTGAGGTCCACATCAGATGACACCCATCCTGGCCACCAGCTGTCCCTGCACCCATGGTCAGTGGGTCAACCCTTTTCTCTCCATCCACTGCCGGGTGGAGAGAAGGTGCTGTGGCCCCGGCAGGAACCCTCTTGGGCTGCAGGACAATCCCTTCAGGGTTTACCTGCTGTCCCCTAGCCCGCTCCCCTGTGCACATGGGTCCCCATCATGCTCAGGGGCTGGTAGAGCTCAAGCCTGGCCCTAGCCCTTCAGCAGCTGGGGGCACCAGTCTCATTTCTGCTCTCTGGCTCTGTGAATAGAGATGTTGCTTCCAATTCTCAAGCCCCTCCGATTTCTAAAAATCTGTAAAGGCTAACAGGAACTGAGGACTCGGCAATTTCTCATTTTAGTTACTTTTTAAAGATTCCTCCTTGTACCCACCAGCTGCTGCAGAGAGATGCAGAGCAGCTACAGCCAGAGAGGTGAGACCCTGTGCATGGCCGTCTATGAGCCACTCGTGAGTAGTGATAAGGACCTTGTGGGATTGTCCGTCGGTCCGGGGTGCCTACCAGATCTGTGAGCACCCCAGGGGGTATCAAGAGCCCTGTCTGCTGTTGTCCCCGACAGGCACACCTTACAGGGTCGCCCTTCACACTTCCTACTTCTGGCCACGGCCCTTCTTCCCAGGGAAGGAATCTGGACCAGCAGGTGCCATGTGACGGGCAATGAACCACGTGAAGTAAAGGACTACGTGAATACACAGAATCGGAAAGAGCCAGCCCACCGTCCTACCAAGAAACAAGTGTACATTTTATTGTCGGGAAACATTTTCTTAAGTAACAGTGTCCACTTCTTTCCTTACTGAAACGGCTCCGGGTGATAATTTCCTTGCCGGTCTGGGTCTGTTGTGACTATGTTGTGGCCATCGGACACAACGAGAGGTATCTTTGGCATTTTCTTCCCTTTGCTTCATAATTTGTGGAACATCTTGTACAAAAAATGTAGATTTACAGAAAAATATGCATATAAACACTTATTAATTCCCAAACATGGTAAATAACATAGCAAAACCTTGATCAGATCCGTGTTGGACCCGCCGGCACCGCCTCCGGGGACTCGCACTTTGCTGTGAAGAGGAGCTTTACAGAAAGGCCCCCTCGGCAGGTCGAGGACTGAGGTCTCTCCCGTTGCCTCCCAGAGTCCCCGGAGTCACACTCGTCACACGCGTGTGGCTGCTCCTGGAAAAGCTGTCGTGTTGAGGACAAGCTGTGCTGCCGTCCTCCAGAGCGGAGCAGACGGCCCGTCCCCGGGACAACATTTAAACACACGTTTAAAACGAGAGCTTCATGCACGTCCACAGGGAAACGTCGGTCGGGCTGTGTTTCTGCCGCACGGAGCGGCTCCGTCGCCGCGCGACCGGCAGGTGCTTCCCCAGGCCTGGGCCTGGGCCGGGCTCCCGCAGCCCTCCGTCCCATCCCGTCCGTCCGCCCCGCGTGGGGCCGCTCCGCGTCGGTGCCGGGCCGTCTTCAGGAGACCTTACAGCTGTTCCGGGGGCAGCGCTTGGGCGGGCTCTGGGGCGGCCGGGCGGCCTTCACTTTGCGGAGGCCGCTCCTCTTGTGCGCGGAGCTGGTGGCCAGCGAGTAGGAGCGGCCATGCATCATCCTGGCGTTGAGGCCGCTGGCCATGGAGAAGGACTTGAGGTGGCCTCTCAAGGCCATGGGCAGCGGCAGCTTGTCCACCAGGTGCACGGGCGTGCAGGACACCACTGCGCGGCAGCACAGGTCCTGCAGGCTGAGCACTGCGGGGGAAGGGGACCGGGCTCAGCGCCTGCTGTCCCGGACGCCAGGGCAGCCCGCTCGCTTCCCCGCCTTCCTTCCCCAGGACTCGGGCCGCGCTTTCCACCCACTGTGCCCACGCGTGGCCCGGGGTAGGGCCAGAGAAGGGCCACCCTGCTTTAGTCACCTGGGACTGGAGACCCCTGTTGTGTCTCTCTCCAGGCCCGAGAAGGGGGCGGACCTGGAGTGCAGACAGTGGCCGGTGAAGTCCTCCTACAGGACTTGCCCGGCTGCGGTTTCCGGTGAGACGGTGAGGGTGGCAGGCATGACCTTCCCAGCCACACCGCTGGCACCAGAAGCACGTGTGACCGGCTCACAGGGACACGCTCGAGAGTGCGGCTGAGAAGCGAATGCTTCAGTTTCATCCACACCGCCCCTCATGTTGTGTGTCAGGCCCCCCGGATGGAGCCCTCGGGGGCCCAAAGGGGGGCCATTCCCAGATGGCCCCACAACCACCCCAGAACCTAAGGGCTCAGGCCCAGGGGCTCCCAGCAGAGAGCTGTCTCCACACAGTGACCTTCGGCCGGGGGTGGCATGGACTCCCTGGGACACGTGGGGTTCCCACCGCAGGGCAGCGGGAGCACAGCACGCTGAACACCCCACCCCCCGAGCAAAGGGCCCTGTCCAGGCTGGCGGTCGTGCTGACGTGGTGGAACCCTAACGGGGCAAAATCCAGTTCCGCTCCCTCAACCCTGCACTGCCCAATTCAATAACTAGATTTTGTCCTTTTTTCTTGTAACGGTCACGCACTGCCAGGTCCCTGTGAGGAAATCCGTGATGGCGAGGGTCACCGTAAAGGCCCCAACAAAGCAGACGAAATCCGAGGACCCAGGGCTTTGGAGGGATTCACACCAAGGGGCCGGGTTCTAGGGCACCAGCAATGCTCCACGCACCTCTGCCTCTCAGGTCCCCTCTTTGCAAACAAAATGAGCTGAAAGTGAATCATTCCTGAGAGGACATGCTCTTCCCAAAGCCGTGAGGTGACACCTGGCCAGCCGGCCCTGGTGGGGGTTCCTGCTCCATGGGCTGGTGCCGCCCCCCTCACTGCACATATCCCCCCAGCTCTGCCCACGCGCAGACCCAGAAAGGGCTCTGTGAGCTACAACAAAACTGTCCCTGGGGATCCCTCTGGACTTAAATGCATTCACCCTGAGGACGGCCATGGCTGCACAAGGTGAGTCCTGGGGCGCAGGCCAGGGGCGGGGGCTCTGGGACGGCCTCCCGGCTGCCTACCCTTGCTCGGCCTCCAGAGCCGGTCCATCCCGTGCCGCAGCAGCACAGTCCTGGCCAGCTCCGTGAAGGACTCAGTGATGTTGAAGTTGCACAGAGGGCTGACCTCGAAGAAGGTGACGCCCAGCCGCTCCGCGTAGGCCTGCGCTTGCTCTGTGGGGACCTGCCGCTTGAAGGCCAGATGCAGGCGGTTCCCCACCAGGATTTTAGGGACGCCAGGGGCGTGCTGAAGGGCGAGACAAAGGCAAGGGGGTTACTTGGGCGAGCTTTTGGGGTTGCTGATGCCTTCGGTTATAGGGTCAGTGGCCTTCTCCCAAGTTCACCCAGAACCTCAGGACGTGTCTTTATCGGAAACAGGACCTTTGCAGAGTGTAATCAGTTAAGACAAGGTCACTGGAGCGGGCCCTGAATCCAGTCCTTGCGAGAAGAGGACACAGAACTCACAGCGGGAAAGCCACGTGCCGGCAGAGGTAGGGACTAGGGTGATGGTCTACAGGCCAAGGACCACCGGCAGCCCCCTGAAGCTGGAGGAGGCCGGGCGGACCCTCCTCAAGAGCCTCTGGAGGGAACCAATCCTGCTGACGCTAGATTTTGGGCTTCTGGGCTCCAAACTGGGAGAGCGTACATTCCCGCTGTTTAGGTCCACACATTTCCACAGGCTGCAGGAGATCAACGCCATGCACGTGGTTCTGACCACACCGTGTCCACACTGGCAGCCCCCGGTGCGGGCAGCAGCCCACACAGCAGGTGGGCCACGGCTCCAAACCCTGGGGCTGGGCAGGGCTCCAGGTGAGGGCCCAGTCCTGTTCCGATAGGAGCACAGCCCCCATGTTGCTGAGGCCTCGTGTCCTGGTTCACATGCCCGACCCCCGCATGCCCACGTGGACGGTGCCTGGCACCATGTCGTACCTCGTCTATTTCCTTGATCCACCGGTCGATGCCATCAAAGGACCAGCGGTTTGCGATGTCATAGACTAGGATCACACCCTGGGGGAGAGACACCAGGCTTACCTGACGGTTCAGAGGTGGGCACAGGGACGGCGTTGGCCAGTGCGCGGGCCACTCCGTCCTCGACCACTTTACTCATTTTAACAGAAACATATTATATTTGCTTATCTACCAAATGTAGTAGTTAAATAAGTATTTCTAATGATGTTTCATGAGCTCATTACTCAACCCTGTGATGTCAAGGTGAGTTGGGGTCTGGCTCTCCGTCCCCCACAGTCACCAGCTGTTGTAGGGACCCGGGATGCAGAGGGACTGCAAGGATCACCTCCTCCCCAGGAGCATGCCCACCCGCCCGGAAAGTGCGTTCTCCTGAGCATGCACAGACACACACAAGCACATGAGCACAGGTGCACACACAGCCCACCACATGCACACGTGTGCACAGACACGCACAGACACGTGTGCACACATGGTCCACATGCAGACACAGCATGTGCAGGCGTCCACGCACACGCACATTCCTGGTGCTGAGGCAGGCTCACGCGCCCCGACACCGCAGGGCGCGCCCCAGCCTCTTGCCCCAGCTCCTCTGTGAGCGGAACCGCCTTCTCCTCCAGGCAGCCGTCAGAGGACATTCCAAATGTGAGTTTCAGTCCGTTTGACTTCCTGGCTCAGGGGATGTTACCTGTGCGCCCCGAGAGTAGGAGCGGAATATGGTACAAAATCTTCCCTGCCCGGATGTATCCCTGGAAAAGACGTTAGGGCCAGTGAGAAGAAATCACTGCTTCTTCCCAACAACGAGGTGTGGAGCTCGAGAGCCACAGCGAGAACATTCTATCTGCCAGTCAGTGGCCGTCCCACTGCAGACACATCCCTGAGTTTATCAAAACAAGGAACTGACCCAGGGGTGCGGACACCTGGAACGACCGGGATGGAGCTCCAAGCATCCAAAATCAGGATTTAAAAAAAAAAACAACATTCCCGTGGGATGGATTCCAGCGGCCTGTTCTCATGGCCGTGGCTCTGAGCACTGGTGGGCGCTGATTCCCGGCGTCTTTGGTCAGGACAGCACACCTCTGTGTGGGCAATGAACACACCCACGCTCACGGGTGATCCCTTGGGGATGAGGGAGGGAAGGCAGGTCCAGGCCTAGCCTCACTACAAACAGTGCAATTTCTCCCTTTTCTCCTGCCTTTTCTCCCTCTTTCAGGTGGTGACCTGCCCCTGCCTTCTGAGTCCCAGGGAGCCCCCTGAGGGAGGGCAGGGCCTGGGGCTCAGGAGGGCCCGAGGTGCTGAGAGGTGCTCACCGGTGTGGCCCAGGACATGGGAGGAGCTCCTCAGTGCTGAGGAGCAGATTGGGGTGGGGGGGACTCCCAGCACACGGAGTTTCAGCTCTGCAGGCAGATAGAAGTGGGCAGGGAGTCTGCGGGCAAGGAGACACAGGAGAGCAGCGCGGGCGTGAATCACGAGCTTTCACGGGAGACTGGTGGCTGTCGTGAAGCGGGGCCGTCCCTGGACATGGGGTGCTATGGATAGCGGCGGGGTGCGGCGGGGGCCACGAGGGGGTGGGCCTGCGATGGCTTTCATGAGGATGAGCCACCAGGAAGAAACGCACCATCAACAGACCTCTCGCTGCTCAGGGGAGACATGGGGCAACCTTTGGAGGCCGGGGCAAGCGTGGGCTGTGAGTGGATCCTTCGGAGGGTCTCAGGGAGGGAGGGAGCCAGGACGATATAAGCCCCAGGCCCACGGGCCTCAGGGCTGGGCGGAGGTTGCGAGGCAGAGCCCAGGAGTCTGAGGACAGCAAATGAGAACAGGAGACCCGAGGCTCGCTGACCCACAGCAGTGGGCAGCCCAGAGGACACAGGCTGCACGGAGGCTCAGCCACAACCTCAAACATCCGGGGTGGGGGGGCAGGCCATGGGAAAGGATGGGTGCTAAGGGACATTGTGGAGAAAGGCTCCCTGCTGACCGCCCCCGGGAAGGGACAGGCGGGGATGGCAGGAGGACAGGCTTCCCCACATCCCGAGGCTCGTGTGGCTTGGGGCTTGGTTACACTTGGGCAGAGAAGAGGGCCATGCAGGTGGCCCAGGAGAAGGGATGACACGGGGACGGGAACAGTGGTCAGGCAAGTTGCGTGGGGTGGTCAAAGCAGGAAATCCCAGTTCTCCCACTCCCCAACCCCCCCTGGAGCAGGGGGGTGGGCAGAGGTCAGGGGGGTGTGACCTGAATCTCAGAGCCAGGGCTGCCAGGTGGGGCCGTGAGAAAGAGACTAAGTCCATCCAGACCCCAGGAGAGGGCCTCTAGATCCCAGCCTCCCATGCCTGCCATGGGTCTGTCCCCATCACCCTCATAGGCCCCTCCTGGAGCTGGGGAAGCAGAAGGTCTCAGTAAGGCCATGTTCTGGACAGACCCCCAGGGACCCACCAAGGCCCCAGCGTTCCCTGCCATGGATGAAGCCTCGGTGGCCCGGACAAGCGGGTCACCACCTACTGTGGGGCAGCCCTGGGTCTGCTGGGCCGGGGGGGCAGTCCTCCCACAGGCGGTAAGGTGCACTCCAAGGGCCAAGAGAGCCTCTACCTCCGGGGACCGGCACGTCCTGCTGAGAGCCCGGGGTGGGCCCCGACTCACCAGAGCTGTAGCTTTACCCTCCGGCCGTCCAGCAGGATGGTGGTGGTCTTGTAGTCGATGCCTGTGGGAGGGGGTAGGCCAGCTTAAGTGTGGCTGGCCTCAAAGTTACTCTCAAGCAAACGGCACTAGAGAGAACTCTCCTGGGGAAAGAAAGGACTTCTCACCAGGGCAGAGTCACAGTTTTTGAGGTAGATGGACCAGACCTTGTTTTGGGTCTCCTTGGATTCGCATGGACCCTCGCACCGGCCCACTGCTCACTCCGTGGGGGCCTCCAACCTTCTGTCCTCCCTTGGCAGCAGCCACCTCGGCCCCAGGCCTCGGGCGGCTCCGGCTGCTGCCCGCTACCCCAGGCGTGGGGACACGGCCTCAGGCTTCGGCCCCTGGACTGTTCGGCATGAGGCCCCCCGTTTGCAGGCAGCTCTGAGCAGCCCCATGTCCGGCACCCTCATCTGTGCGACCCTCCCTCCTGCCCTGGGACTGCTCCCTCTGAGCTCTACTCCCAGGCTAAAACACTGAGATCGTCCCCCCAAATTATCACACTAAGAACGTAAAGTAAAATGTGTCGCATATAAAATGAGATGGGAAGCATTACCTCAACTAGGTAAAGAAAATACACGTGTTGTGTGTGTGTGGATGTGCGTGGAGGGGTGACGGGGGACCAGCCCCATGTTGCAACTGGAAATTTCTCAGTGGTGTTTACTTTGTTTATCCGAACCTTTCCCTAGTGTACGTTTCTTCAATGTGCATGCATTCTTTTCCTAAGATCAGAAGAAGCAATAAACATTTTTTAAAAGGAAAAATATTCCTCCCCATTCCATCAGAAACCAATTTTCTGCTTCTTTGAGAAATCAGTCCCGTGTTGACAGAGCAAGTCCCTAGAACGCTTCTGCCTGTCTGTGGCCGAACGGGTGCGCTCAGCAGGACCCGGGGAGGGAGAGGCCGAGAATGACACAGCGGCTGTGAAGTGGCAGAGAAAGCAAGAGAAGAGTCCTCCCATCCAAAAACACACCCAACACAATTTATGATCACAAGGACCCAGCCGGGTTTTGGGGCGCTGGATTTAAGCCATTTTTAGACTTACTCAGGAATGTCTCTCAGAGCAAGCCCAGCCTTGGAAACATTCTGGGATGTGGCCAGACTTCAGATATCTTGACAAGGAAAGCAGGATTAGGAGTTACAGATCTAAAGGGGAATGGGCTCCTGGGGGTCAGACAGAAGAAGAGAGAGGAACCCCTACCTGGGGGCCTCACCCTGAGAAAGTCCTGGAACGGGTGTGAAATCTTACTTTCCACCAAAAGAAAACCCCCACAGCCACGGCTCAGAAGGAAACCCCCTGAATGCAGTCGAAGGAAGGAGCCATTCCCGATTAGCTTGGCTGTGCTCTCTTGAAGGATCTGTAGCACTTGGCCTTAGCGAACCCCCCACCCCGACACACCATATTCATACACCCTCCTTTTCTTAAAGTAAGTCGAGGGCTATGCAGCATGCATGGCGGAAGGTGACAACAATTTGCTTTGCGTTCTGAGGGCACACTGCCAAGGTTTTAGGGCAGGGCATAGATATTCTGGAAACTGCTTAGGTCAGTAGCTTTGGGCTCTGTGAAATTACTTTTTGGGGCGACCCACCAAGAGCTTCTTCACAGTCCTTTAAAATCCTACAGAACTATCTGGAAGGCAACTTCAAATGCCTGTATTCTTCCTTTTGCAGTGGTCAGCATTAGGCATATGTGATGTGAGACACACACGTGCAATAAAACAGGGTATAAATGCCTGTAATGGAACATGTGTACACACATATATTGAATGGAATATATAATACAGAATACAATGTATAATTACATAAGTAAAATATATACACATATAATTAAATATACATAAACACATGAAGACATATACAGAGAGCAACTTCAAAGTTAATTTTGGAAATATCTAATTTTCCCCTGGGAACACTAAAGGTTTTATACCATCTACGTAAAGCAAAAAATGAGCACACTTGGGAACCTATTTTTGAGTCTAGAAAGAATGTGGCTTCGGCACGTCCGTTTCCAGACAGTAGAAGAGCGTTCTCACCATTCACAGGTTAGAGAGGTTTTTCTTTCTTTTTTTTTTTTTTTAAAGATTTTGTTTATTTATTTGACACAGAGAGAGATCACAAGTAGGCAGAGAGGCAGGCAGAGAGAGAGAGGAGGAAGCAGGCTCCCTGCCGAGCAGAGAGCCCGATGTGGGGCTTGATCCCAGGACCCTGGGATCATGACCTGAGCCAAAGGCAGAGGCTTAACCCACTGAGCCACCCAGGTGCCCCAAGGTTTTTCATTTTTAACCTTTAGGACATTAACTCACTGTTTGAATTGGGTTGGCGCCTTTGATTTACAAGGCTCCCTCATGTACCTTAATTTTTAGGTCCACAATAAAAACAAGTTTTCATAAATTTAAAAGAACTCATTCCTAATGGTCTTTTTAACTCCCCGTAAGGGTTTTTATCCAGTTTTTTTTTTATTTTAGTTAATCTCTATACCCAACACAGGGCTTGAACCCACAACCCTGTGATCAAGAGTTACATGTTTCACCAACTGAGCCGGCCAGGCACCCCAAGCACCCTATGAGTTTTTGTTGTTTTTTTTTTAAGATTTTATTTATTTATTTGACAGACAGAGATCACAAGTAGGCAGAAAGGCAGAGAGAGAAAGGAGGAAGCAGGCTCCCTGCTGAGCAGAGAGCCCGATGTGGGGCTTGATCCCAGGACCCTGAGATCATGGCCTGAGCCGAAGGCAGAGGCTCAACCCACTGAGCCACCCAGGCGCCCCTACCCTATGAGTTTTTAAAACTATACTTGACTTTTGTTTTCATCACTCACAGATGCACATGATTTTAAGTGTCAGAAACTTAACATGGAAAACAACAGGACCCGATCCACACCCCCGCAGCACTGTGCACCCATTTTCATCTTCTGTGTACTTGTCTGCTTTGTATCTCCCAATCTGTAAGCAACAGGCTTATATTCCTACTTTCTGACTTTTCAGGGTTAGACATTAATCAGATTCCCACCGTGGAAAGTGAAAATGTAGTTCTCTTTCACCGACATCTCCACATGTCTCTCTCTCTCCCCCTACACACTCACACACATACACACACACACACACACACACACACACACACACACAATATAGTCATTTGTCGTCTTAGCTAGACTAATATCCAATTTTACATCAATACAACCAAGTAAATGCTATCCGCAGCTGGAACGTGTGTTCACTTGTCCTTCACATACAACTTTTTGTTTTTACTAGAGTTGAAAATTGCCTTTTGGGGGGCGCCTGGGTGGCTCAGTTGGTTGAGCAACTGCCTCGGCTCGGGTCACGAACCTGGAGTCCCAGGATCGAGTCCCGCATCGGGCTCCCAGCTCCGCGGGGAGTCTGCTTCTCTCTCTGACCTTCTCACCTCTCATGCTCTCTCTCGCTGTCTCTCTCTCAAAGAAATAAATAAAATCTTTAAAACAAATTGCCTTTTTGTTTATTTGCTTGGTTTTCTCTGCATGTGTCCCTAACATACCCTCCAAATCCCCTCCAGTTATCCAGCCCTTCCCTTAGCGCTTCCCACCTGCGGGCGTTTCACCTGCTTGGCGGCATCTTCTCAAGCCTCTGTCCCACCCCCTTGCAGACTAGGACTCTGCTGTCTTCCTGGCCTCTTTTCTCCTACTGTGGAATCCCACTTCTCCCTTTCTTGGTTTACAACCTCATTTTTCTTCCTGAGAAGGGTGTGTGGAAGATAGCTTTTAAGACTTTGCATGTCTGTAATGTCTGTAGTCTGCGCTCATTCTTCGTTGAGAGTGGATGGGCACACAACGGAAGTAGGAAATCATTTTTATTCAGAAATGTGCAGGTCTACCTACTGGAGTTCCTGCTGAGAAGTCAGATGTCACACTGATTCTTGATCGTTTGAAATGCAATCTGGTCTTTCCTCGTATGAGGTGTGGAGGGTCTTGGCCTTGGCCTCGTATGCTGCGATCTCATGCGTTATTATGGGACGTTTTCATCGTGGGGCTGCCCGCTCAACAGGCTCTTTCAATCTGATAATGCAAATCTTTGAAATCGTCTTGAATTATTCACTTTTTTCTTCCTGCTGGGGTTTTGTTCATAAGATGTTGGGCCTTTTGAACGTACTTCATGATTTTCTTACTTTCTCTTACTTTGCATTTCTCTTTTTTTCTCAACATTCTGGAAAATGGTCTCAGTGTTATCTTTTTTTTTTTAACATTTTATTTATTTATTTGACAGACAGAGATCACAAGTAGGCAGAGAGGCAGGCAGAAAGGGAGGAGGAAGCAGGCTCTCCACGGAGCAGAGAGCCCGATGCGGGGCTCGATCCCAGGACCCCGGGATCACGACCTGAGCCGAAGGCAGAGGCTTTAACCCACTGAGCCACCCAGGCGCCCCTCAGTGTTATCTTTTATCCTTCCTTTGGAATTCTTATTTCTGCCATCACATTTTAAATTTCCAAGATCTTTATTGTTTTTGGATTTCTTTCTTTCTTTCTTTCTTTCTCTCTTTCTTTCAGATTTTATTTATTTATTTGACAGACAGAGAGAGACACCAAGAGAGGGAACACAAGCAGGGGGAGTGGGAGAGGAGGAGCAGGCTTCCCGCTAAGCAGGGAGCCTGACACAGGGCTCAATCCCAGGACCTTGGGATCACGACCTGAGCTGAAGACAGATGCTTCACCACCACCGATGGAGACACCCAGGCACCCCTCAAATAAATAAATAAAATCTTTTTTAAAAAAATGGGTTTTTCTCTTTAAGTTGTGATTTTCTTTTTTTTTTTTAATATTTTATTTATTTGACAGAGAGAGAGATCATAAGTAGCAGAGAGGCAAGCAGAGAGAGAGGGGGAAGCAGGCTCCCTGCTGAGCAGAGAGCCCGATGCGGGCTTGATCCCAAGACCCTGGGATCATGACCTGAGCCGAAGGCAGAGCCTTCACCCACTGAGCCACCCAGGTGCCCAAGTTGTGATTTTCTAACTAAATCTCAAATTAGTGGACATCAATTTCAGAATTCAGCCTTTAGGGTCACTCAGAAGTTTTCTTATCTTTCGTTTGTTTTTCCCATAACCTTGCCCCCATTTTTTAATTTGCTCTTTTAATTTTTTCATTTAATTTCACATTTTCCTCCTGAAACTGCACTTCAGAAACGATAGCAAGGCCTGGTTCGGGGCAGTAAGGTGAACAGTTTGCTTTCTCTCATTTCAGTGCCCTGTTGTGTTGCTAAGCCTGTTTGCTCTGAAGATAGAAATTCACAGCTCAATCCCAGGACCCCGGGATCATGACCTGAGCCAAAGGCAGATGCTTAACAACTTAGCTACCCAGGCACCCCACTCTCTTTCTTTTTAAAAAAATATTTTATTTATTCATTTGAGAAAAAGAGAGAGCACATGAGGGAGGGAGGAGAGGCAGAGGGAGAGGGAAAAGCAGACTTCCTGCTGAGCAGAGGGCTCCAACCCAGGACCCTGAGATCACGACCCGAGCTGAAGGCAGACACTCAACCATCTGAGCCCCCAGGCGCCCCTGGATTGCTCTCTTTGGAGACTCCGCTTCTGGCCATGGCTGCACAGGTCCTACTGGACCAGTCCTCCTGCAGATAACAACTCTCAGTGACAGAAATAATCTAAAGACCAGTGACCCCAAAACACCAGAGAGTGACTGGCTGTGTGGGGAAGGGGTTCTCCCCCACTTTCTCCACTCTGGTGTCATACCTCGCAGCAACCATACGGTTCGGGTTCACCAGGGGGAAGAGGAGCTGGGACGTAAGCTAACGGATGGAAACACAGATGGGGGAAAAGAGCAGTAGAGAATCCAGGAAGGCTCGGGCACCAGGACCCAGGCTGGGCTCACAGGAGACCTACCCTCCAACTGTCAGTCAGGTAAGGCCATAACCTCCTGTCTGCTGAAGCTGCTTGGAGCTTTGTTAAAACTCAACTTAGTTAACATAGAGTGTAGTACTGGCTTCGGGAGCAGAATTTAGTGATTCGTCCCTTACATACACTACCCAGTACTTATCCCACCAAGTGCCTGCTTTAATGCCCATCACCCATTTCGCACAGCCCCCCAGCCCTCCCCTCCAGCAGAACTCACTGTTCTCTACAGTTAAGAGTCTGTTATGGTTTGCTTCCCTCTCTGTTCTTATTTTATTTTCCTTCCCTTCCCCTATGTTCATCTGTCTTGTTTCTTAAATTCCCCATTAGTGAGATCATATGATAATTGTCTTTCTCTGACTGACTTATTCCAGTCAGCGTAATCCCCTCTAGTCCCACCCACTTTGTTGCAAATGACAAGACTTCATTCTTCTGGTGGCTGTGTGATATTCCATTATACACACGCACGTGTGTGTGTAAACACACAGTACACACCTATATGTACACATGTGATACATAGATACATGCATGGCGCATATAATGGGATATAGTATATGTGCGCACACACACACACACACACACACACACACACACACACACACCTTTATCAGGTTCTTTATCCATACATCAGTCAGTGGACATCTGGGCTCTTTCTGTAGTTCGGCTACTGTGGATGTTGCTGTTATAAACACTGGGGTGCACGTGCCCCTTCAGATCACTACATTTGTATCTTTAGGGTAAATACCCAGTAGTGCGGTTGCTGGGTCGTAGGGTAACTCTATTTGCAACTTTTTGAGGAAGCTCCATACTGTTTTCCAGAGTGGTTGCCCCAGGTTGCAGTCCCACCAACAGTGCAGGAGGCTCCCCTTTCTCCGCATCCTCACCAGCATCTGTCGTTTCCTGACTGGTTAATTTTAGCCATTCTGACCAGTGTGAGGTGGGATCTCATCGTGGTTTTGACTTGTATTTCCCTGATGCTGAGTGATGGGGAGCACTTTCCCATGTGACTGTTGGCCATCTGGATGTCTTCTCTGCAGAAATGTCTGTTTGTGTCTTCTGCCCATTTCTTAACTACATTATTTATTTTTTGGGTGCTAATTTTGATGAGTTCTTTATAGATTCTGAATATTAGTCCTCTATCCGCACTGCCATTTGCAAACATCTTCCCCCATCCTGTTGTCTGCCTTTTAGTTTTGATGACTGTCTCCTTCACTGCGCAGAAGCTTTGATCTTGAGGAAGTCCCAATAGTTCATTTTTACCCTTGCTTCCCTTGCCTTTGGCGATGTTCCTAGGAAGAAATGGCTGTGGCTGAGGTCACGGAGGTTGCTGCCTGTGTTCTCCTCTAGGATCTGGATGGCTTCCTGTCTCACACTGAGGTCTTTCATCCATTTGGAGTCTGTTTTTGTGTGTGGTATAAGGAGATGGTCCAGTTTTGTTCTTCCGCACGTGGCTGTCCCGTGTTCCCAGCACCATTTGTTGAAGAGAGTGACTTTTTTCCATCAGACGTTGTTCCCTGCTTTGTCACAGATGCGTTGACTGTAGAGCTGCGGGTCCATGTCTGGGCTCTGTTCCGTTCACCGGGTGTGTGTGTCCGCTTCCGGGCCAGTACCAGACTGCCGTCTGCAGCTGACTTTTTTGTTTGCACCAAAAGTGTCCAGTATGACAGAAAACCCACAAAGCACCGTGAATGGAGAGAGGAGCAGAGAATGTCTGACATACAAATCCTGGAAAAAGCTACAAAAGATGCATTTCAACATCTTTCCAAAGCAAAGCGCAACGACCTGTGTCTCAGCACTGCACTAAGTGGACAAGCACTGAAAAGCTCGACCATCGGGACTTGCCCATCAGCCAGCCTGAGGCAGACTGAACTCAGTCACTGTGCAGCCGGTAGTTCCCTCTGCGGTGCAGACGAAGCTGCCCTCAGAGGGGCTGACCCCGACCACGGAGCCCCGGGAACGCACAACCCGTGGTCTCCACTGGGGCCTGCTCGTTGAGCGCAGCGACTGCCCACCTTCTCCAGCCCGCCGGCTCAGCTGTGTGCCCCTCGACCACCGCGGGCCGCACCTCCCTCTCGCCCCGCGCTGGAGACTTCGGGATGGGACGAGGCCGGGCAGCGGGGTGGGATGGGAGATCAGGCTGGAGGAAGCGCTGCTTCCTGTGTGACGTGTGCCTCGGTTTCTCAGCTGGGGAAGGGGGGAGAGGGGATGGGTCAAAGCCACGGGGCCACACGGGTCCCGACTGTGAAGGCCCCACAGGGAGGGGCTCTGTCCGAGTCCTGACAAGCAGCAATTTCCTCGTGCCCCGTGCCTCGGTCTCCCTCGCCACCCGGAGGAACGCACTGGCCACGGCTGTTCGCAGACCATGTGCCAACCGCCGGCGGAGGCCTCACCTCGGAGAGAGCCTGGCCGCTCCGCGAGCACCGGTCTCCAGAGACGACCTCGCACACGGCTGCGCCTGCTGCTCACCAGCTCCGTTCCCCGCCGCCCGCAGCTCCTCACAAACTCCCTCGCTGCACCCTTGCTCTCATCCCTGCGCGGCCGCTTCCTTTCTTCCCCACTCAGGGTTTGCTCTTCTCTTATTCAGTATCTCTCCGCCTCCCTGACGGGCTGCTGGCTACGTCCGCTTCAGTCCGTGAGAACCAGCTGATGTGAGTAATGTCACGGTCAGGATCAAAATGCAATTCTGTTGCTGCACGAAACGAATTCAACGAGAACTCTGTCCATCGAAATGCTAGAAAAACACGCGAAAGCTCCTAGAACAAAGCCTGCAGGATGCTCGTTGAGTCAGCATAACCGAGAGAGAGGAGATATAATTCTAGCCTTCTTAAAACAAAACGAGAAAAAAAGGAAGCGTCAGATGCCAAGCGCTCGCTCCACTTTTAGCTCCGCGAGAGGAACGGATAATTTCGCTCGGCTCACGCAGCACCTGCTTGTGTCTGTTTTACGGAGTGAGCGGGCGAAAATGTATGCCGTCACATAGGAGAATTCTCTTCTGGTGTAAATACTGGTTAAAATCACTTGCGAACACGTTCATCTTCGAGCAGCTGACTTCTGAGAAATGTGTCCAATGCTGAATGAAAACATCAGAGAGCAGACCAGTGATGGCCAGAGGCCAGGAGGAGGGGTTTCCCTCTGCAAGTGGTGGCGGTTGGACAAAATTGTGGACGTACTAAATGCTACTTACTTACTTTAAAATGGTTCATTTTGGGGCACCCGGCTGGCTCAGTCAGTGGAGTGTGTGACTCTCGATCTTGGGGTTGTGAGTTCGAGCCTCACGTTGTTGTAGACATTACTTTATGTTGTAGACATTACTTAAAAATAAAATCTTGAGGGGTGCCTGGGTGGCTCAGTGGGTTAAAGCCTCTGCCTTCGGCTCAGGTCATGATCTCAGGGTCCTGGGATCGAGCCCCGCATTGGGCTCCCTGCTCAGCGCAGAGCCTGCTTCCTCCTCTCTCTCTGCCTGCCTCTCTGCCTACTTGTGATCTCTGTCTGTCAAATAAATGAATAAAATCTTTAAAAAAAAAAATTGAAAAAATAAAAATAAAAATAAAATGTTCATTTTATATTATGTGAATTTCATCCCAAAGAAATTGTATGCATGTTGTCCTTCCCAGACCTGTCCTTCCCAGATCTGCTTGGCTCTTTGGATCGGAGGACAGTCTGCTAGACAATGCTGGGTGTCTCGCAGGGCCAAGGGGTGGGGAGGGTTTGGGGCGGGCGCCCTGCTGCACCCACAGCCACGGACAGCACTGGCTCCTCGGGGCGCCCTTGCATTTCTGGATGCTCTAAAAGAAAGTCACATTCTAGACAGGGATCTGAACTGTGTTCATCACCTTTACACGAAGGGTACTACTGAAATTAACACCAACTCTCTCTCTGCAGATCTCCTTTTTGAAAAGCATGATCCCTGAATCCTTCTCTTTCCTCAATTTTCTCTTTGAAATGGCAAAGCAGTAGATTCAGGTGCCCCCAGGTGAGGGACAATCCAGGGGCCTCCAGTCTCCTCATGGCCTGGCTGCCCCATCTTGTCCACGCAGCTCCCACTTCTAGCGGCCCTGAAGTACTCATTCCCTACTGTGGGAGCTAAATCTTCCCACCTGCCCGGCAGGGACAGGACCACCATACGACCTCGGCCCTGGGCACCCAGTGCTCTGTGCTGACCAGCCGCGTCCAGGAACACTGAGTTCTCAGGTGGGGCCCAGTGCCCCAGCATGAGTGAGATCAGGGCGTAGCCAAGAGGGTCTCTGGACCATTGTTTGGGTGTGGCCAGACAACAGCCCTCTTTCCAGAGGCCCAACACTTTCAAATCATGGGGCTCCCCTCACTGTGTCTCAGGGTCACCCCTGAACTTGGGACACTGCTGGAATGTGGACTCAGACCACCGCCAGGGCCTGGCAGGTCCGGCCAGCAGGGGCTCCTCCCTGCTCTACAGGCCTGATGCCCAGGAGACACAGCTGGGAAACCCTCACTGTCCCCCAGGGAAGGAATGGGGCAGCATCTCTGATGTTCAAGGGCACAGTTCTCAATGCTGTTGGCACCGCTTTTGTAAAGCCCACTTCAGCCAGGGGCTGCCCCCCTGGCCCATGAGGCACTGTGGGCTGAGGCCAACACCTCCTGTCTGGGACGCTCTGCTCACATAGGCGGTCAGTGCGGTCAGCCACCGGCACTGTATTCTAGCCCGTTCCCACCCCCGGGGCTGCAAGTGTCCCCAGAAGGAGCTCTGAGCCTCCCGGATCGGTCTCCTACCTCTGCAGCTGCAGAAGATGCAGTGAGAGGACGGCTTGGGGAAGGAGATGCCCTCCTCACTGGTCGTGCCCATGCCCAGCTGAGTGACTGCCCCACAGGCACAGTAAACCGTTCACCTGTCTGTGCTCCTGAAGACAGTTTAGGACGAACCACTGGGAATTAGGAGTCATCCTCCCCACTCACCTGAGAGAGGCCAGGGGCCTTATTATACAGTAAATAACTATGAGGTCAGGCATGAAACTTCAGAGGGCGAGAGGTGCCTGTGTGTCACTATGGCTAGAGGGAGAGGAAGTGGGGGACCAGCCAGGGAGGGGAAGGGCACATGGAGGTCCCTCTGCTGAGCAGTTATCATCACAGGACAACCAGAAAACAGCCACACTAGCTTCCCTGAAAAGTGCATAGAAGCGGCAGACGTCTGGGTGGGTGGCAGCAGGGGCTTTGGGATGGACGCTGGGGGAGGCCACGTGGCTCTGCTGGGCACAGAGCACCCATGGCCCCAAGCTGCCTCTTAGGTTCGTGCTCAGCCAGGCCCTCACTGCCTATGGGAGCGGTGGGCGCCCTGAGTTGGGTCGCCAAGCCAGACACCTTTGTGAGCAGTTTCCTGTCTAAGGGAATGGGGTTGTCCTTCTTCGGCTGGGCCAGCCCTGATGCCGCCGTCCTGCTCAGCTGGGAGGTACAGAGCGGACTCAGCCCAGCCTTGGCCAACATCATTACCAGCTGGGCCCTAAGCTCCAGGGCTGGGCAATTTTTCTCATAGAGGCCATGGCCACCCCAGAGACCACAGTAGGGCCTGGGTCACTCCCAGGCTTCCCCATGCCCAGTGGCACCTCCTTTGGGCCAAGTGTGATGAACCCAAGACAGTGTGGGAGGGAAGGATAGAGTCCCATGAGTCATCTCGTCTGGTCCAGGAGGGCTGGGGCCAGCTCCTGGTGACCGCCACCTGCCAGGGGAAGAGCAGAGGCCAAGGGTGTTTAACCACTCAGGAGACAGAGCTCAATGGCAAGGTCCATTCCCTCCCTCATTCAAACCTCACACAATGGCAGCCACCAGCAGCTGACCAGAAGATTCCTGGAAGGGTTTTCACTGGCAGCCTTGGCAGTGGCGGAGGGAGGGGGGCAGCGTGGCCCTGCCCACACCTCAATTTCAGACCACTGGCCTTCAGAGCCAGGAGAGAACAAGCATCCCGTGTTGTTAGGCCCCCAGCTCTGGCTGTGTTACAGCTGCGTCCAAACACGGACATACGTCCAGCTGCATTCCTGTACTGCGCCTCCAGTGCCCACCCCACCCAGTGCCCACAAACAGCTCCAGGCCAGGTGCGGATGCCCAGCCTCACAGGATGGGTCCCAGGTCTGACGCCTCTGGCTTGGCCTCTCCCAGATGTCTAACCAGCATGACACTATTTAAACCCATGAGGCAATGGTCTACCTTCCAGAATCAACACATTGCTCTAGACTGGAAGAAATAGATTCTACTCCCAGATGAATTTTCTTAGTCTAAAAGAGAGTTTAAGGGGCGCCTGGGTGGCTCAGTGGGTTAAGCCTCTGCCTTCGGCCCAGGTCATGATCCCAGGGTCCTGGGATGGAGCCCCGCATTGGGCTCTCTGCTCAGCGGGAAGTCTGCTTCTCCCTCTCCCCCTGCTCCTTTCTACTCTTGCTTGTGCTCTCTCTCTCTCACTCACTCTTGCTCTCTCAAATAAATAAAATCTTTTAAAAAAGAGAGAGAGAATTTAATGTTCTTCACATTTACCAATTTATTTTCCTCATTAAGATAATACCTTTCAGCCTTCTGTATTAGGGTTCGCTATAATTTAATATGCATATTTATGATTCTGCCTCTGTAAATTTCTTTTCCTTTCTAACCAAACAAAATGCCATGTGTCATGAGTCACAGTATTGTTCAAATCCACAAGCAAACTTGGCTGAGTCCCATTTTGGGGAAGTAAATCCGTTAATTTTCGTCTGCAAGAGGAGGGGACACACAGCCCACATAACCCAAAAACAGCCTGAGGTTCACATTCAGCCAAGGAAGCCCCAGGACAGTGGTGATGACCTTCGTGGCTCTCTGCCACCCCTTTATGGGACCATCTCCCAGGGGACGGCCATTGGCAGGTGGTTTCAGGCATGAAACTCAGGCGTCGTGGAGAGATCAGGAAGCCAGGCTGAGTCCCAGCTGGATCCTGCTGAGACAGGTGGCAGAGAGGAGGCTCCACGGGCCCAGGGCACCTGCCTTCTTCTCCCACCGTGCGGGTCCAGCAGCATGGCAGCCTCCCGCTCTCCCCAGCAGCGTCTCCCAACACAGTCTCGAGTGAGTTCCCCATGAGCCAAGGACATGTGCTGGGCTGCTCGCGGCCTGGATTCCAAACTCTGCTAAACAGACCTGAACTCCTGGAATGCGGGCCTGCTCAGGAAAACACGGACCACACGGCCATCTTTCCGCCCTGGGGCTGGGGTCACTGGAAAGTCCGCAAAGGGCAACCATATGCTGTGAGCAAATGAAACCATCCGAGAGCCACACGAGTCGCTTGAGGTCGGATAAGTCTCTGCGCCCGACCAGAATGAAGAAGAGTCTGCTTCCTCACTGATACCCTCTTCAAAAGGTTCATACCTTAATCAGAGCCACAGAAATAATGCACACCGGGTCTGTGTATACGTGCGTGTGCTTACATACACAAGTACTGTGCACACGTGCGCATGCTCTGCCTAGAGAGTGTGTTATGTAGACACGTGTCAAACACACTCGGATATGCGGTGTTCCTGATATATGTGAAAGGCGAGCCCTGTTTTCTCTAAAACCTGTAGCTGGAAAGTCTCCCACCACGGGGAACGCGCCTCACCTCGGTGGCTGGCGGAGACCAGAAGGAAGAAGCGATCGTGAACCAGAAGACACGTGCCGCAGAGGCTAGCCCTCCAGTCCCTGGGGGGTGGGGGGGGTGGGGGCAGGCAGCACACCAGGAACCCAGGTGTTTACAAACAAAGGGGCAGTGACCTGCTCCCAGAAGCCCGAAGGGAAGCAGTGGGCGGCGCAGGCCAGCGTGGGCCAGTCCCCATCACTGCAGCGGCTCCCACAGCCTGCGGACGCACCAGGGCTCGGCTGGAATCTGGGGACAGTTCGGAGAGGAAAGCAAAAGTGAGGCCCTTCTGAGGACGGTGGCCCTGGAGACCTCGGTGCTGTCGCGTGCAGTGACTGCCTTTCCCGTGGTTTTGTTTGTGGATCTGATAAACCAACATCTCTGATGTTTTTAAGCCCCATCCCCTGGATATGGTGACTTCTTTCAGTTTTTGCTTATACACAAGTCCTTCTCTGAGGCTAATTAAGCTGAAGAAGCCAGGGAAGAAAGCATCAAACAAACTCTTAAAAAAAAATCTCTTAATGGGAAATCAGCTCACAGCCTGCAATGGGAGCGATGGGCTCCTTTGCCTCTAACCTTGCTGCTTCCCTCACCCCAAAATGCCTGATCGAGGAGTAGGCTGGTGTGGCCAGCAAGACTAAGGCAGGACCAAGGTCATCATCCTGCAGCCACTGAGCCACCCAGAGCTAGTGACAGAGGACATGGTGGGTGCTTGGTGGGTCTCCAGCCAGAAGCTGACCCTCTGTCCAGCAGGAACCTGGCCTGGCTGGATCTGAGCCCCTCCTTGCCCATCACCCCAAATCAGGGTCACCCTGAGTTGGAGTTAGAGGCTGGACGAAAGGGGCAGTCTCCACTGCAGGGAGGAGGCGCCACAGGACACGGGGCGGTAGAGCTTAAAGACTGGCTTTTAAGGAGAAAATCTGATACAAAGGCAGTTTTCTTATTGTCAAATACATGGAAGCACTTACGACATAGTTTAAAAAATGGATACATTGAAGAAAGTTACCATATGCTCTTGGTGGCACCATGGGAGGTAAGGAAGTAGAAGAGGGTCTCCTTAAGGAATTACACTGTAAAGAACTAGAAAGGATTCACCGCCTCTCAATTCAAACTTGAACGTAATGGCTTTATAAATCGTGTTTTAAATCTTGAACTGGTTGCCAAGGGAAACCGCAGAGTAGCTGCGAAATCAGCAAATCCACCTCTCTCTGATGAAGGCAGAGGGAGGGGGGCGTGCATGGAGCTCCTGGCAGAACACTGGTCAAAGGCAAACAGAAAGGCAAAAAACCCCATAACAAGGTCACTAAGGAAAAGCATTTTGATGGTTCTCACAGGGAAGAAAAGCCACTGCTCTGAGCCAGAGGGGCCACGGAGCCAACCACACCATCCACACTCCGGCTCTCACTCATGCTGTGTAATCCTGAGAGAGTAACTCACCCTCTCTGGGCCTAATAACATAACCTACCTCAGGAGATGGTTCTTCTACACTCTCAATAAAAGGGGTGGGCAGTATTACTACCGGCCGTTAGCAGAAATGAAGCAGAGAAAGAAAGATGGGATTTTCCTGCTGGCAAAAGGAAGCTGGAGATGCAGCCATGAGAAAGTAACCAGAAAACAGTCTCTTTGGGGAACAGCTGGGAGGCAAGAGATTGCAGAATTTACTGTCTGTTTCATCTACCTTCCTCTCCCCGCAATCAGAGGTGGAAAGGTAATGCCGTGCTGGAAACAACACCAGCTGGGCCAAGGGGAGAGACCCTCACCAGGGAACACAGAGGAGGAGCCCAGCAGTGGCCCAGACTTCACTCTCCTCACAGAGCTGAGCTGTCCAGGCCTTTCTCTCACCACTTTTACCTGGGAGAAGAGGCCGAACGAGGTACTAACCCTCCAGATACGAGGAAGGCTCCAGGGCCAAGAGGCCCAAAAGCGGGAGGTGGGTCCCTTAGCTATTCTGCATGCATATCACACTTGAACAAAAAGTTATAAAAGGAAAAATTGACAAGGAACCCAACCTGAAAGGAAACAGGACCCAGGGACAGAAGGACGTTCATCCCAATTACTTCATGCAACGGAACAATTTAATGAGGTTGTCAAAATAAGAGATGTATTAATGAAATAAATTATTTAAAGAAAAACTTTAAAGATTTATTTATTTATTGGAGAAATACAGAAAGCACAAGCGGGAGGGGCAGAGGCAGAGAGAATCTCAAGCTGACTCCCCACTGACCGTGGAGCCCAACGTGGGGCTCGAACTCATTACCCTGAGATCAGGACCTGAGCGGACCCAGAGTCAGATGCCCAACCATCTGTGCCACCAGGTGCCCCATTTAAAGAAATCTTTGAAAGTTGTAAATGAGGGGCACCTGGGTGGCTCAGTTGGTTAAGCAACTGCCTTTGGCTCAGGTCATGATCCTGGAGTCCCGGGATCGAGTTCCGCATCGGGCTCCGAGCTCCACGGGGAGTCTGCTTCTCCCTCTGACCTTCTCCCCAACTCATGCTCTCTCTCTCTCAAATAAATAAATAAAACCTTTAAAAAAAAAAAGAAAATTGTAGGGGCGCCTGGGTGGCTCAGTGGGTTAAAGCCTCTGCCTTCGGCTCAGGTCATGATCTCGGCGTTCTGGGAACGAGCCCCGCATCGGGCTCTCTGCTCAGCAGAGAGCCTGCTTCCCCCTCCCTCTCTCTCTCTGTCTGCCTCTCTGTCTACTTGTAATCTCTGTCTGTCAAATGAATAAATAAAATATTAAAAAAAAAGAAAATTGTAAATGAAAATTGTAAAAGTAAGGAAAAAATTGCAGAACACAGCAACATCATTTACTAAACTAACAAGTAAGTTAGAAACAGCTAGAAACAGTTTACTAAAATAAAAATTACCAACAAATAGGAAAGGCTTGAGGTGCCCACAGAAATTCAGAAGAGAGAGACAAAAAGGATGGCAGTAGCATCACGGCGCCCCAAAGGTATCCGCATTATAATCCTCAGAGTATGTGTCTCCAGGAGGTTATGGCAAAGGGGAGTGAAGGCTGCAGAAGGAATTAGGTTTGCTAGGTTTGCTAATCGGTTGACCTTTTTTTTTAAAGATTTTATTTATTTATTTGACAGAGATCACAAGCAGGCAGAGAGGCAGGCAGAGAGAGGGGGAAGCAGGCTTCCTGCGGCGCAGAAAGCCTGTTGCGGGGCTCGATCCCAGGACCCTGAGATCATGACCTGAACCGAAGGCAGAAGCTTTAACCCACTGAGCCACCCAGGCACCCCTCGGTTGACCTTTAAGTACAGAGATTCTCCTGCATTAACAAATGGGCCCAGCACCATCACAAGGGCTCCTAAAAGCAGAAGAGGGAGACCGAGTCAGGCTGGAGTGGTACAGCGTGAGATGGGCAGCATCACCATTGCAGGAGGGCTCTAGAAGCTGGAAAAGGCAAGCAAAGCAGACTCACCACTGGCACCTCCAGAAAGGACACAGCCCTACCAACACCTCAGTTTCATCCCAGGGCTCGGTGGCCCTCCAGAACTGTCAGATAATAAATCTGTTTTAAGCCACTAAGTTCGTGGCAATTTGCCCAGCAGCAATAGGAAAACTGACATAAACACCAATCAATCCACATTGTAATCCTCAGATGTTTTAGGGACATGAAGTAAATTTCCCTGACATTAAATACAAAATCTACAAATTCAAAGGTGCACCGTGTACCAGAAGTTCAACACCAAGCATCCAACTTTGAGACACGGTCCGCTTAAGCTGAGGGTCTCTGAAGAAAAGGCAACTCATCCACAAGGAGAGACTTTCTGACCTCAGGCTCCGAGGCAGCTCAGAGTAAGCGAGAGAGCCCAGTGGGGACACTGGGAGGAAGAAAGAACGTGTGGCCTAAGGATACATGCTAACCTGCGCGAGATACTGTTCACAGGTAAAGACAGTGCACAGACATTCTCAAACATGAACACACTCAGGAAATACTCATGACCCCTTCCTGGAGAATGGCCGGAAATGAAATGTAGCTAATTGGAGGGACAGCAAAATACAGAAGTCACAGACACAGCAGTGGTCAGCGCTGAAGCCAGGTAAACTTCTAAGACTGAAGGACTGCGGACACTGTACCCCCAAACCGGGGCAAAGTCAGAGCAACAGGGCATGTGCGCTCGGAGTGGGGGGATGGAAACAGGAGGCTGGAAATGCCCTCCCCTTCCTCGAAGTATTATGAATAATAACAATACTGACCATGATTCCAACTTCTTACAGTCTCCTGAAAAGTGCCTTTTTAACCTAAATCCTCCCTCTGTGTTGAAGAAAAACCTTTAGAAGAAAGTGTTAACTAGTTGCTTGAACAAGTGCTCAGTTTGTTTATAAAAGAGAGTAACACAACAGAGGGTACCCAAGCCTCTGTTCAATCAACCGGACGCAGACTGCGCACATTCCTGTCGTCTGCGCACGTCACTTGCCCACTGTAAGAAATCAGAACTCCAGCTTGTCCCCCCCAGGTGCACAGTTTTTAAAAGCAGGTGTGTGATTTGTTCAATGTCTCTTCCTCCACCCGCTGCACCCCCGACACTGGGGACCCTCTGCCCTCCTAGAGCTGAAGCCCCAGAGCCGAGCTGTCCAGTGGGGCTCTGCCACACCCCTCACAAACCAAGTGTCAGTCAGGTGTCGCTGCTGAGCACTTGAAATGCAGCTAATACGACCCTTTCATTTTATCTCATTTTCATTCCTTTAAATTAAAAAAAAAATCTCATGTGGCTGATGGCATCACCTTGAATAACATGGATCTGGAACTAGAGACACAATCCAAATATAATTTTCACAAGTCCCCTGGTGACTCTCGCCCTGGCAGCTTCAGGAAGAGCCCAGGTTCTTGGCATCAGTTCTCCAGAACCAACCAAAACTCTCCCAAACTTTCTCCCCACTCGCACGCCTCCAATCTTTTTTATTTTTTTAAGATTTTATTTATTTGTTTAACACAGAGAGAGATCACAAGCAGGCAGAGAGGCAGGCAGAGAGGGGGAAGCAGGGGCTCGATCCCAGGACCCTGAGATCATGACCTGAGCCGAAGGCACCCATCTTAAAGGCCTGTCCCAAGCCATTCCACTTAAGCTGCTCACATGCCTGCGCAGAAGCCACAGGCTCCCTCCCTCCACCAGCTCTGCTGACCGACTTTCTCTCTTTACATCGCTCACCCCCAGAGAGCCCACCTTGCTTCCGGGGGTAACATTCGCCCTGCACCTCCTGCTGCTCTTGACTCAACCCAAGTTGATCCCCCAGGGAGTCCGCTGGACCCAGAGCTTCCTTCTCTGCACTTTCCCCTCAGGTCCCCTGCTTCCTGCTCAGGGCAGAATCACACCTGGGCTGGCTTGAACATCAAGACTGGACTTCTGGGCTGCCCTCCTCCGTTTCTGGAGAGCCCAACCGCAAGCCCAGGAGGCAGGAAGGAGCAAGACCCTGAGCAGTCAGGTTTGCACTGGAAGTGCGCCTGGAGCCCCTAACGTGACAGGGAAAAGGTGATCGCGGGCGGGGACCCTTCACAGCCATAGGACCTGACTCTTTTCCTGCCTGCTGGCCCAGCTTTCTGCCCACCTCACTTTCCTCTCCTCTCCCCTGCCCTTCTTTCCTTCCTAACGTCCACCCCATCTTGGGGCCTGCGGCCCTCAAACCTCAAACTTTAGGGACCCTCTGCCCACTGTCCTCAAGCTCTGAGTCCTCCGGCTCCACCCCGCCCCCGGAACCCACACTCCTTCACTTTCTATAGCGCTTCCCTTCCTCGCCCTCAGGCCACATTCTCATGGGTCATTTGGGTTTCTTGCCGTCCCGGGCCTTTTCGCCAGGATGAGGAGCCCCTTGGACACGCCAGGAACCTCGGAGAACCTTCCGGACTAGTTCTCTTGCTTCCATTCACGCTCCCCTTCTATCTCGCCCACACGCAGAGCCACCACCTGGGAGCCTCTGCTAGCTGCGCTCGGATCCCACGCGCCATTCCCTCCCGCCCCCTCCTTACCCCCCACGCATCCTTTCCAAACGCGTCGCACGCGCTAGTGGCTTCCTGGCTGGGCCCCGTCGCAGCAGCCCGGCTACCTCCTTCTCAAACTCCACCTGCGTGATCCGTGCGTTCCCCTCCGCCTCACCGTCATCGGGGTCAGTAGTACCTCAGCACCCTGCTCAGCCGCTAGCTCCCGCGGGAGGCGGACCTTGGTGAAACTATGGAGGACGCTCTGTGCTCCCCATGTGTGGAACTGGGGGTGCAGCGGGGGATTCCCTCCAAGCGCGCGCCCGACTCACGCAGAGGGGCGGGCGGTGAACCCAGCGCTCCTTGATCCGCGGCCCTTCGCATACTGCACAGTTTCTCCTCTCTGCGCCTGGCCGGGCTCGCTCCCAGTCCCTGCACCCCCAGCTCCTCGCCGGGCTACTCAGGTGCCTGCGTCCATTTCCACGGTGCCCACCGTGCGCTTCCCCTGGTCTCCCATGAGCTCTCTGGCCCGCAGCGCCCTCCCCTGATCCCGGGTGCGCTCCCAGGCCCTCGGCTCGCTCCCCTGGTCCCCCCTTGCGCTCCCTGGCCCGCCGCGCCTTCCTCAGCCCCAGAGCGCTCCTCCGGCCCCTCTCCTCCCGGCCCACTGCGCGCTCCCCCGTGCGCTCCCTGGCCCTCCGCGCGCTCCCCGGGTCCCCCGTCAGCTGCCTGCCCCGCTGCGCGCTCCCTTGGTACCCCCGGAACTCCCCGGCCCGCCGCACACCCCCCCAGGCCCCGCCCCCACCCCACCCCACCCCAGGCCCCGCCCCCAACCACCCCACCCCCAACTCGCCGCTCGCTCCCCCATCCCCCCGGGCCCCCTTGCGCTCCCCGCAGCCCATCGCGCGCTCCCTGGGCTCTGCTCGCCGGTCCTGGCCCCGCGCTCACCCGCCGGGTGGCCGTACGGGGACTCGGCTGCGCCATCCTGCAGGCTCGCCAGGATCTCCCCTTTGCCCACGTCGCTGTCGCCCACCAGCAAGAACTTGAGCAGAAAGTCGTAAGCGCGGACAGGGCTGCCCAGGGTGCTCATCGTGCCGCCGCCGACGCCTGCGCCCATGCCCGGCTCGCCGGACGGCGCGGAGGCGGCGGCCGGCACCGAGGCACCAGCGGGCCCAGCAGTCCGCAGATCGCCGCGGGCCGGCGGCCCCCGCAGCTGACAGCGCGTAGCCCCGCCCCGGCCCGCCATTGGCGACCCGCAGTTGCTAGGGAGGCTGCGCACACTCATTGACTGAGCTGCCCGTCCATCTCCCTTTCGTCTCCGCCTCCAGGCCATGGTCCACCCGCCCCTGCCGGGAGGATCTGATCTTCGCCGCCGTTGCCAGGTTGGGGGCGGGGACCAAAAGCGACGTTGTTGCGGCCACAGCCAATGAGGTCCGGAGGCGGGTTGGGGCGGAGCCAGGGGGCGGGGTGCAGGGGCTGGGCTGGTTCTCGAACTGCTGTGGAGCCTCGAAGGCCGAGCCCGGCCGGGGCGTGGGCCGAGCCGCAGGGGTGGCCACCCCGGTGCCGCGTCCTCCACGTCCTGCCACCTGGAGACGTCGCTGGGCCGGGTGGGGGGGCCGCAAGGGCGGGTTCCGTTCTCGGACATGCAGCCGGGAGGCTAGGGCCAGGTCGCCTGGCGTCAAGCCTCCCTGTCCCGGTGAGCCTTGGCTCGCGGTGTCCCCCACGGCTCCTCCAGAACCTTGTCTGTCCCAGAGCGCGTGGGTGCGCGTGTCTGTGTGTGCGCGTGCGCCTGTGTACGTGTGCACGTGTTCGTGTGTGTGCCTACGTGCGCCTCCGCTTGTGTGTGTGCGTGTGCATGTGCCAGCAAACGTGCGCCTGTGTGCGTGTGTTTGTGCCGGAGCTGGGGGAGAGGACCACGTGGGGACCCTCCAGTTCCCAGACTTCTCTCCCCGTCTAGGAAGTAATGGGCGGTGGAGAGAGATTGACCTGATTGGCTCTCAGATCCAATACCAAAATTCCCAGGTAGGATCAGCCCTGCTGGGTGGGAATCCATGCCCACCTCTGGACCAATCAACTGCAGTAGTGGGCTCTGGCAGCATCCCACAAGGAGGAGCTCTTCATATTTGGCAACCTTATATCCAATCATCTTAGAATATCCGCTGAGTATGCATAATCAAGGTCCCCACCCCATTACGCCAGGCCTCCACCCTTGAGCTGTGAGTGAGCCTGGGGGTACCCTCAGAGCTGGACAGAGTGGGGTCTGGGGGCACTCTTGTACATCCCATCCAATTAAAATGACCCCCTCGCACACCTGCCGTCTCTACATTCTGGACTATCTGCAGCTCGGGAGAGGCACAGCAACTCGAAAATGTGCTCCCTTGTCACAAGCAGCAGGTACAGATTTCACAAACACTAAAAACAGGAGAAGCCCTTGTCATTCGTGAGCAGAGGGCCTGTCTTCATCAGCTTGGGCTGCTATGACAAAATACCCTGGGCTGAGGGCTTAAACCGCAGACATTTATTTCTCACTGTTCTGTAGGTTAGAAGTCCATGACCAAGGTGCTGGCTGTTTTGGTTCCCGGTGAGCAGGTGGCTGCCTTCTTCCCATATCTTCACAGAGTGGGGGCCAGAGCGAGCGCATGCAAGCTTTCTGGTGTCTGTCTTCTGAGGACACTAACCTCATCACAAGGGCCCCCACTCTGATATCTAGCTCTAACTACCTTCCAAAGACCCCGTCTCCTGGTATTATCACACTGGGATTTAGGGCTTCAATTTACGGATTGGGGGGATCATATTCAGTCCACAATAGGGCCCACGGTGGGGAGGGGCCCTGGGCCCACCCTTAGCAAAACTGAGTTCTGGAGTGAGGGGTTCTGCCCCCTGAGAACTGGGGCTCGGAAGTTTGTGCCCATCAATCCTTCAGCTAGCCTTTCCCTGTGCCCTTGGATGGTCTCGGGGACCAGAGCAGGATGTCTGAGCCAGCTCGGGGTCTGGATTATTCTCTGGGGTGGGCTGTTCTGTTCACTGCCGGATGCTGAGCAGCATACCTGTCCCTACCCATTAGACGTCGTGTACGCCTCTCCCAGTTGTAACCACTCGAACATCTCCAGAATTGCCCATGGCTATCCTCACCTTGAAATGAAAACAGGTAGGCCTCCTCCCACCCCGGCAGCTCCCATGAGCACATCTTGGCAGATTGTAACTGATCTCAGTTTCCTTAATGTCGACAGTGACTTTAAGTGGTAAGTGCAGGTCATATGTGACTCCAAGGAAAAGGGGGAGAGACTCTTGCTACACTGTCCCTGGGGCCAGAGGCAAGGGTGTAGAGCAGTCCAGGCCCATGGTGAGAGCCCTGGGACCTATGTGGTTGCCCACTTTAACCTCACTGCAGTCCTGAGAGGTGGAGCTTGTCATTACTACTACACAGAGGAAGGGAGGGCTCAGAGAAACTGAGAGTGCCAGCGGCCCTGACTGCAGCTTCCAGTGTTGGAGCTGGTCAGTGCAGCAACACAGCCCCAGTTTTGTCTTGTTTTTATTTTTTAAATTGTGGTAAAATATATATAACACCCAATTTACCATTTTACCCATGTTTAGGTGTGCAGCTCAGTGGCATGAAGCCCATTCACATTGCGCAACCATCATCACATCCGTCCGCAGAGCGTTTTCATCTCTGTCAAGCTGGAACTCTGTCCCCAAGAAACACTAACTCCCCCATCTGCCTCCCCAGCCCCTGGAACCTACCATTCTATCCTCTATGAATGTGATGGCTCTAGGAACCTCGCATAAATAGAACTGGGCGACATTCATCCTCTGGTAAGTGGGTTATTTCACTCAGCATGTCTTCACTGTTCACCATGTTGTGGTGTCAGAGTTTCCTTCCTTCTTAAAGCTGAATAGTATTCCATAGAGTGAATGGACCACATTTTGCTTATCTATTAATCTGCGGGTGGACATTTGGGTAGTTCCCACCCTTTGGCTCTGAGAATAGAGCTGCTTTAAACGTTTGCGGATTAGTTTCTGTGCGGATGTATGCTTTTATGCCCCTTGTGTCGGCGTGGGGCAGCTGGGTCCTGCGGTAACTGGAAGGTGAAGGAAAGAAGGAATGTGGGCCATCTCTGGATGATATGCAAAGAATCGTTTTACATAACGTGAAATTTTTATCCCATTTGACGGTGGAAAAGCATTTCTTAAGTTTCTTTCTCTGATGCTTAAATAAAAATAGTCCGAGGAACTAAAAAGGGACTGACCATGTTTTCTCCAAAGCCAGGTGCTTGCACACACCCATTAGCTCTTATTTCTCTCCCCTGCTGACAAGTAAATAGCAGCTAACAGCTGAGCACAGTTTCACACTGAGTGCATGTTTGCGGATGACTCACCCAGAATTCACAGCCAAGGTGCCAGTTGTTCTTCCTGCATAGAAAGAAAACCTATTTTAGGCAAAACTGTAACCTCATGGATGCTCCGGAAAGTACTGAGTCGCAAGACAGATTTAAGGTAGGTGTCCTGCCAGATATTTGCCCTGCCCGGACCCCGCCCTCTTCCCCGCCCACCAATGGCTCCGCCCAGACCCCGCCCACTGTCCCGCCCTCTCCGTCCAAGCCCGCCCTGGCCCCGCCCATCCACCTCCCGCCTGGGCCCCGCCCTCTGCCCCGCCTCTGGGCTCCGCCCTCTGTCCCGCCTCTTGCCCCCGCGGCGCGTGGGCGGCCGGGCCCTTAGCACACCGCCTTCTGCGTCCCGGCGGGGCGGGCGCTTCTGCGCGTGGATCCCCGACGCTGGGCGGTGGTGCTCCTGCGCGGAACCGTTGACCGCAGCCCTCCGGGAAGGAGATGCGCGGGGTCTTCCGCGTCCCCTCCGCCCGCCTCCCAGGCCTGCCCCGCCGCCCTTTGCTGTCGGGGAGGGGCTGGGGTGGGAAGCTAGGGGCTCGGCGTCCTGGATCCCCGAGAGCCGCCCTTCCCGGCCGCACCGCGCGCGCGCAGTCCCCGGCGGCCCGACCCCTGCCCGACCCGGCTGGGGGTCCTCGCGGCGCCGGACCCCCAGGGGCCCGCAGGAGGGCTGCGTGGTGGGATCCCCGGGAATGGGGCCCCCCGCCCCGGCTCCGTCAGGACCGCGGGGCAGCCGGGAAGTGCGCGGCGGGACCCCCGCAGGACAGGCGCGGCCTCGAGAACCCGCGGTGCCCCAGAACCGACCCCGCTCCTGGGAAGGCTCCTTGGTGTCCCCGCCGGCGTGGCGCGCGTCCGTGCCCCCACCCGGAGAGTGCTGTGAGCTGCGCTTTGCACTTTGAGGTCAGAGGGCGTCCGAGGTTTGGCGGAGGTGGGATTCTGACCCCGCCGTTTCCCACCTGGATGGCCTTGGGCAAGCGACCACCGTCCCTGGGCCTCGGTATCCCCGTTTCTCAGGCGAGTAGGGCTCCTTGTGAGAAGTCAGGAGTAGCGCACATCACTAGGGTTTGGGGAAGTGCTCGGTTGGGCCGTGAGCTGACGTCCCTGTGGAGCGCCTAGGGCCACGCGCCAGGTACCCTTCACCCTCATTCACACTGGGGTCCCGCAGGGGTTTGTCCCCTCGTTCATCAGTGCATCACGGCTGCCACAGGGAGAGGGGAGGCACAAAGGCGCTGTGTCACAGGAGTGGGCCTGGGGCTTGCCCCCGAGGTGGGCCACTGGGTTGAGGTGCCCACGTGTGTGCACACGTGTGCAAACACAGGGCAGACCGTGGGCAGAGGATCAGACAGGGTCCCCACAAGGCGGGGGGGGGGTCAACCTCAAAGGTCAACCTCAAAGAAGCTGGGGCCGTCCTCAGGAGGATGGCCTTAGGACGCAGGAGAACCAGCCCCCAGTGGAGGAAGAGGCTGGACAGAAGCAGAGACTTCTGAAAGGCAGGATTTCGACCCAAAGGCCACAGAGCATCCAGAAAGAGAGGGGAAGTGCTGGGTTAGCAAACGCCATCTTCCAGTGCAGAACCAACATGGAGCATTTTCTCATGGACGAACAAACACAGATGATTGGTCTCATCTAATACATAATTAATATTCTTATTTCTAATAACACAGATTTTTAAAGATCGGCTAGAACAACACATGATGAGATTTAGATCTTTATATTTCGTTCAGGAAGTCCTGAATCCTAGGTGACAGAAATCCTGGTCTCAAGAGACCATTTGTAACGGCAGGTTCAGAGTCTATAAGATCTTATGTGGATGAAACACGGATGGAATAGTGACACTGGTATGACAAAAAGAATCTCATTCAAATGAAATCCAGAAAACAATTTATAAACCGTCTCAGTGAGGTTAGGAGTTAAAGTGACATCATAAAACCCACTCCAGCACACCTGAGTTCATGGTAGTTCCGATGCAACAGTGTGCTCCTGGCCCAGAGAAAGGGCAGGGACCTCAGGACAGGGTGTAACCACCCTGTCCAGGACAGTGACAGGTGTCATGATTCGCACACCCACTGGCCTTCAGAGTATTTTAACTCTCCTCACTGTCCCCTGAAGTGTTAATTAGTTCACTTGCTGCCATTTGTAGGTTTTAATGTGCTTGTTTTTGCTTTTTACAATTGGGAAATGCAACGTACACGTGCAAAGTGTACACACACACACACACACACACACACACACACACACACTGTTTAATCAGTAGCCCTGAAGTGAACACTCAGGTTATAAGTCACCCCCTAGGTCAGGAAATGCAACATGTCCAGTGTGCCTGAAACCTCCCATGTGCCTCCCACCACTGCCTTGGGGGTGGGCACCCCCCCACCAAAGCCCACAAGGTGCAAGTGGTTTACATGGGTGTGACCCTGGGGAGCCCCAGTGGGTTGGGGAGAGACTCAGGTGCACCCCTTTGGGGGACTCTTGGCCTGCATTGGACCAGAAAGCTCTCAGAGCCCAAGGAACGGCAGCCTGGGAACCTCAGGCTGGCCTGCTAGGAGTCTGTGACAGCTGAGGTCACACCCTCAGGGCACTAAGAACGTCTGCTCCAGCCACCACACTGACTTCTGTGAAAGACCATGAAGTGGGACTCAACTGTGTGCACCCCTCTCCCCCATCCAGGGTGGAAGCCCGAATCTTCATGTGACCATATTTGGAGATAGGGCCCTTAGTTAGGCATACGGCCAGGTCCTAATCCCATAGACACCAGAGCGCCTTGGCATGTAGACAGAAGGGAAGCCATGTGGGGACAAAGCAGGAAGGTCTGCAAGCCGAGGAGACTAGTCTCACCAGAAATCAATGCTGATGACAACTTGATCTTGGACTTATTTTCTTACGGTTCTGGGGGCCAGAAAATGCTCCTTCTTGCATTTCAGCTTTACAAGCTGTGATCATTTTTCTTTTGGCTGTAAACCCTCCTTTGGTTTTCCTTTGGGAGGGTCTGTTGGGAGAAAATTGCATCTCTAGAAATAAAAGCAAATGGTTCTTCAATCTGAATAATGCCTTAAAAGTTCCAAGTGTTAAGCCCCACTGACTGTATGAACTTGCGAAATTGTGACCCTCTGGTTTTCATGCTGGTTCCCTGTGCCTGGGGTGGCTGGTGTGAGGGTCTGGCCCTCTCGCCTTTCGAAGCGCCTGCATCCCTCCCTGCCGAGGACAGTCCCTTAGTCTGTTTGGGTCCCTACTGAATCTCTGCCCTTCTTATTTTTTTCTGTGTGGCCTCTACTCTACATTTAGGTGCAGAGAGTCTGTTCCGCCAGTGTTCAGGTCATTTTCAGTCTTCAGGTCATTTTCTGGGTTGTCTACACTGATGTGGGTGTTCTCTAGCTGTATCTGTGGGATGAGGTGAGCCTAAGGTCATCCTACTCCACCATCTTCCTGAACAGTGTCTTTATTTCATTTTCATTCTTAAAAACTTATTTGCCCTGGGCAGTCATTTTCCTTTTCCTATTAACATATAAGGTATTATTTGCTCCAGGGGTACAGGTCTCTGAATCGTCAAGCTTACACATTTCATAGCACTCACCATAGCGCATACCCTCCCCCATGTCCATAACTCAGCCACCCTATCCTCCCCTTCCCCCCAGGCAACCCTCAGTTTGTTTCATGAGATTAAGAGTCTCTTATGGTTTTTCTCCCTCCCGATCCCATCTTGTTTTATTTTTTTCCCTCCCTTCCCCCCATGACCCCCCACCCTGCCTCTTAAATTCCTCATATCAGGGAGATCATATAATTGTCTTTCTCTGATTGACTTATTTCGCTAAGCATAATACCCTCTAGTTCCATCCACGTCGTTGCAAATGGCAAGATTTCATTTCTTTTGATGGCTGCATAGTATTCCATTGTATATATACCACATCTTCTTTATCCATTCATCTGTTGATGGACATTTAGGTTCTTTCCATAGTTTGGCTATCGTGGACATTGCTGCTATAAACATTCAGGTGCACGTGCCCCTTCGGATCACTACATTTGTATCTTTTTTTTTTTTAAGGTTTTTATTTATTTATTTGACAGAGAGATCACAAGCAGGCAGAGAGGCAGGCAGAGAGAGAGGAGGAAGCAGGCTCCCTGCTGAGCAGAGAGCCCGATGTGGGGCTCGATCCCAGGACTCTGAGATCATGACCTGA